>NC_046156.1:30407514-30775851 GCF_011064425.1 Rattus rattus | reverse complement strand
CCTGCTGAGCAGGTCCACTGCCTGAGACACCGCCGGAACCTGAAGGAAACAGACCGGATAAACAGTTCTCTGCACCCAAATCCCCGTGGGAGGGAGAGCTCCTTCAGAGAGGCAGACACGCCTACATAAACCAGAAGAGACTGTTTCTACACAGATTGCTGATTCCAGAGGAAAACACCGAGGCCATCTGAACCCTGGTGCCGGAGGCTCCCGGAAGAGGCAGATCTTCCTGGTCGCTGCCATCATGGAGAGCCCGTGGGCAGCACCTTGAGCGAACTCAAACCTCGGGACCACAGGAAAGAACAACTTTTCTGCTGCAAGTGACCTGCCTGGTGAACTCAAGACACAGGCCCACAGGAACAGCTGAAGACCTGTAGAGGGACAAAACTACACACACGAAAGCAGAACACTCTGTCCCCATAACTGGCTGAAAGAAAACAGTAAAACAGGTCTACAGCACTCCTGACACACAGGCTTATAGGACAGTCTAGCCACTGTCAGAATTAGCAGAACAAAGTAACACTAGAGATAATCTGATGGCGAGAGGCAAGCGCAGGAACACAAGCAACAGAAACCAAGACTACATGGCATCATCGGAGCCCAATTCTCCCACCAAAACAAACATGGAATATCCAAACACACCAGAAAAGCAAGATCTAGTTTCAAAATCAGATTTGATCATGATGCTGGAGGACTTCAAGAAAGACGTGAAGAACTCCCTTAGAGAACAAGTAGAAGCCTACAGAGAGGAATCGCAAAAATCCCTGAAAGAATTCCAGGAAAACACAATCAAACAGTTGAAGGAATTAAAAATGGAAATAGAAGCAATCAAGAAAGAACACATGGAAATAACCCTGGATATAGAAAACCAAAAGAAGAGACAAGGAGCTGTAGATACAAGCTTCACCAACAGAATACAAGAGATGGAAGAGAGAATCTCAGGAGCAGAAGATTCCATAGAAATCATTGACTCAACTGTCAAAGATAATGTAAAGCGGAAAAAGCTACTGGTCCAAAACATACAGGAAATCCAGGACTCAATGAGAAGATCAAACCTAAGGATAATAGGTATAGAAGAGAGTGAAGACTCCCAGCTCAAAGGACCAGTAAATATCTTCAACAAAATCATAGAAGAAAACTTCCCAACCTAAAAAAAGAGATACCCATAGGCATACAAGAAGCCTACAGAACTCCAAATAGATTGGACCAGAAAAGAAACACCTCCCGTCACATAATAGTCAAAACACTAAACGCTCAAAATAAAGAAAGAATATTAAAAGCAGTAAGAGAAAAAGGTCAAGTAACATATAAAGGCAGACCTATCAGAATCACACCTGACTTCTCGCCAGAAACTATGAAGGCCAGAAGATCCTGGACTGATGTCATACAGACCCTAAGAGAACACAAATGCCAGCCCAGGCTACTGTATCCTGCAAAACTCTCAATTAACATAGATGGAGAAACCAAGATATTCCATGACAAAACCAAATTTACACAATATCTTTCTACAAATCCAGCACTACAAAGGATAATAAATGGTAAAGCCCAACATAAGGAGGCAAGCTATACCCAAGAAGAGGCAAGAATCTAATCGTCTTGGCAACAAAACAAAGAGAAGAAAAGCACACAAACACAACCTCACATCCAAATATGAATATAACAGGAAGCAATAATCACTATTCCTTAATATCTCTCAACATCAATGGCCTCAACTCCCCAATAAAAAGACATAGATTAACAAACTGGATACATAACGAGGACCCTGCATTCTGCTGCCTACAGGAAACACACCTCAGAGACAAAGACAGACACTACCTCAGAGTGAAAGGCTGGGAAACAACTTTCCCAGCAAATGGTCAGAAGAAGCAAGCTGGAGTAGCCATTCTAATATCACATAAAATCAATTTCCAACTAAAAGTCATCAAAAAAGATAAGGAAGGACACTTCATATTCATCAAAGGAAAAATCCACCAAGATGAACTCTCAATCCTAAATATCTATGCCCCAAATACAAGGGCACCTACATACGTAAAAGAAACCTTACTAAAGCTCAAAACACACATTGCACCTCACACAATAATAGTAGGAGATTTCAACACCCCACTCATCAATGGACAGATCATGGAAACAGAAATTAAACAGAGACGTAGACAGACTAAGAGAAGTCATGAGCCAAATGGACTTAACGGATATTTATAGAACGTTCTACCCTAAAAGCAAAAGGATATACCTTCTTCTCAGCTCCTCATGGTACTTTCTCCAAAATTGACCATATAATTGGTCAAAAACAGGCCTCAACAGATACAGAAAGATAGAAATAATCCCATGCGTGCTATCGGACCACCACGCCTAAAGCTGGTCTTCAATAACAATAAGGGAAGAATGCCCACATATACGTGGAAACTGAACAATGCTCTACTCAATGATAACCTGGTCAAGGAAGAAATAAAGAAAGAAATTAAAAACTTTTTAGCATTTAATGAAAATGAAGGTACAACATACCCAAACTTATGGGACACAATGAAAGCTGTGCTAAGAGGAAAACTCATAGCGCTGAGTGCCTGCAGAAAAAAACAGGAAAGAGCATATGTCAGCAGCTTGACAGCACACCTAAAAGCTCTAGAACAAAAAAGAAGCAAATACACCCAGGAAGAGTAGAAGGCAGGAAATAATCAAACTCAGAGCTGAAATCAACCAAGTAGAAACAAAAGGACCATAGAAAGAATCAACAGAACCAAAAGTTGGTTCTTTGAGAAAATCAACAAGATAGATAAACCCTAGCCAGATAACGAGAGGACACAGAGAGCGTCCAAATTAACAAAATCAGAAATGAAAAGGGAGACATAACTACAGATTCAGAGGAAATTCAAAAAATCATCAGATCTTACTATAAAAAAGCCTATATTCAACAAAACTTGAAAATCTACAGGAAATGGACAATTTCCTAGACAGATACCAGGTACCGAAGTTAAATCAGGAACAGATAAACCAGTTAAACAACCCCATACAAATAATATAAAATACCTCGGTGTGACTTTAACCAAGCAAGTAAAAGATCTGTACAATAAGAACTTCAAGACACTGAAGAAAGAAATTAAAGAAGACCTCAGAAGGTGGAAAGATCTCCCATGCTCATGGATTGGCAGGATTAATATAGTAAAAATGGCCATTTTACCAAAAAGCGATCTACAGATTCAATGCAATCCCCATCAAAATACCAATCCAATTCTTCAAAGAGTTAGACAGAACAATTTGCAAATTCATCTGGAATAACAAAAACCCAGGATAGCTAAAACTATCCTCAACAATAAAAGGACTTCAGGGGAATCACTATCCCTGAACTCAAGCAGTATTACAGAGCAATAGTGATAAAAACTGCATGGTATTGGTACAGAGACAGACAGATAGACCAATGGAACAGAATTGAAGACCCAGAAATGAATCCACACACCTATGGTCACTTGATTTTTGACAAAGGAGCCAAATCCATCCAATGGAAAAAAGATAGCATTTTCAGCAAATGGTGCTGGTTCAACTGGAGGTCAACATGTATAAGAATGCAGATCGATCCATGCTTATCACCCTGTACAAAGCTCAAGTCCAAGTGGATCAAGGACCTCCACATCAAACCAGACACACTCAAACTAATAGAAGAAAAACTAGGGAAGCATCTGGAACACATGGGCACTGGAAAAAATTTCCTGAACAAAACACCAATGGCGTATGCTCTAAGATCAAGAATCGACAAATGGGATCTCATAAAACTGCAAAGCTTCTGTAAGGCAAAGGACACTGTGGTTAGGACAAAGCGGCAACCAACAGATTGGGAAAAGATCTTTACCAATCCTACAACAGATAGAGGCCTTATATCCAAAATATACAAAGAACTCAAAAGTTAGACCGCAGGGGAGACAAATAACCCTATTAAAAATGGGGTTCAGAGCTAAACAAAGAATTCACAGCTGAGGAATGCCGAATGGCTGAGAAACACCTAAAGAAATGTTCAACATCTTTAGTCATCAGGGAAATGCAAATCAAAACAACCCTGAGATTTCACCTCACACCAGTGAGAATGGCTAAGATCAAAAACTCAGGTGACAGCAAATGCTGGCAAGGATGTGGAGAAAGAGGAACACTCCTCCATTGTTGGTGGGATTGCAGACTGGTACAACCATTCTGGAAATCAGTCTGGAGGTTCCTCAGAAAATTGGACATTAAACTGCCTGAGGATCCAGCTATCCCTCTCTTGGGCATATACCCAAAAGATGCCCCAACATATAAAAAAGACACGTGCTCCACTATGTTCATCGCAGCCTTATTTATAATAGCCAGAAGCTGGAAATAACCCAGATGCCCTTCAACAGAGGAATGGATACAGAAAATGTGGTATATCTACACAATGGAATATTACTCAGCTATCAAAAACAACGAGTTTATGAAATTTGTAGGCAAATGGTTGGAACTGGAAAATATCATCCTGAGTGAGCTAACCCAATCACAGAAAGACATACATGGTATGCACTCATTGATAAGTGGCTATTAGCCCAAATGCCTGAATTACCCTAGATGTCTAGAACAAATGAAACTCAAGACGGAGGATCAAAATGTGAATGCTTCACTCCTTCTTTAAAAGGGGAACAAGAATACCCTTGGCAGGGAAGAGAGAGGCAAAGATTAAAACAGAGACTGAAGGAACATCCATTCAGAGCCTGCCCCACATGTGGCCCATATATATACAGCCACCCAATTAGACAAGATGGATGAAGCAAAGAAGTGCAGAAGTGTAGATCGCTCCTGAGAGACACAGCCAGAATACAGCAAATACAGAGGCGAATGTCAGCAGCAAACCTCTGAACTGAGAATAGGACCCCCGTTGAAGGAATCAGAGAAAGAACTGGAAGAGCTTGAAGGGGCTCGAGACCCTATATGTACAACAATGACAAGCCACCAGAGCTTCCAGGGACTAAGCCACTACCTAAAGACTATACATGGACTGACCCTGGACT
The DNA here is from genome assembly GCF_011064425.1 of Rattus rattus. Lineage (NCBI taxonomy): Eukaryota > Metazoa > Chordata > Mammalia > Rodentia > Muridae > Rattus > Rattus rattus. The sequence continues at coordinate 30,770,845 of NC_046156.1, read as the reverse complement.
CTGACCTCATAGGTAGCAATGAATATCCTAGTAAGAGCACAAGTGGAAGGGGAAGCCCTGGGTCCTGCTAATACTGAACCCCCAGTGAACTAGACTGTTGGGGGGAGGGCGGCAATGGGGGGAGGGTGGGGAGAACACCCATAAGGGAGGGGAGGGGGGATGTTTGCCCGGAAACCGGGAAAGGGAATAATACTCGAAATGTATATAAGAAATATTCAAGTTAATAAAAAAAAAAAGAATATAAAAAAAAAATGAGGTTCAGAGCTAAACAAAGAATTCACAGCTGAGGAATGCAGAATGGCTGAGAAACACCTAAAGAAATGTTCAACATCTTTAGTCATAAGGGAAATGCAAATCAAAATAACCCTGAGATTTCACCTCACACCAGTGAGAATGGCTAAGATCAAAAACTCAGGTGGCAGCAAATGCTGGCGAGGATGTGGAGAAAGAGGAACACTTCTCCATTGTTGGTGGGATTGCAGACTGGTACAACCATTCTGGAAATCAGTCTGGAGGTTCCTCAGAAAATTGGACATTGAACTACCTGAGGACCCAGCTATACCTCTCTTGGGCATATACCCAAAAGATGCCCCAACATATAACAAAGACACGTGCTCCACTATGTTCATAGCAGCCTTATTTATAATAGCCAGAAGCTGGAAAGAACCCAGATGCCCTTCAACAGATGAATGGATACAGAAAATGTGGTACATCTACACAATGGAATATTACTCAGCTATCAAAAACAATGACTTTATGAAATTCATAGGCAAATGGATGGAACTGGAAAATATCATCCTGAGTGAGGTAACCCAATCACCGAAAAATACACATGGTATGCACTCATTGATAAGTGGATATTAGCCCAAATACTTGAATTACCCTAGATGCACAGAACACTGAAACTCAAGAAGGATGACCAAAATGTGAATGCTTCACTCCTTCTTTAAAAGGGGAACAAGAATACCCTTGGGAGGAATAGAGAGGCAAAGTTTAGAACAGAGGCAGAAGGAACACCCATTCAGAGCCTGCCCCACATGTGGCCCATACAGCCACCAATTTGATAAGATGGATGAAGCAAAGAAGTGCAGGCCGACGGAACTGGATGTAGATCTCTCCTGAGAGACACAGCCAGAATACAGCAAATACGTAGGCGTATGCCAGCAGCAAACCAGTGAACTGAGAAAGGGACCTGGTTGAAGGAATCAGAAAAGAACTGGAAGAGCTTGAAGGGGCTTGAGACCCCATATGAACAACAATGCCAACCAACCAGAGCTTCCAGGGACTAAGTACTACCAAAGACTATACATGGACTGACCCTGGGCTCCAACCTCATAGGTAGCAATGAATAGCCTAGTAAGAGCACCAGTGGAAGGGAAGCCCTTGGTCCCCAAGACTGAACCCCCAGTGAACGTGATTGTTGGGGTGAGGGCAGCAATGGGGGGAGGATGGGAGGGGAACACCCATTGAGAATGGGATGGGGAGGGGTTAGGGGAATGTTGGCCTGGAAACCGGGAAAAGTAATAACAATCGAAATGTAAATAAGAAACACTCAAGTTAATAAAGATGGAAAAAAAATAAAATCATCTAATTTCTCCAAATTCAACATCAACCCAAAGCATTCTTCGACTTAACTGTAATTAAAGTTTGGTGCAAATATACATTTATTTTTCTGTTTAAAAACACTAATATCTTTTAGATACTACAAATAACTTTATAATGAATTTGTTTGAAATCCAAGGTGCTGTCAAGTGTATTGTCTGCAAAATAAATCCTTGGGTGAATTTGGCAACAACTGAGAAATAACTTAAAAGCATTTGAGAAATTTGGTGATACATACTTAGTACTGTGTCATTATTTCCACAATCATACATCACTAGGTGCTCCTTGTCAAGGGCCACATCAGACAAGTTGTTTTGCCTCCTTGATTTCAGAATGATTTTAAAAAATACATAAGTTATTTGGGGCTTTTCCCCTGTATTTTTATTTTTCAGAATAAAAACCAAGATATGACAATTTTTATAAAAACTCATTGCCTCTACAAATACCATAAAATCCAGCATAATCTTTCTTGCCTTCTGAGGCTCCAGTAACATTTCATGGGTATCTACGTGTCCAATGTTTAAACTCCCTCAAACAGACCAGTTAAGTGATTATATTTCCTGCTATAATGGTTCATGTCTTAAATGATTTTGGATGATTAAAATGTATTGCCACTTTTGTGTTTCATTTAATTGTTATAATCAAAATCATGTCAGGTTGATATTAATGATCACTTGCATAGAATATATACATCCTGTTGCAGTGGATAAATGTCATTGCCCTTTTGCGTTCTTTGTTATACTGTGGATTATTTTCCAATCAAAGCATCATTTCAATGGTCCCATCAACTGCTCACTCTGTTCACAGAAACCTTTCCCCCTCCCGTCATGCATAGCTACTTCCAATGTGAAAGAAATAAATGCTCACAAGTAAAAGGCTGCTGTTCTACAAGAGCAATTTCTATCTCTTCCCAGATCAGATGACTTGTGTACAGAAGTCACACTGTCATTATCGCCCCTCCATTAATCTCATGCAGAATCCCATTTCACCCTCATGTTTCTTAAATGGAATGAGCAGGTAGGGCTGTATTAGCAATCTCCAGACTTGCCTATATACTTGCAGACAATATTTCAGAAAGATGGAAATGTCTGCTCTTGTAGAATCCTCGAAGGTTACTACAGTATTCAGTCTTCCCACACACGTTCTGTATAACTCAGCTCCTCCAAGACTCTGTTTCCACTGGAAATGTTATGCACAAAACAATCAAATGTGTAATATATTGTTATTGTTTCTCACTGCTTAGCAGGGAGACGTTTGACTGGATTATTACTACATAAAATGCCTCTCACTACTGCCCCCCATAAGCCATTTTCATGTACTCTTAGTGCATTTTCAACCATATTTTTTCTAGGACTCTTTCCATATCATACCATACACAACAACAACAACAACAACAACAACAACAATTCTATATTAATACAATTCCTCCTTCATTTGTTTATAAATACATTACTATCTCTCCACCCTTCTACTTTGAAATTGAATTCATGCTTTAGTAACACTGTAATTCTAATAGTGACCCTCATGCTTAAAGCTCTGAATGTAATGATATTATGTATGTTGAGTCACCTAATCTCCTGAACACGTCCTGAGTGTCCTTTTAGGATACAGACACTGCAATCATCTCCTCTCACTTCCCATCACTCTGAATTTGTTTTTATAGATCCTTAAGCACACCAAGCTCCAAGCTCCTTCAGGTGAGTGATTCTGGACACAGGCGTTTCTCTGTCTGAAATCCTTCTTTATCTCCTTCAGACACCTTTTCTTCAAACATTTCCCAAAGGAGTCTTGGATCGTAGGCTGCTTGGCCTTCATTTGCCTCTAGGCAGAAGATTGAACACAGCACGATGTCCATGAATGTTTCTAACCGTTTACCTCTTCATCGTCTGCACACGAAATGTGACCATGGCAGAGGAGGAGACCACACTACACTCATGGGGACTCTCAAGTCAAAGTTTAAGTATTTTACTGCAGTGAGGACCTCTTCCTCTTACGGTGGAACATAGTTCTTGAGAGTTTTGTACAATGAATTCTGACAATCGTCACTCCTTCTCTCCATTCCTGCCAGATCCTCTTTCTCCTCTCTCCTCTCTATTTTGTGTCCTCTTTTTTTTGCCTATGAAGTCCGATGTGTGCTGCCTCGTTCATGGATGTGTGGCATTGGGCTAGCATAGAGTTGACCTACCGTGGGTTGTAGTCTTAGGGAAAACCCACTATCTCTCCCAGCAGCCATCAATTGATAATCGCTTCTCAGAATTTCATGTCTACCTCTCAATGCTGGTACTTGGTCTAGGCTTTAATTAAGGCGTCCAAATCACATCCTTTCCTCCAAAGGCTCGGGGACATTGCTAAAGAGGGATCGGAAAGACAGGAAGAGCCAAGGGTGCTGAATGACTGACTGCAAGGTTCCAGCATCCTCGGACACACAGGGTAATGATGCATGGGAGCTCACGGCAGCTATGTACAAGCCCTGTGTAAGCTGTGCTCCTGAGATTGTCGAGCCAAGACAATCTGATTAGTAGCTCAGTCAAAATGGAAAAGGAATCTGGGACACCGCAGCGAAAGGAATTTCAGGTTTAGGTCTGATGTATCCACATAAGAGTTTTCTCAATGTATATTCCCCAGGCCATTTGGAGACAATATGAATTTCATGCCAACATGATGGGTTTCAAAGCTTTTAACAAAGCAGAGAAAAAATGTTTGGCAGATCACACCAATTTTTGATAGTTTTGCACAGCTTTAATTGAGACCAGCCCACTGTAACACCATGCTAATCCTATATACTCACTACATTAAACTTGCTTAATAGAATAATTGCTTTTAATACATTAATATAAATGACCAACTTTTTAAAAATACAGCTGAACGCCATATTTCTGTTCTCTTCTGCAGCAAGTGTGGCTTTACCACAAACATCTTGGAAAAACGCGGCTTCTCCCATCTGGTACAAATGAATGTGAAGCAGACCCTCATACTCATATTGCCTTTTGTCTATTCTGGGCGCACAAAGCATACAATCCAAAGTGAAGGTAAATAAGATGCCCTGCCACTCTCTGTATGCTCAGAAGCTCGCTGTGTTAAATAGGCTGCAGTGCACCCTGGGAAGTGCTGGCTTTGTGCCCGCAGCTCTATTTGCTGGAGTAGCTCATGTTGAAAGCCTGCCCAACCTCAGCTGTAGACTTGGAAGACACAAAAGCAAGCAATTTGGCTTTCCCAATCATCAGCCCAGCGAAGGCAGGTAGGAATCCAGAAATAACAAAGATGCCTTAATTTTTAAGCAACCAGCTCTTACAGGACTGGGAGCATTTAAAGAAGCTCAGTCTATTCTGTAAACTCATTTAAGTCTCTCTCTCTCTCTCTCTCTCTCTCTCTCTCTCTCTCTCTCTCTCTCTCTCTCTGTGTGTGTGTGTGTGTCTGTGTGTGTCTGTGTGTGTGTCTGTCTGTGTGTGTGTGTGTGTGTCTTTGTGTGTGTGTGATCTCCATAAGGGTGGCTGAAACCAATATCATTTTCCAACATCTGTGCCTAAAGCTCCCTTTCCAATACAAACTTCCAGAGTTTGTGTCACAGCTGCTGCGAAGCTGGCAATTGTCACAGCAAGAAATACCCACCTCTTGTACACTGTACAAAGTGTCTAGTGTGATTGCTAGAGTTCAAAGCCTCCTACAAAAGCCAATCTTCCCAGACAGTGCCACTAAGTCTTCAAAGGCTTAATGACAACTGAATCTGCTCCGTCTTGATGAAGACATGAGGACATTTAAGAGAAAGCAATAAAAAGAAGCACTATTATTGTGTTACAATGGAAAGTGAAGTCATGTGCCAGGAAATATCATTTAGTAGTATTCATATCAGTGTTCGGTAAAGAAAAATATTTCTTACACATATATAATTATTCTGTATATCAACTTACACTAATAGGAAAATTTCCATTTTTCAAGATGGTTTGAAATGCTCTTCATTACCAGGATTTTGTGCATGGTATTTAAATGGGGATTAGCAAGTAAATAAACAAATTCTTACTTTACATTAACATATCCTAAAAAATGTTAAACTCTTTAAAATACCCTCCAGAGACTTGAGGCACCAGGGAGCAGAAAGGCCTGGTATGTGTGGGACAACATCCTTGGAGATGGGGAGGAGGAGGAATGGGCTGAGGAACTGTGACAGGGTGATCGAGAGGGGCAATGACTGGATAATAATAATAATAACAATAATAATAATAATGTATTTGAAAATGCATAGCAAACTGAATAGATATTTGAGGTGTGTTTGTTTGAAAACACTTTTAACACAAACATTTTTATTTTGTGTGTGAATCTAAGACAATACTCAGAGTCTCCGAAACAAAATTCTATAAAATACTGCTAGGACTTAGTACATGAAAACAGTTAGCTAAAATGATTGTTCAATTGTAAAAACTGAACACTTAGTTCCAACATGGATGTAGAAATTGAGATTTAAAGCAAAGCCTAGAAGTGTGCAGCACTGTGACTGTGAAGGCTCATTACAGTGACATCAGGGTCCTTGCTAACACCTACTGCTCTCACATCAATTATTTTCTGGATTCTGTGTGATTTTATTGCAAACAAATGCAGAGAACCAAGTAACCTCTTCATGTAATTGTGGCTAATCTGAGACAGTTTTATGTTTCTTATATCATTTAATTCTTCCCTACTGTGTTTAGTGTATATACTCAAGGTAAAAGAACATAATCGGATTCTTAGGTAAGTTATTTGAAACCCTCACTTAAACCATCGATGTTAAGTAATTTGTTATATTTCAGGTTTTCTGACTTTCAAGAAATTCAAAGTCTAGAGGGTGTTAAAAATAAAAATGTAAGTAAAAGATCGTAGTAGTTTAAGCTTTTTGTCTATGAGATAGAAGTCGTTATGACTGGTGGACGGTGCAGCCATCTCACCTCAGAAAATTAGTGGTTGTTGCAACTGTGAAAGGTGCTTGGCATAGAATTCCTTGACTGCTTTTAAAAGTGTGATGGCTTGGACTTCTTCCTTCCTTTTCTTTTTTAAACAGGAAGGAAAAGTTAGGTAGAGAATTATAGCAAATTATTTTTCTTTTGATTGGAGCCTAGACAGATGACTCTGCCAGTAACGTGCTTTGTGGATGAGCGTGAGAATTTGAGTTTAGATATTCAATATCTATATTAAAGCAGTTCCCTGCAGATCAAAAGAGAAAGTGAGGACTGGCACTCAAGGTTGTGCTTTGACCCATACAATGCACATACCATGACATGACATGTGAATGACCTTAGTTACCCAAATCTGTACACACATAAGTGGGGGTTGGGGGCTGAGAAGAAGAGTTAAAAAATCACAATTGTAATGCACAGATATAACCAGTATTTTAAAAGCAAGGACGTTGATAATTCAGGCTCTTGGGGATGGCTAGTTTCAGCTAGTTTTCTTAAGTCTTTTATAAAATCTGAATATATGAACAAATTAAGTCATTTGAAAGACCTATGCTTTGTTTGTGTTATGTTCCTACTCTTGTATCCAAAGAACTCTAATAGAAACAAAATACAGCTTCTGATTATTTTATTTTTCTTTAATCTTTTAAAAGTTAGCATTGAAGATAAGTGCATATACTTAAGTTTTAACTTGAGAGTAACCCCAGGACAGAATACAGAGGAAAAACAGAACAAATAAAAATAATCCCCAAAGATATGAGTGAAGCAGAATCAGGCTCAGTAGACTCACCAGAATCTGGAAAACGATGGAGGTTAAAGGGGGGAAAAAAACAAATAAAAAGTTATATACAGATATGAAAACGTTAAATCTAAACATTTGGAAAAATCCAAAAATATTTTCATGTAACTATGAATCAGTAAAGTATCTAGTTAAAAATGAAGGTACTATGTCTAATTGATATGACAATCATGTCCATGCCGAGTGTAAAATGACAGCGTCAGCATTCAATCCCCACTCATGAAGACACACAATTCTGTCAAACGGTCCTCAAAGTCAAGTTGCTCCAGAGAGAGCTCTTATACTGACTTTAAAGCAGAAAATAATGCAGGAAAAAAAAGGACATCACCATTTGTGAAACTTCCGTTTTTACGAGAAAAAAGATGGGAAGGGCCTGAGGAAAGGATAGTTGTATCCTGTCCACAAAGCAAGCTGAGTTGTGAGTCTCTCTGGTCTCCAGAATAAGCAGCAAAGGGGCCAATATGGAACCCTTTGCAGTCCACTGAAAGATAAAAAACAATGTTTACCAGATATCATAACACAGCTTTGATAACTCTAATAAATTTTCCCCTTTAATCAGAAAACTGTGATTAAACCTTTGAAACCAGGCTTACCCCTGGTTGAACCAGTGCTGCTTGGTAGATGAACCCCTGGGTGCTGTCAGGCTGTGTTGCTCGGTAGATGAACCTTTGAGTTGTGTCAGGCTGTCCTATGCCGTTATCCTCTGAACAAAACCTCCACCATCTCCATTACAGCAGCTGATGTAAAAGACTTTAAGATTCCGTCTGTCAACAGTGGAAATGCATTCCCTCAGAAGGAGTGGGTGGAAAGGGCCCTAGGAACTGCATCTGAATGCCCAAGCCACTCCCTTCTATGTTTCCATGCTCATTGTGTATGATTCTGTTTTAATGATAAAAAGGTTGTGGTCTCCACCAGTGCTGGAGTATATAAGCATTGGAGCATTAACCAGAAGAAAATTCTATCTGTGTGGTTATGGGAAAGTCACCATCAATGCTAAAGTAAGTCTCACTGGCCAGTGTACAGTTTCTTTGGTGTCACTACCTGTAAGAAACTCCTCTGCCCCACATAGGAATCCATCTCATCTGCTGACACCAAACCCAGACACTATTGCTGATGCCAAGAAGTGCTTACTGACAGGAGCCTGGTATAGCTGTCCCCTGAGAGCCTCTACCAGAGCCGGACCAATACAGAGGCAGATGTAAACAGACAAACATTGAACTGAACACAGGGAAGTTAGGGCAAGGAATGTAAGAGCTGAAGGGGTTTGCAACCCCATGAGAAGAACAACGATATCAACGAACCAGAACCCCCAAAGTTCCCAGGGACTAAACCACCAACCAAAGAGTACACAGTGGTACCCATGGCTCCAGCTGAATATGTGGCAGATGATGGCTTTATCTGGCATCACTGGGAGGGGGAGCCCCTTGGTTCTGTGGAGGCTAGATGACCCAGCATAGGGGAACACTAGACAGCTGAGGTAGGAGTGGGTGGACAGGTGGGGTAACGTGTTCCTAGAGGCTGGGGGGAGGGAGGAAGGGATAGGGGATTGTGGAGGGGAAACTGGGAAGGATAATATTTGAAATGTAAATAAATAAAATAACCAATAACAATAAAAATATGAAACCTCATTCTTTTATATAAAGGTTTTAAATTGAAATAGAATTACATCATCATCCCCTTCTTCCCCCTGGCCCCTCCCAGCAGCCCTATCATGGAACCACAACCATGTTCCACACTATCAAGTTGGTAGCCTCTTTTGATTTAATTATATAGGGTACATACACATGTATATGTATGCAAAAATATATACAATTATATATACAATTACAACCTGCTGAGTCCTTTTTGTTGTTCATATATATATATGTGTGTGTATATATACATATATATATATATATATATATATATATATATATATATATATATGCTTTCAAGGCTGACCACACAGCACTAATAATAAGGAGGCTTATCTCTGGAAGAGACTAATTGTTCTTGTCCCAGCAATCAGTGGTTGCCTTTAGTTCTTTGTCCATGGGTGAGGCCTTTGAAATTCCTTCCTTCCACAGTTAACATGTCCATTGGCACTGGAATTATTCCCATCTTGGGTATGCAGTCATTCTAGCCAAGATGTTTCATGGCTTTCTCATACTCCTTCTGCCCCATTTCTGTGACATTTTGATGTTCTGAGCCAGAGATTCAGGAGCTCCGATCTAGATATTTCTGTTGAGACTGTGATCCTCATGATCTCCGCATCTCCGCACTGGGTTCAGTTGTGGTTCTCTGTAAAGGTCTCCATTTCCTGTTAAGAGAAGCTTCTCTGATGAGGGAGAATAGCTACACTTAACTTGGGGGTATGAGGACAAGATTTTGGAATGCAGTCAGGATTAATTCTGGCCCAGCCAATCAGCTGTAGATTATTTTCTGAAGTCCATGACCTCACTAGTCCCACGAAGCTGGTTAATTTTCCAGTAGTAGGCATGGTCTCCCTCCTGTTGAGTGGGGGTTAAATTCAATTAGACAGCTGTTGGATGTCACTGACATGTGAGCGCCACTTCTTGTACCTTTCTGTAGATCTTGCCATGTTATTGCAGTTCTCAGGTGTTACGGCTGAGTAGGAGTACTTCATTGCTTCTATCTCTTGGTATCTTGCATTGAATTTTCTGAAACCACAGAAGATAGACCACAGAAAAGAAGCTTTCAGGCTAGATACAGCGGAAGTCATCCAGATCATGAACCCTAGGTAAGTAGTGTCTTAAACAATATGAGGCCACCCTCCACACAAGAAAGTCAACCACGAACTAAATCAAAAATCTACATTGTTTACAGAATCACTAGAATCACTTGGTCTACCCTAACCCTTCAAAAGAGGGTTTTATTTGCCCAGTACTGGAGATTTTGCTAGGCTAAGGTTCTTGTGTGTTAGTTAGTCCAAGTGACTTAAGTACTGTGTATGTGAATGTGTGTGTGTGTGTGTGTGTGTGTGTGTGCGCGCGTGTGTGTGTGTATGAATGCTTATATGTATTGTGTATAATTCTAGGTAAATATAAATTAACATGATACATTGGAGCTTTGACTAACAGCCTTGGTGCCTGTCCCTCCCTGGGCACTGAATTCCCTCCCTCTTCCCTCTTCCCGGGTTTGAACCACCCCCATCTCTGGATTCAAGTTGTAGTTTGCCCTGGAGTTATCTGTATTTTGATGCTAATTCCACTGCCCCCAAGGACAGTTGCCTAGTCACATACTCAGGAATCAGGTGACTTCACCAGAAACTTTTCCCCATTGAATTTGTAAAATACAGGTGAGGGGCAGGTACAGGATAGAAGGAGGCCTGTCATTGGAGGAGAAGGAAGGATGGGCGGGAGAGAAGTTTGAAGGAAGAGGAGGAGACTGGAACGGAAAGGAGGAAAGGGGAGGGAGAGAGAGAGAAGCCTTGGCAGGACAATGGAGGCTGATGTAAAGATCTCACTCCGTGTATTTACAGGTTGTTATCAATGTTCTTAAGGTATGGATGTTCCGGGCTTTGTATGTTTAAGTGGGCAATTATAGCTTATCAATTGGATCTAAGATTATTGTGTTGTGTGTTCTTTTATGTGAGGGTTTGAGTGTAGGAAAGTGTCCAGCAGCTGGAGACACTGGGCCGATGCAGCGAAGTTGGGATGTGTTTCCACCAAGATATCTAGGAGATATCTTTGGGGCACCACGGTGCTGGACCTAGAGAGGTAAAAGACAACAATACTTTTTTATTTTTTATATTTTTTTTACAACAACAGATTCATATAACAGATATATCCTGATAATCACCTTCCAAGTTTACCTGCAACATAATATGGTCTCTTTATACTTTCCTTGGTTCTTTTGAAACAAGATTTCTTTCTATATAAGCAGATTTCTTTAATTTACTTCACAAAATGATGCACCTATATTGATCTTTTTTAATAGAAAAAATAGGAAAGAATATGACCTGCTAAATTTGTTAATATATACTCTTAAAGTTTCTTGCTATAATTCAACAAAGAACAGTTACCTAGTTTTCATAAAATTAGAAATCATATATGGAAAAGAATCTGAATATATTATTTTACTATATGGTTGTATATACATATTCTAACAGACTTGGTGTCTGTCCCTCCTTTTGTTAGAGTTAATCCATTTACAAAAGAATAACCAGAGTACTCTTGTGCACTCTGTGGTCACTATGCTGTATTTTAGTTTCCAATCTTGCTCTATTTTATCTATATTTCTTTCTTATCTATATATCATCTACCTGTCTGTCTGTCCCTCTGTCTGTGTATTCACTTTATACCCTGATTCCTGCCCCCTGGACTCAGGGGGAGGTGGAGCCCCCTCCCTAGGTATTCCCCTACCCTAGCACATCAAGTGTCTGAATGGCTAGGTGCATCCTCTCCCATTGATAGCAGGGAGGGTAGCCCAGTTAGGGAAACAGGATCCACCGACAGGTAACAGCTTTAGGGACAGGCCCATGCCAGTTGTCAAGACCTCCAGTGGAGGGATAAGGACAACAACCCACCCACAAAACTTTTGACCCAGAATGTGTCCTATCTATAAGAAATGGAGGGACAAAATGGAGATGAAACTAAGGAAATGTCCAACCAACAACGGTACAACTTGAGACCCAGCCTATGGGCAAGCACCAATCCCTGACACTATTAATAATATTCTGTTGTGCTTGCAGACAGGATCCTAGCATAACTAACCTCTGAGAGGCTCCATCCAGCAGCTGACTGATACAGGTTAAGAGTCTCATTGGACAGTGAGAATTCAGGGAGTTTGATGGAAGAGTTGGTGGAATGGTTGAAGGCCCTGGAGGGGAAAGGAACTCCACAGGAATACCAACAGTCAACTTTCCTTGTTTCAATGGTTACTTCACGTTATATACTCATATCTGAGAATTTAGAACTTGAAACCAAAGATCAAAGAGAAGATCCTGCATTGTTTTCATGGGCATTGGTTACCTTACCCAATATAACCAATACTCAATATAACCTTTTCTAGGTCTATCCATTTAATTATGCCTTTCATGATCTTTTTCTTTCTTTTTTTTTTTATTAACTTGAGTATTTCTTATTTACATTTCGAGTGTTATTCTCTTTCCCGGTTTCCGGGCCAACATCCCCCTAACCCCTCCCCCTCCCCTTCTTTATGGGTGTTCCCCTCCCCATCCTCCCCCCATTGCTGCCCTCACCCCAACAATCACGTTCACTGGGGGTTCAGTCTTGGCAGGACCAAGGGCTTCCCCCTTCCACTGGTGCTCTTACTAGGATATTCATTGCCCTATGAGGTCAGAGTCCAGGGTCAGTCCATGTATAGTCTTTAGGTAGTGGCTTAGTCCTGGAAGCTCTGGTTGCTTGGCATTGTTGTACATATGGGGTCTCGAGCCCCTTCAAGCTCTTCCAGTTCTTTCTCTGATTCCTTCAACAGGGGTCCTATTCTCAAATCAGTGGTTTGCTGCTGGCATTTGCCTCTGTATTTGCTGTATTCTGGCTGTGTCTCTCAGGAGAGATCTACATCCGGTTCCTGTCTGCCTGCACTTCTTTGCTTTATCCATCTTGTCTAATTGGGTGGCTGTATATGTCATGATCTTTTTCTTATAGCTGAAATAGTCCATTGTGTATACATGCCACAGGTTTATCTACTCTTTATTGAAGGAATTTAGATTGTGTCTAATTTCTGCTATTGTAAATAGGACAATAAATGCTGGTGAGGTTGTGGAGAAAGAAGAATCCTCATTCACCATTGGTGGGAAAGCAAAATGGTGCAGCTACTCTGGAAAAGAGTGTGGAGAATCATGAAAACACTAGAAAAGACGTCTACCATATGACCAGCTTTACCACTCTTTGACATAAGTCCAAAGGACTTGATCTCCACTATTGCACAGATATTTTCTCAACAGTGTTCATAGCTGACCTGTCTTCACACTTTACATGCTTACTTTTTAATTTACCTTAAATTTATTACGAAGTTGTCTTTCCATCTGCCTGCTATTAAAACTGCGTATTTGTACTTTCAAAGTTGAAAAATTAGTAAAATTTTGTTGGACCAACTTGCCAAATACAGATATTTTATTGCCTTCAATATACTTCCCCTTTATTAGAGCTGAAAGAGTTTGTTTTCACCCCATGTATCCTTTCTCCAGACTTGGAATCTATGTATTTTAGCTCACCTGAACATTTTTCCCAGATAGTCTAACTGGGGGTTTGATCATCCTTAACATAACTATATTTTTATAGATCTTGTATAATGTAAAACCAAGTACATTGGCTTATGATAAACAACCACTGACTGAGACTTCCATTCAAAAGATGTTAGAGGATTCCAAGAACATGGAAACACTAAATAACACCTAGATAAGATACTTGTCCTGGCCAAAACTGATCGTCAGTTCCAACTAAAGTTCAGTAGAACCTGCTTACCATATTAAGGAGATAAACCTAGAAAGGCTCAATGATTGTTGGGCCATGTGGTTTAAATCACTAACCAGAAAGAGAGAATTCTATCCCTCCTGAAGGATATCATTCACTCATAGACACCACAGCTGGGTAATACAGATTGATAACTGTTGTCTGACCCTCATACTCAAGGGTCAAATTTTGATATGGATTACAGAACAACTTTAGGCCTTGACACCATACATGAAGTACTGGGGGTTAATCTCTGCCTTAGAGATGAGGCCAAAGATGTTGTGTTTGTAAAGGATGCCTACCCCATGGTCCTCACAGAGAGGCAGCACCCATGTGCTCATGCCATCTTAGCATGAGGCTGGTTCTTGTCTACTTGTAGCATCTGTCTCTTGAGTCTGAATTGTATATATAGAGAGATTATATGATCATTCCTGCAAAGTCCTTTTGTAAATAAAGCTTTATTATAGTACTACCATTATCATCCTATTGTATATCAATCATAACTGTGATATAAATCACCATGCATCCAACGAAGTTAAAAATACTTGCTAGCTGAGCCTTAATAGGAAAAGGTTGTAAATTCATTCTTTAAATTATCACTGAACAAACAAAAAAAAAAAAAAAAAAAAAAAACAGGAAACAACAACCACTATTCCTTAATATCTCTTAACATCAATGGACTCAATTTCCAAATTAATGAAAAACATAGACTAACAGACTGGATATGTAAACAGGACCCAGCATTTTGCTGCATACAGGAAACACACCTCCGTGACAGACAGACACTATCTAGAGTAAAAGGCTAGGGGAAATTTTTCCAAGCAAATGACCCAAGAAACAAGTTGGAGTAGCCATTCCAATATTGAATAAAATCAACCTTGAGCCAAAAGTTATCAAAAAAGATAAGAAAGGACACTTCATACTCATCAAAGGAAAAATCTACCAAGATGGACTCTTGATTCTGAATATCTATGCTCAGGATGCAAAGGCATCCACGTTCATAAAAAAAAAAAATCTTTACTAAAGCTCAAGCTCAAAGCATACATTGTATCACACACAGTTCTCTCTACTGTCAAGGTTTAATTTCTTGCAGCAGTTCCCAAAAGCAAGTCTATGAGCTGTTCCAGAAACTTAGTACAGAGGAAATGAATCAGCTGGAGGGAATGGTGGCTAATGGTGTTGTAATTATAACCGGGGTATGTTACATGCAAGTGTCGCAGTATTGTAATGAGACCAATTATTTTGTAAAAAGAAAAAAAGAAGAAGCCAGTATACACCAATTCAAAAGAAATTAAACATGGCTACCTATTTGAAGAGCTTGAGAAACAAGAAGAAAGTAAATTATTACAAAATTTACTTATAAAAAGTAAGCTCATTTTTTTTATACATAGCTGGACTAATACCATAAAATCAAGTTGACTGAGAGAAGCAAGGAGCTTTTGCTCAGGGAAGCCTGGGTACCATAGTTTCTGCAAGCCATTGTACCCTGGAATAAATGCTATGTTTTTCCTTTTACCTAATAACTCTCTGGTACCTCCCACCGAGAGAATTGTCACTCTTCTTCAGGTTTTACTTGCAGACCAGCTAGCTTAACCCACGGTATTCAAAGACTTCTCTATGGGTAAAACATAAGCACAGACAAACATCTTTATGTCATTTTCCTTTTGCCCTAAAACTAAAACCTATGGTCTGAGTCCTAAGTATAGTCATTTTTCACAGTACTGGGTGCAGGGTGGTCCAAGACCCAAGTTTTATTCAGTATCTGGTGATGTTTCACTCTCTGACTCATGGAAGGGTGAACTGCTGCATCTTCATGCACTAGAGAGGAGAGAGGAGATAAAATAAGGGAAGACTACTGTGTTCTCCCAGAGCAGATGCAATGGAATGATTTCTGGCCACTCTCTCAAAAGCCCTATTTCTTAATACCGTCACAAAGAACACAAATCTTGGGAGACATAGAGACTGAGACCATAGCAAAAGCTCTTAAACTCCCCTCAGACATTGAGTTCAACAGCTGCTTTTATCACTTTGCCTGAGAAAATATTCTCCCTGGACCAAAGCACAGTTCCTGTAGTAAAATGTAGAAAGATGGTCCATGTCCAAGCTGGACACACTCTTCTCTGAAATGGTTCTCTGAATTTATAGTTATATTCTACAGGAAGATCTTATGAGACCATTCCTTCTAGAAAGATCCTTAGTAAAATCCTTTTGGTGTGCTTAAAACCTGAGTGTTTGATATAACCGACATTGTTGTTAAATGTTTCCTCTCAAGCTCCCTTTCTGTCCACTGTTTCTTTTGTTCTCCATCCCCAATCCTCCAGGACTCCTGTGAATCTGTTAGGTGGTAAACCATTCTTTTGCCTCACCTCTTGTTTCCCCGACACGTACATCATTGTCTTCAATATTTGCCTGAATGCTGTAATTATCTTTGAGAAATCTTTTAATATCATTCACATAAAGAAGACTGCCATGACTTCCAAATTAAATGTCTCTCGTTTTAATCTTTGATGCCTCTTTTGATTATCTCATAGAGCACAGGGAAAAGTCTATGATCATTTAAAATATATTTCTAGTTTCATATGTGTGCATGTATTTGTGTGTGTGTGTGTGTGTGTGTGTGTGTGTGTGCGTGCATGTGTGTGCGTGTGTGTGCATGTGAATGTCACAGATGCAAGGATGCTATGCGATACTGATGTGGGTATCAGGTTCCTGATGGTTGGAGTAAGAGGAGATTCTGAACTGCCTTGTAGGGGTGACTGAATTTAGTTTCTCTGCAAGTGCAGCAAATGCTGAGCCATTTCTCTAGCCCCGCAAATATGCAATCTTGTGCTTTTTGATTTATTCTTTAAATGGAGCCCTGCTTCGGTTTGCTAAGGGTAAAATAGCAAGGAGAGGTATACTGCTATCTTTGAGTTTTGTGTAAATTTTACACATATACGCATCATCAAAACTAGAGCTTGCCTCTGAAAGCTAGAATACCCTGAGTACACCGTCTTTTTAAAATCAGTATAGAATTGCTATATCATTCAACATTATTTCAATCTTTCTCAGTTGTCCCTTTTCTGCTATCTGGGAGGCAGCCATTTTTCCTGTCCCTGTCCTTTTATAAGAGATTTATGAATTGGCAGCACTGGGAAGTGGTGTCTGACTGAATAGGCAGAGCCCATGGGTCTCCTTCATGGCCAGTAGTTGCCCTGCATATGTTTAAGTTCGCTGTGCATCTTACCCCAAATTCTTTCTCAGCCTCAGAGTCCTCTGCAATTAGAAATGCAAGACAATGGCATAGTTTCTCTGGAGGTTTACTCTCTGAACAAAATATAATCGTGCTTCCGTAAGCATCTACTTTCAACACATCGCTGTTGAGAACTTGATGGCAATTTTAACTGAAGGTTTTCCAGGACATGATGACCCCTGGTACAGAATGAGAGGCCATTCATTGTAAGTAAACAGTTTCCATTTTCATATTTTTCCTCAATAGAGAAGAAAGAAAGTACGAAAGCTTGGATAGATAGGCAGACAGTCCTTTGGATAACTTGTAAGTTCAAAGATGATTTCTTTACTTTATATCATTGAGCAGAGTAAAAGGGACAATGTCCAATCAAACCAAACCAAAGCAACCAACGAACCAAGCAAACAAGCAAAGAAAATAAAACCTAAAACTGATGGTACAGGCCTATTGCTGAAGTTACTAAGAACGATCAAAATATCAAGACCTAACAAACTTAGGGACTCTTTCATGGGGGAAAACTATTCTAAATTCCAGCGTTCCTTGTTTGCCCTTAGTTGTTTGTCTAGGTTTGAGCCCCTGAGGCCTTCCCCTGTCTGTGTTAGCAAGTCTATAGATGTCATCCATGTTTCCGTCTTAAGTAGGCAGCCATTGCATGGGCATGACTTTTCTGACAGAATTTTCATGTTATTCTTGTTTATACTATCATGTTTATACTAGCCATGTTGATAAGACATCATGACAGTACCTCCTAGAATGTGTAATCTCACAGCCAACTTTCTGTTCCTCTGGCTTTTAGAATCTTTTCTCCCTCTCCTCTGCCATGATCCCCAAGAAAAGGCAGGAGTTCTGTTGTGCAAACAAAGATAGAATGGCTTCATTTTCGAGTCTTCTGCTGAGCAGACATGAGTCTCTCCACATGTTCATTAGACCTACAATGTGACAGGGAAGTGTAGGTCATAAAATATAACGTTTCTCTTACAGGTTGCTCTCTTATACGCTGTTTACCACAGAGACATAGAGAAAACTAGAACAGTGTTACTTAAGGGTAGACAAAAGAAACTTTGCTCCAAATCTCAATAGTATTCAGAAATAACAATGGCGGCATGGATGTCTCCCATCTTGCTACCATTGGCAGAAGACATGGAGATGATAGTATTTTTTCCTTTGTTCTCTCTAAAAAATTTGTGTATATATAAAGTAACCTTTTCTTTATAAAACTAACCATTTAGTTAAAGTTATGATGATTTAAAATTATGAATAGTTGGATGAAATTAAATGCTTCTGTATAAGTTTAATTAATGTTATAATATCCATATTCTCCAGTGTTTATTTATCAGACAAACATTGATTACTGATTAATTAAAGCCATGACCATATTTAAATCATATTCACGTATTAACCTTAAAGTCACAAATTTTCTTACCTTTCCTATTCAGGGAAGGATGTAACCCTAACCATAATCCTAATCCTAACTGTCTCTAATACCAGTTCTTACACTATCTATGATTAAACCTAGCCTGGTTTGTACATGAAATAAATCGACAGGTTGTAAAGCTCCACACTAAAATACATGGGTCCTAGAACACAGCATGTTTTTTATCTTGAAAAAACAGAGAAGCCATCTGATCTGGGCCCACTTTTCCCCCACCATTGCATCAATACGAGCTAGGCTTGCTGACCTTGTGCCAAGCAAACACCTTCAAGGCATTGGCATGACTTTCCTGACACAGAGGATTTTCATAGTTTATCTGTTTATACTATCATATTACTTATCATAAATGAAAGCAGGGAGCCAGCAAGGCAGGTCAGTCGGATTTGACAGATCAGACACATCAGTCTGATTCCCCAGGGTCCACATGGTGGGAGAAGAGAACTGACTTCTAAGATTTGTCTATACACAAATGATGGCATGGGTATCCCCTCCATACCCTCAATAATTATTCCAAAAATGAATCCGTTAAATGGCTAAAATCAAATGTAAACATGTTTGGGACTCATTTATCAACGTAATAAATCAGTATGGTCATGTGGTTGCATCCTGAAACCCTTGTGGAGTAGTTAATAGCAGTATTTACAAAGGCCTCTTTCCTCCTCTCTGGACTCAGGCCTATAGTAAATTAAATGATAATAAAACAAATACTTACCCTAGATGCCTAGAACAAATGAAACTCAAGACGGATGATCAAAATGTGAATGCTTCACTCCTTCTTTAAAAGGGGAACAAGAATACCCTTGGCAGGGAAGAGAGAGGCAAAGATTAAAACAGAGACTGAAGGAACACCCATTCAGAGCCTGCCCCACATGTGGCCCATATATATACAGCCACCCAATTAGACAAGATGGATGAAGCAAAGAAGTGCAGAAGTGTAGATCGCTCCTGAGAGACACAGCCAGAATACAGCAAATACAGAGGCGAATGTCAGCAGCAAACCACTGAACTGAGAATAAGACCCCCATTGAAGGAATCAGAGAAAGAACTGGAAGAGCTTGAAGGGGCTCGAGACCCCATATGTACAACAATGCCAAGCAACCAGAGCTTCCAGGGACTAAGCCACTACCCAAAGACTATACATGGACTGACCCTGGACTCTGACCTCATAGGTAGCAATGAATATCCTAGTAAGAGCACCAGTGGAAGGGGAAGCCCTGGGTCCTGCTAATACTGAACCCCAGTGAACTAGACTTTTGGGGAGAGGGAAGCAAGGGGGGAAGGGTTGGGAGGGGAACACCCATAAGGAAGGGGAGGGGGGAGGGGCATGTTTGTCCGGAAACAGGGAAAGGGAATAACACTCAAAATGTATATAAGAAATATTCAAGTTAATAAAAAAATAAAACAAATACATTCTTGAATTTGTCAAAAATCATTGGCTTTAGAAAACTTGGTTCAAATAAATAAGGATGAACAGAATTTCTAAGAATTCTTTGCACAGTGTTAGTGTGCTACTAAAAACATCAGGGTAGGGGCTGGACATAAGGCTCAATGGTTAAGAGAACTGGATGCTCTTCCAGAGGACCCTTGTTCCATTGCCAGGATCCACAGGCTAACTCACAACCATCTGCGACTCCAGTTCCAGGGGTTCAGTGCCTACTTCTGGCTTCTATGGGAAGTGCACACCCAGGATACACAGACATTCATGCAGGTAAACACCCATACACATAAAATAAAACATAAAGGAAAAAACCCTTAGAAGGAAACAGCTAAGAAAACACAGTGGGGTACCTTTCACAATAGCTGTCTAAAGTGGTGTGTTTGGCTGCAGTTTAAGCACTTGTGGAACAATAATTCTAAGTCTTGGCTACACAACCCTCTGGGGCTAGCCTGGGTTATAAGATCCTGTCTCAAAACAACAAGAACAACAACAAACCAAACAAAAACGAAGAAACAAAAATGTGCTACTTTTCTTATCTGAGTTGTATAGCAACATAGCAGTACAGGGATGGTATTCATGATGTGTACATATTAGATACTTGTACATGATAAAATAGTTGTTGTTACGATGTCACATTGTCCATTTTTGGGGCTCTTTAGAGGGAAGAAAGGGTTCCTCAGGTATCTGAACACTAAGGAGGACTTACCTGCATTCTAATGCTATGTAACTCTGCAGAAAAGAGAACGATTTCCCATCATTTCATGTCTGCCCTTTAACAAATTAAATGAACCTTGACCTTAGATTTTATTTATAATTGCCATAGTTTTGAATATTAAACAGAGTCAAAAGTACCCTAATATGCTTGCACTGACTTCTAGAGCAGTGAATCCTATTGGATATTCCTGATGCTCATGAAAGGCATAGACATGAGACTTAGATGAGGGCCTGCCACTTATTACTCCTGGATTCTATCCAGGTCACTTATATATCCTTATATCCAGTCACGGTGGCACACCATGTTGAATCAGATCGCTTGTGTCAGCCCTCTGGACTCAGGAGCACAAAGTTCCTTCTATTTCCACTGTGTACTTAAAACTTTCTGGGAAGGTTGAAACGGGTTTTTGATTTTAAGGTTCTGACCTTACCAATTCGCTATGAATGATTAAAGGGAGCACTTTAGAAAGAATAGTGGCCTTTGTGATGTAAATATTTTAAAATCATTCTACCTCCATGATGCTTTGTCTGCCATTTCAACTTGTCTGTAGGTCAGAGATCTATTTAGACATAAGCCCTCACTGACTGCAAGACTCCATAATGAGTTTTGTTTATAAAGACAAGGTCCACCTGGTCAGTAATAGACTGCTAGTTCCCCAGCAGGGACCTTTTGCTTGTTTTGAGAGTGAAGAAAAGGAATATTTGTTCAGTTCCAGCAGACCTAACATACAGTCTATTTCTGGCTTTGTGACCAAGGGTCTGTCCCTGTTTCTTCTGTAAATGTCATAAGGATCTCGGTACCCAAAGTTGTGTTTATTTTCCCCCTTTGGAATAGACTAAAGTAAGAAATTTTCTTTATGATAGAATGTTCGTATTTATTGTATTAGTCTTTGATTTCTAACCCGAGCTGTACAAAATTCTTCCCAACCCTTTAGATTCTTATTGCAATAGTGTGTAACTCCTCAGACACAATTGCATAAATCACTCAGTTGTTACAAGGTGAAACGCTAACTTTCTTTGGTTTGTACAGGGATTATTTTATAACAGGGGTCTATGTATTTAAAGACTTAGAGAAATTAGGTTTTTATGAAAGCGAGATATAGTGTATCACTGAAAATAACTGTTTCCCTTTTCATTAAACTTTTTATCATTTTTTTGGTTTGATATCGCAGACTCCACGATGAGTGCTTAGCATTCTGATTGCCATTTCATATATACATTAAATCTATAGGATAGCATTACTCTCATAAAAGATATTCCAAATTTTAATAAATTTATCAATGTATTCTCATGGAGAGTTGATACAGGCCCAGTCCACTCACTGAACACTTTTGGAATAATTAAGTTATAAATAAATTATATATCACCACTGTCTATACCTATTCTGTAGCTAACAGTATTCTCTTAACATGCATTCAATAGCATTTAGAATGCTAATGAAGGCATCATTACAAGTTTCAAAGAATCCCTAACTCGCCCATTGATCCTCTAAAGCAGTGAGCAGGTTTCTCATCCATTTTAAGGTTCCCCATCTCTAAGGACAATTTCTTTGAGTCCAATGATATTTTATGATTGAAACCTTTGGAATTACGATAAGGAAGCTGACAACACTATTTTTTTCCTCAGCCAGCAAACTTCCGAGCCTGTCCTATCGACTGTGATAAACGGTTTCTTAGTAAATATCCTTTTACATGTGTGACATAAATGCATTTGCTCCCCGTTGTTCACGCATGTTAAAGTTGTAACGCTGTTCCTTCTGGTTATTACCCTGGAACACTTTGGCACTTGGACCCAGATTCTACATGGTAGGATATGACAGTGCCCGGAGCAATAGATCTGTGGAATCTGAAAGTAACTGAATTCAAGTAACTGGAAGACAGAAGCTTAAGGAGAATCTGTAGGCAGTAGTTCCCAGGGGCTGCTCAGAAGCACCCCTCGGACCTTGTCACCTCCTCTGGAAACTTCTGTTCATCTACATCTAAATCTAGAGGACAAGTGGACGTAGTCCAGTACTGTTCTATTTGTTCTGTGGGGAACCATGTCCTTGTCCTTGCTCTTCTGGGAACTTAAACTGGCTAGGGGGAATGATCAGCGCAAGTAAAAGGAATGCAGGAGGCATGGCTGAACAGTAGATTAAGGTGTGTGCTCCTTAAGCGGTGTGCTTCTCCTAGGGGCAATGGTGGTGTCCTTGTTTATACTGTAGGTTGGCGATAATCAGCATGGTAGTTACTGTGATTGCAGACTTAAAGGAAGGTCCATTCACATAAATTATAATTATTACTGTTTTAGTGGTGGTGGTAGTAGTGGTGGTTGTGGTGATTGTGTGTGTGTGTGTGTGTGTGTGTGTGTGTGTGTGTGTGTGTGTGTGTGTGTGTGTTCTATAGTATGAATGCAAGTGTAACTATGCCACAGTGCACGTGTGTAGGGTAGCAGATGACCTTGGGACTCAGTTCTCTTCTTCCTTCATGAGTCCTCAGGATTGAACTCAGGCAGTTAGGCTTGGGTTGTTCAATGCACTAGTCCATTAGGATGAATTATTGAGAGGACAAACAAAGGTTTCTTAAATATCATATAAATGAGGAAAATCAACTGTCTAGCCAATTCATCTATAACCTGGATATTCCCTCATGATCCCTCTTGTAGTGCCCATCCACAGGCTATCGTCTATTTATTAGCTTTAAAGAGTAGACTCACTTACTATTCTTTTTAAACTGACACCTTTTTAGGTCCTTTTTAATTCTCCAAAGAGCTCACAAAATCCACTTTCATCCTGGCCATTTACGGTGGCCATGCTTTTGAGGATAACCTATTCTGTTTGGTTTGGTTTGATTGTTAATGTCCCCCAAATTCTCAAAAAGGCTTAGGAATTAAAAATCAGCAAAGAATGGTCAGAGCATTTTGTATCAAAATCCAGGAGCAGTTTGAACACTTATTATAAAGAAAATAAAATAAAGTTATTAGAGAAGTTTGCTGCTTAAAACTCCCCAGTTTGGTCAAGGAAGGAGACAGTTATAGGCAAGAAATTATGGTCACATACATTGATGTACCTCTAATGATTACAGATTCTGAGTTAGAAATCTTAGGTTAAGAAGCTTATTTACCTGATGAATATTTTCAGAGGAGTGGGTCCTAAAAAAGTCCCAAATTCCTTAGATATTCATCAATAGGTTTATCTAAAAACAAGATTGACATTTTTTAACACTCTATGCAGTTTTTCCAGTTTTGTTTTAACACCCAAACCAAACAATATTTGGTTAGAGTTTCATGGTCAATTACAAGTTGGGGATTTGAATTCTGAAATCCCTACCAAATTCTCAACTTTTATAAAGCACCCCACAGGTGATTTTCCATATATTTTCACAGTGAGATTGAAATTCTATTATTATGACAAAAATTGGACTTGGCTAACAACAAATTTCATTCTGTTTACTCATTCAGTGCGCTGACAGCTTACTAAAGTTGTTTCCATGTTCTCTGAAATAAATGCTTTGCTAGGATTGAACGTTTTCTGGAATAAGTAATTAGGTGTTGATGACCTCACTGTTTCCAATTGTCTATTTCTAGGATGATAAACTCAGCTTAAATCCAAAGCAAATGTTTTATATGCCTGTCATTAGTATGTAAATGACCACACTTAATTTATCAATAATCTAGCTGTACTCTAAAACCTCTCAATTTTTGGAACTTGAGAGATCCGACTGACGATGGTTCATGGTAGAAGTCATTCATTGATCAAGATGCAAAGAAAATTAAGACTAAACAGGAATTTTGTTTTCTGCTATAAATATCTCCTGGGGGTGATATTAGCAAGTCATAAGAAGGATTTCTTGGATGACAAGTTTAAAGCTGTTACACCCTGATAGATATAAGAATAGTCCTGACCACTTAATTGTAGATCCTAAGTCTCAGAATAATATTTAATGGCAGCTATAGGTCAAATTTTTCAGAAGTCCATTTCACTTTAATTTGAGGTGTTTGCAAGTCCAGTTTTGTTGAAGTGTCCAAATGAAGTGCATTTTAACTGTGGGTGTAGCCATCGTTGGTTTTTCAGTAGCGTGGCTGATTTCCATTCTATACTGGTCTGTTTTGTGCCGCGGCCCTAGAGTAGATATGGAATGGGCTGTACGATCGCACCACACACTGCGATATTCTCCTACATCTGAGTAACAGCAAGAAATATGAAAATTAATTTCTTAAGAATATGCTTCTGCTTAAAACCAATTTAACCTTATCAAGAAATCTTTGTTTCTAAATAAAGAAGTAAAAATTCAATTAAGAACAGAGGCCTAACATGTGAATACCATTTACATGATTAAGCCGTGATAACACACTGTTCTGCATTTAATTCCCACACACAGTATTGAACCAAATGTGAAACTGATACTTTGGTGACATTAAATATCCATAGCTTTGAAATGTGCTGCCATTTAATTACTACCAAAGCCATGTGCCTCCGAGCTGTCTGTTCGTCTTTCCTACGAGCCTTTTAATATGGTGCTGCAGTGAGGACATGAAAATGATTCAAAACTGCGAAAAGGAGGGCAGTAATTAAAAACTGCGTGCAGGCTATCTATCGCACGGAGGCCCGCGTTCACAGAAATGAACACGGTCTCTGCTCTGACGGAAAATGAGACTCAGGCTGCAGGTCCAAAATTGAGTTGTTAGCGTTGTGACAGGTTCGGAAGCATGAGCACAGTCCACAGCACATTTAAATCATTAACATCACTCACCCTCTCAAAACAGAAAGGAATGTATGATTAAACCGATAACTATGTCAGGAATTGACCGACTCGGGGAACAATTTTTGTCCGGGATCTCCACGTTCTGTCTTCCAGCGAGGCTGAATTTGGTTAAACTGTATTCTTTTCAGGACCCCGAAGAGCAAATGGACAAAATCAATTTTGCTTCCTGTCTCCATGGTACCACAGTCAAGAGAGGAGAGGAAAACTACTGGAGTCTGTTGACTAGGTTGATTGATTGGCTGACTCATTTCTAACTGAAAATACAAAATTTTTTAGAGGCAGCATTTCTTCTGAATTCTCATTCCAATTGTGTTCAGATTTTCAGAACCTGTTCAGATATTCAGCTGGTGATGCTGAAATATCTGTTTCTCTTATTATACGCTGACCATACGGCTCCCCTTCCCTTCCCTTTATGGAAAACCGTAAAAAAATCTTAGATTACGTCCGGAACCTCCACTTAGGGAAACGATCTATAGACTTGGTGTGTATCTTTCCAACTTCTCTGCGCCTCACTTCGCCCGCTCCCATCCAATGCATCCAGCCTTTGCCTTGCACAGTAATTTTTTTTTTGTTTTGTTTTGTTTTGTGGCGAGCAAAAGTTGAAACATTATGAGAAACTAAAGATCCTCTGAACGGCTTACTAAACTGAAGAATCTGACACCATATCTCACTTTAAAATATGGACACCAGACGAGATACACAAAATAAATTGGTTTTTTGTTGTTGTATTAAATATAAAATGAATGTTTTGTTTTGCTAAAACAATACACATTGAAACAGCTCTCAAATATATTCTTCTTGGTAAATTAAGGAATATTGATTTGTCTTGCTTGCTCCTGGACATCATATGTTACATTTTGATGGAAATTCCTTATGCGTTGATTAATAGGAAGAAAATGAACTCAGCGAAGTCTAGAACTAAAAGTATATTTACAAGTTTTAGTCAGCAACGACCATTTCTATTTTCCGGGGAGAGAAGTTGGTTTCATTTTAACTCATCACATGGATGTTGTATCTCTCTAGAAGAACCAACAAATTGTAGTTCTTAAAGATCGTGGGTGCTTTATGTGATTTTCTCTTGTACAGATACACTAAGCTCTAGAACTCTCTCTTAATATTCTGCTTCTAGAAAACTGCTAGTGTCAAATAAGCCATCGAGTTGTTCTTACTGTGTCTCTATCAGATGTAGTTATCTTTCCTTCTGTCACGTGTGTGCAGTACAACTTCAGAGTCGTTGAAAATGTCTTGACTTTATTACTAGAAGGCTGCATGGTTTCCCAGTGTTGCTGAACATTTGGGTTGACGCGGGGACAATGGCATGCCTTTCCTGATATGCTCATTGAAGAACCTTTTGCTTCCTGTGTTAAAGTTTCACCAAGGACCTGGTTACTTTCTTAATGGTCTCAGCAGATACTAAAGATGGTTTCTTTCAAAATATTTTAACTCTTTAGAATTGACCAGTTGACATTGTTGTACAATAATTTACCTTTTTTATTTGATAAGACATGTAGAGATATTGTCCATGAGAACACTTATGTCTCACAAGGAACTATCACTATGTTGGTTATATTTTATGTATTTTAGTCTTTTATATTTAATTATCTTATTGCAATTTATTTTGTATATATCATACTTTATCTTACTAATTTATTGTATTGACCTAAGCCTACTTCTATTTCCTCAATTGTTCTTGTCTCCCATTCTATTAATGAATATATAACTGAATATTGCCTTCTGGTATAAAGTATTTTTGTTGACTTTCAGAGTTTGTAACTTATTTGTCTTTGCATCAAGTGTTATTCCAGAATGTTTCTTAAGGTTGAGTGATGGGTGAACACTTTGCTTCTTATTCACTTAACTTACTATTTTTTCTGAGCCATGAGACTTTCAAATTGTTAGTTTTTCATTTTGTAGAATAATAAGTAGCAAGTTTCCTCTAAGTCCATGACCTACCTAGCTTCAGGTTCATAGCCAGTTTAGTACTGCCTCATATGGGTTCTACCTCGGGCCTTAAATTCAATAAAAAGTGTTTGATTACTTAGAAATAAAACATCTCCTGATGACATATGGCTCATAGATTAGTGTACTGATAGACTGTCATCATAGAAGATTCTTCTTGCAGTAGATGGTAATTAACAAACTGAGCCACTATTAGATGATATGCAGAGTAAGATACTTTAGAGCATCCAGTCATAAATGGATGCCTTTCTCAAACTCTTCTATGAGGGCTCAGGGATCTATGCAGAAAGATTGTAAAAGCCAGACGTGATGGATGGCTCCAAGGATACAGTGTGTTTCCAACGCAACAGAACTGATGCACATTCAATTCGCAGACTGTAGCAGACAGAATATCAGCACTGAAGAGAGGTAGATGCAAAGGCAAGCCACAGGCAAAGAAGCTATTTGCAGTTGATCGTTTCTAGGAAAGGGAAAATCAGTGCTCACCTATGGAGTATCACTGACTATATCAACCACTCTCCAGGGCAGGCCTCATGCTGAGGAGTAGTTAGCTAACAAGAAATGAACTCTTTGATTTGTGGGGGTGGCACTGGGGGAGGGATATTTGTTTCACTTTGTTTTGTTTTGCAGTCTTTGTCTTGTTATTATGTTTGTTTTGATTTTTCTTTTTTGTTTTGTTTTGCTCTTTATTTTGAGAGAGAGAAATGTCATGAAGTTTGGTGGTAGAGAAGTATGAAAGATGTTTAATAAATGGGGAAAGGGAAAACATAATCAAAATGGTATATTAAATTATTTAATAAAATAATACAAAAAAGAAGAAAAATAAAAAAAAATTTTTTATAAGTCAAAGGACACCATCATCAGGATGAAACAACAGCCTACAGATTGGGAAAAGATCCTCAGTAACCCTTTATAGGAAAAAGGGCTAATACCCAAAATATATTAAGAACTCAAGAAAACAAATTAGTCCAATTAATAAAATGGGTTCAGAAATAAAATTCTCAACAGTAGAATCTCGAATAGCCGGGAAGCACTTAAAGAGATGTACAAGATCCTTAGTCATCAGGGGAATGCAAATCAAAATGACCCTGAGATTCCACCTTACATGAATCAGAATAACTAAGATTAAAACTCAGGTGACAGCAGATGTCAGCAAAGATATGGAGCAAGAGGAACACTCCTCCACTGCTGGTGGGACTGTAAACTGATATAACCCCAGTAGAAATCAACCTGGCAGTTCCTCAGAAAATTGGGAATAGTTCTACCTGAAGATCCAGCTATACCACTCCTAGGCCTACGCCCAAAAGATGTTCTACCATACCTCAAAGACATGGGCTCTACTATGTTCATAGCAGCTTTATTGTAATAACCAGAAACTGGAAGAAACCAGATGTCCCTCAACTGAAGAGTGAATACAGAAAAATGTGGTGCACTTACACAATTGAATATTATTCAGCTATTAAAAATAAGGACATTATGAATCTTGTAGGCAAATAGATAGAACCAGAAAACATCCTGAATGAAATAACCCAGTCCTAAAAGTACATGCATAATATATACTCCCTGATAAGTGTATATTAGCCAAAATATTCAGAACACTCATGATATACCTCACAGACCCAAAGAAGCTAAACAAGAAGGGAGGCCCTAATGAGGATGCTTGAATCTCATTTAGAAGGAGGAACAAAATAGTCATGGGCAACAGCTGGAAGGAAAGAACTGGGAGAGGGGAAGGAGAGGGGAAGGGAGGGCAGGATTAGGTATGGGGGTAACAGGTGAGAGTCCCAGAGGTTTTGGAGAACAAATGGAAATATGCAGCTTCCAGGAAATCAGGGATGCAGAAGATTATCTAGGACGTTCCAGAGACCTGAGATGAGAGAGGCTCCCAAGAGTCAATGGAGGTGACCTCAGTGGAAATCTTCAACAGTTGGGATATGAGACCTGAAGTGACCACTTTCAGTAACCAGGAGCCCCAGTGAAAGGATGGGGACACCAACCCACCTACAAAATTTTTGACCCATAATTGATTTTACCTAAAAGAAATCCAGGGACAAAGATGGAGCAGAGACTGAAGAAATGGCTGACCATTGACGGGTCCATTCTGAGACCCATTGCACGGGCAGGCATCACACTATTAATGATGCTACGTTGTGCTTGCAGACAGGAGCCTAGCAATAGCAGCCCTCTAAGAAGTTCTACCCAGCAACTGACTGAGACAGGTGCAGATACCTGCAGACAAACATTGAAGAGAGGTCTGGAACCATTGTGGAAGTTAAGGGCAGTATTGAAGGCCTTCGAGAAAGAGCAATAGTGTCAACTAATCTGGACCCCTTGGAGCTCCCAGAGATTAAGCCACCAACCAAAAACCAAATGCAGGCTGGTCCGAGGCACCCAACCCATATGTAGCAGAGGGTTGCCTTGTCTGGGAGAAGATATTCCTAATCCTGCAGAGACTTGATTCACCAGGGTGGAAGAGATATGGGGAAGGAGCTGTCCTCTCAGAGACGAAAAGGAGGGAAGGGAGGAGGAACTATGTGTGTGTGGAGGGGACCCGAATGGGAGCAAAATTTAGGATCTAAATAAATAAATAAATAAATTTAATAAAAATAACACAAAAAGAAAAATTAAATTTTTATCCATAAAATATACAAAATTGTTTTTAGTGTTTTTAATTAGTTACTTGAGAATTTCAAATTATGTATTTAACTATATACACCATCTCTCAAATCAACTCTTTCTTCAACCAGACCTACCAGAGTTCTCAGGGACTAACCCACCAACCAATGAGTACACACGGAGGGACCTCTGACTCCAGTCACATATGTATCAGAGGATGGCCTCATCCAGCATCAATAGGAGGAAAGGCCCTTGGTCCTGTGAAGGCTTGTTTCCCGGATGTTGGGGAATGTCAGGGCGTTGAGGTTGGAGTGGGTGGGTGAAAGTGGGAGCATCTTCATTGAAGCAGGTGAAAGGAGGTAGAAGGCATGGAAGAGGGGGGAAAGGAAATAATATTTGAAATGTAAAGTCCTGTTTCGTGATGAACATTCTGCCATCTCTCTCTGTGTGTACCTTAACTAGTTGTGGGTCCATGTGTTAATTACCATCTACTGCAAATATAAGTTTCTCTAATGAGCATTGAGAAATGCGGTGCTATATGTATACATATAATGATGTTATTAGAGCTTGGTTTAGTTTTATATCAGTTTGGCAGAGGAATGACAGCAATGTGTTCTCCCCTGGGGTCTCTGACCTGTCTAGCTAGAACAGGTTATTGGCCTAATAATGGAGTCAAGAATGTGTTTCATCTCTGAAGTGAGCCTTAAGTCTAACAAAAAGGAGTAGCTGGTTATGCTCATGACATTCATGACAGTTTTGCACCAGTTGACTCGTCTTTCCAGGCCAGTCATTATTGTAGTTCATAACTGGGCAAGATTGTTGATTACATTTCTCCTCTTATAACATAATAACATCCCCTAGCACAATGAGAGGTAATGAGTAGAAATGAATCTAGTACAAGATTGATTTCTGCATGGCAATGACTCAATTGTGTAGTATGAAGTGTACTCAGCAGTATGCCATGTCCTAGCCCACTATTCCTCTTTATTCCCTTATACGACTGAATTATCTCTCCCCTACTTTGAGCCCAGACCACCAGCTTTAGTTAATTTACTGAGTGTTATGTGTATTCCAAGTGAAAAACATACCTGAAGACTCATCCACAAATTAGAAAAATAAGCATGTCAAATTTGGGCTTGATTTTTTTAAAAAAAAAGATTTATTTATTGTATTTATAGGAGTACACTGTAGCTGTTTTCAAACACACCAGAAGAGGTCATTGGATCCCATTACAGATGGCTGTGAGCCACCATGTGGTTGCTGGGATTTGAACTCAGGCCCTCTGGAAGAGCAGTCAGTGCTCTTAACCGCTGAGTCACCACTCTAGCCCTGGGCTTGACTTCTTCATTCAGAATAACTGTTTCCAGATGCATCCATTTACGTATAAGTATTTTTATTTCACTGAACAGTCAAATAATACTTCATTGAATAAATGTATCACACTTTCATTATCTGTTTATCAGTCGGTAGATGTCTGGACTGCTTTTGTTTCCTGTCTATTGTGAAGAGAGTCACAGTGAACATAAATGAGTATATCATAAGCTATAGATTGTGTTGAGTAGATGCCCAAAAGTGGCACAGCTGGATTAAATGGCTCCTATCGTTTTTGAGAACTGTCCACACTGATTTTCACACAGGCTGCGTGGATTTGTACCCTTATCAGAAGTGAAGAATCATTCCCCTTTCCTCACATCTAGGACAGCATCTGTCCTCTTTAACCCAACAAAAAGAAGCAAACCAAATTGATCTTAGCTGTTTTGACTGAGGGGAGATGTAGTTTAAATTTGTAAGAAAGTAGTTTTAATTTGACTTTCCTTGATTACTATGGATATCGAATATTTTAAAAGTCTTTCTCAAGCATGCATATTTCAACTTTTGAGAACTATCTGGTCAATTACTTGGCCAAAATTTTAATTTTGTTTTTTTGATGCTTAGGTTATTCTCCTCCTCCTCCCCCTTCGCCTCCTCCTTCCTCCCTCCTCCTTCTCCTCCCTCATCCTCCTCCTCCTCTTCTTCTTCCTCCTTCCCTCCCTCTCCTCCTCCTCTTCTTCCTTTGTAAGTTCTAGATACAAAGTCTCTCTTAGGTATATAGCTAATAATGATTTTTCCCCACTCAATCTTACTCTTGAACAATGTACCTGTTTTTATGCCAATATTGTACTACTTTTTACCTCTGAAGTACAATTGGAAATCTGTGATGCTGATGCCTCCAACAGTTCCTTTTTATTAACCGGAATTGTTTGGGCTATCCTTGGTCTTTTGTGTTTCCATGTGAAATTTAAAATTACTCTAATTTCTCTGGATAATTACTTTGGAGTTTGCTAGGTATTGTGCTGAATCTGTTACTTGCTTTCTGTAGGAAGGCTGTATTCACAATATTTATTCTACCAATTCATGAGCATGGGAAGTCTCTGTTTTTAAATATACAATTGGTTTTAATAAATATTATAAAGGTATATAAGTAAATATACCCAATCAGGTGATAAAACTCTCTCTCTCTCTCTCTCTCTCACCAAATATGTGAACTGTGGAACAGAGGCATAGAATTGCCTTGTAACTGAGTTGACTCATTTGGAAAGCAATATCACATCTCATCTACTTGGCCCATGTATATATCTGGAGTGCTTATGAAACATGCAAGTACAAATTAACATATAAACTGCATGATAGATCTCCATGTACAAAAAGGTAAAAATTTGCTGCAATATTAAATTTTTCAGATGTTAATAATTTTTATATGTGTTAAGTAAATTATATTACTATAATGAATTTAACCTAATCTTATCACATTTTTAAATATAATCAGTCATTGTATAGTGTTCATGACATTTTGTGGATACATTTGACTTCTTTATATATTTTGATGTACAATGGAGTTATGTTGAGTGAGATAAAGGTACTCACATTCTGGGGCACTAGAGAGGTATTAAGCATTATGTAAAGGACTATTCAACGCCCTTGGAAATTATTACTAACGACAATTTTGAGTCCTACTTGTAAATATTCCTTTTATATATTTTGAATAAATGGCTATCAAAAGGAAGGGGAAATTTTGATCCTCTATCTGACATTTATTAAATACTGGTATTCAGTATCCTGGATCCCATGAACATAGGACAATCAGTCAAGCGTCCATCTACACTAACATAAAGATCCAATGAGAATAAACTTGTAAGTCAAACATCCATTTACACTAACATCTTTGTCTTGAAGAGGTTTCATGAACATTGATTGCATCTGACTGATAGTGAGAGTAACTGTGACTCCTCAAGATGCATCCTGACCCCATCAGATTTCCAGTCATTTCTCAGGAGACTTTGTTTGAAACTGTTG
Source organism: Rattus rattus (assembly GCF_011064425.1). Taxonomy (NCBI): domain Eukaryota; kingdom Metazoa; phylum Chordata; class Mammalia; order Rodentia; family Muridae; genus Rattus; species Rattus rattus. Next base: position 30,737,640 of record NC_046156.1, on the reverse strand, counting down.
TACCTAGGCCAGAGAATGTACTATTCCTCTGGCAACCCAGAAGAGGAATTATTTATTGTACCCGTGCAAAAGTGACAGTACCACCTGTGGTATAAATACAATCTTGTATGTGCATGGGGGTCTTCTTTAACTGGTACAAACACCCCTTATACATAGGCACACACTTTTGTTTATGTTGTGAGCAGGATGGGCCAGAAGGGCGGCTGGGGCTGTAACACTAAGCTCATTAAGAAACTCCTCTTCAGTGGGTGTCCTTGCCTACTTCTGATGAACATCATTAGCAGAACAGGCTGAGCTGGTGCCTACAAAAGACAGTGGTGGCATCAGTGACAGTGGAGCATCAGTTGCAGATGTATAAAGGTAGCAAGGTACAGGAGCTCATAGCAGCTGTGACAGTGCAGGAGCAGAGCCATAGGAGTAGAGTGATGGACCAGTGAGACAGCATTAATGATGGGCTCTCAGAAGTGTCTCCCACAACTGAAGGGCTGTAGGAGAGGTCATCAGCCTGGTCAGCCACAGCACTGAGGTCACTGTGGGGATGGATGAATGGTAATGGCATGGAGCAGCTGAGGGGGCACTTGTGATGACAGCAGTGGGAGCTGGCAATGGAGCCATATCCGAGACAGATGCTGAGTGGTTGTGACATCAACAGCAGTGGCAGAAGCAGGAAAAAATGATGGTGGCTTCTGCTCTGGCAACAGCAGCTGTGACAGGGCCACCATGAGGAGCTAAAAAGTTCCAGGAAGCAAGAGGGCATACACTAGAAAAAGCAAGTCAGAAGTAAAAGGGAGGTAGGAGATTGTGGAGAAGAGATTCTAAAGAACAGAAAGTAATAAGAGAAAACTCTGCAGGTCCCTTTCACTGGAAGAATTCCAGATGTCAGCCTTTAAAGGCCAGGGGTCTCAAGACTCTAGTCCTGGGAGTTACAACACCCACTGCTACAAGGTCCACAAGCCAGAGCTGTAACACTTGTCACCAGGGGGCTAAAGATTGCAGTGCCTAGACCCATGCAACAGCTGTGACACCACAGGGTGCCATCTGCTCTTACTTGTTGGTTCCTTCTGCCTGCCATACAAGGCAAGCCAAGGGTTACAAAGCTTGCTAAGTGCCTGTGCTGGAGCCCTTCTCACAACTTACCTGGGACTTCTATTCATACAGAGTAAACCAAACTCTAGGCACCTGATTGAAGACAAGGCAGTATTAGTAGCATTTCTAATAGTTAGGTCATTTTTTCCACTTAAACTCTCAACTAGCAACATGTAGATGTGTGTGTTGATTTGTACGTATATATGCTATATTTTAATAGAATTTTTATGGTTAGGTATGAAATGTCCTTCGTAAACTCATGTGTTTGGAGACTTGGATCGTAAATGGTGAGTCTATTTGTGAAAGCTGTAGAAACTTTAATAGAAAGAGCTTAGCTAGAGAAATGGTTTCCTTGGCTTCTCAATCTCCCCCCTCCCTCCCTTCCTCCTCCTCCGTCCCCCTCCCCCTCCCTCCCTCCCTTTCTCTCTGTGTCTCTCTCTGCGTGTCTCTCTCTATGTCTGTCTCTTTCTGTGTCTCTTTCTGTCTCTGTCTCTCTGTTTCTCTGTGTGTGCATGGTGTGCCATGAAGTTTGATGCCCAACCCTGTTCTGGCCAGAATTGTCTGTTTTTTGTCTGCCAGTTACAGTCACACTGAACTCTGCCATACTTTTTTTACTACTATTAAGCATCCTCACCTCATGGGCAAAATTAATGCTTCTTCCATTACGTTGCTTATTGTCATATATTTCTCCTATGTATATTTTAACTACCTTGTCAAAAGTCAAGTTATTCTATTTGTGTGTACTTATATCCGTGTCTTCTAATCCAATGACCTATATATTTGTTTTTGTGCTAGTGCCAGATTGATTGCATTACTATGGTTCTGTAGTATAATTTAATTTTAGGTAAGTGTTATCAACCACAAGGCAGTATTAGTAGCATTCTTTTGTCCAAGACTACTTGTTTATTTACCTCCATATACTGTGTGTGTGTGTGTGTGTGTGTGTGTGTGTGTGTGTGTGTGTGAGCTATTGTCATTGTTAATGTTTCCTTGATTTTTTAAATTTATGTTTCAGTCTGTATGCTACTGGTATATAATAAGGCTACTGACTTTTATGTACAAATATTGTATCCTGTCATCTCACTAAAAGTGTTTCCTAGCTCTGAAAATATTCTAGTGATATCTTTAGGGTCTCTTCTATGGAGAATCAAATAATCTGTAAAAGGGATATTGTTACTTCTTTTCCTATTTGTATCTCTTATGTTTTCTTATCTTGTCAAATGCTTTATCTAAGAGGGTAAGAACTTTATTGGATAAAAATGGAGAAGAAGGTTAGCCCTGTCTTGTTCCTGGTTTGAGTGTAACCTTTTTTCTTTTTCTTCATTTAGTATAATAATGTCTATAAGTCTGTCTTCCATGTCCATTATTATATAGATAAATGACCATCCATTTAGCATAACCACAATTTTATCATGAATAATTTTCAATTTTTCAAAGACAAATTTTGTGTTTATTTAGATAACCATGCCATTTATTAATTTCGGCACACTTATGTGATAAATTACATTTATCAATTTGCATATGTTGAACCAATCCTGCATCACCAGAATAAAGTCAGCTTGCTCATGGTGAATTAATTATCTCTTTTACTTAATCTTGAATTTGATTTGGGAGACTTATTCAGAATTTCTGCAACTGTGTTCAACAGGGAGAACAGTCCATAATTCCCTTTTACATTTTTGTGGAGTATTTTTCTGGTTTGGCTATGATAGTCTATCTTCAAATATGGAATTCGAAAGGCTTTCTCCTCAGTTTTATGGAGTAGTTTTTATAATGTTGGCATTGTTTATTCTTTGAAATTCTGACAGATGTCTATACTGAATCTATGCAGTCCTAAGATTTAGTTGGCAGAGAAACTTTTTATTAATGCGTCAACTTCTTCACTCGTTCTAGCCATATACAATGATTTATTTTGTCTTTGTTTAATTTCTCTATGGAAGATAGGTCATGTTTGGTTTTCTAGCTTGATGGAGTATGTGTTTCACCAGATGTCACCTAACTTTCTGAGTCTCACGAGTATGTATTATGAAATCTTCTTTATCGTCTCTGATTTCACAAGTTTGATTTTCTATCAGTCTTTTATTAACTAAGCAAACGGTCTGCTGACTTTCCTTACCTTTTCAAGCAATCACCTTTGTTCCTTTTTTTCTTATTGATTTTCTATTCATTAATGAATGCCCCAATGTGATTATTTACTCCTGTTTCCTGATTCTGCATTTTATTGTCCTTGTTTTTCCAAGATGTTATGTTCCACCTGCTTCATTAAGTTATTTATGTGAAATCTTGAGATCATTTTGGTGCTGGCATTTAGTGCTACACACTTTCTTCTTAGGGCTGCCTTCATTGTGTCCCACATATTTTGATGTGCTGTGTCACTGTTTTCATTCAATTCTAGAATTTTTAGAGCTATACTTTTATTGTTTTTATTTTGCCCCAGTTATAATTCATTACTGTGTTTTTTAATTTCCACAACTTTCTGTAGCTTCTTACTGCTGATACCTAGATTTATCCCAAGGGGCCAGAGAACATTCATATAACTGTGTACTTTCAGTTTCCACATGTTTACTGGGAATTGAATTTTGTGAACAGTTTTGGAGAAAGTCAAAGTGTTCTGTGCCATGTTCTGTAGTTGACTGTTAGGTCTATTTGACTTATATCATTTAACTCCAATAATTCTTTTTATCCAGATGTCCAATCTATTGGTGAGAAGAGGATTTAGAAATCACCTGACTGCTTCTCTCTCATGACAAATCTGGGGCTTTAAAACCAGTAGGGTTTATTTTCTGTAATTGTGTGACCATATATTTTGTGTACATATGTTTAGAATTGTGATGTCCTCTTGGTGGGTTGTGTTGTTAATAAGTATGAAGTGACCTTATCTCTTCTGACTCTTTCTGAATTGTACTGTTTTGTCAAATACTATTACAGCAACACATGTTTGTTTCTTTGTTCCATATTTTTGGAATATCTTCTCTGTTCCATTTCTCTAAGGTTATATCTGTCTTTAGTGGTGAGGTGATGTATATCCACATATATATATATGAATATATAAATATGTAAATATAAATAAATAATCTGTTAATCTGTGTCTTTTAATTAGTACAAGATCATTAACATTCAGAATTTTTCTATTGAAAAAATGTACACCTAGTATTGTTGTTAATTTTGTTTTTTTCCTCAGATATTTTTTGATTAATTACTCTGGTATTGTTTACTAACATCCTTGGCCTCTTTGGTATGCTTATTCTTCTTTTCAGACTGAAATATTTCTTTTAGTGGCTTCTATATAGCTGGCATAATGAACATAAATTCCTTTACATATTTTGATATAGAAATTATTATCTCTTCCTCAGTTTTACTAGATAGTTTCATTGGGTGCAATACTTTGTGTTGGAAGCTATGATCTTTTAGAACATAAAGTATATCCTTTAATTCTTTCTGACCTTAAATGCTTCCATGGAACCATTAGCCAGTATTCAGATGCACCTACCTTCAAAAGTGACCTGACTCATCTCTTGGTTTTCAATAATCTATCTTTTGCTACGATTTTAGTGACTTAGCTATAATATATTATGGAGAGTATAATTTTCTCAGCTTGTCTATTTGGTGTTCTTAAGACCTCTACATTTAGGAAGTTTTTCATATGACTTTATATAAAATATTTTCTTTGCTTTAGGTGTGATTTTTTCTTCTTTTATGACCATAATTAAAGTATTTGATCTCTTTATAGTGTCTCAAAGAATGTTTGACTTTTGTGAACAATCCAACTCTTTTACCTTCTATCCAAACCCAGATGTTTGGTTTCTTACTATGATTTGTCAGATTTTTCCTTTCCTAGCCTTGTTTCAGTTTGATTTATCTTTAGCAATGATGTCTCTTTACTGAATTTATTTCTGAATCTTGGAACCACCTCCTCATTTCATTCAAAACTGTCTTTGTTCTCTTGGAGTGCATTTAGTTATTTTTCAACTTGTTGGAAGATGTTCTTGAATTCTTTGTCTGGAACTTCTTTTCATTTCTTTCTTTTTTCTTTCATTTATTTTATTATTTTATTTATTTACATTCCAGTCATTGATCCTCCTCTCGGTCCCCCCCCTCCCACAGTACCTCATCCTATTCCTCCTGCTGCTTGTCTCTGAGAGGCTTTTCCCCACCCTACCAGGCCATCCCCCTCCCTGGTACAAGTCCCTCCAGGATTAAGTGCATTTTCTCCTACTGAGACTAGACCAGGCAGACCTCTGTTATATATATGGCAGAGGCCTTGGGCTGGCCTGTGTATGCTACTGATTGGTTGCTCAGTCTCTGGGAGCTCCTTGGGATCTGGGTTTAGTTGAGACTGCTGGTCTTCCTATGGGTTAGCTCTCCCCTTCAGCCTCTTCAGTCCTTCCTCTAATTCAACATACAGGTCTCCAATGGTACAATGGTTGGGTGTAAGTATTTACTTCTGTCTCAGGCTGCTGGTAGGACCTCTCAGAGGACAGCCATGTCCCAGTATGGGGTGGTGGGCAGAAGAGGAGCCTAGAGTGCCAAGAGAATGAATGGAAATAAGCAGGCTCAGGGTAGGAGGTGGGGAACCCTTTAGGAAGTACCAGATACTAGGGAGGTGAGAGACTCCAAGGAATCAATGGGGGTGACCTTAGCCAAAATGCCCAACAGTGGGGATAAGGAAGGTGAAAATTCTGCCTCCACTAGTTAGACAGAGCCTCAAGCAGAGGGACAGCGTTATTAACCCATAGTCAAAATTTCTGACCCAGAATTGTCCCTGTCTAAAAGAACTGCAAAGACAAAAATGGAGAAGAGACTGAAGGAAGGCTGTCCAATGACCTGTCCAACTTGGGATCCATCTTAAGGGGGAGCACCAAGGTCTGACACTATTATGATACTAAGACATGCTTACAGACAAGAGCCTGTCTGGAACTTCTTAATTTTTCTCTTTAGAAACCATTTGGAGTTTACAATTTTAATCTCTTTGTTGTTGTTGTTGCTGTTGTTGTTGTTTTCAGATTTTGTGTTGTTCTTCTCTGGTAACTACACATCTGGTGACAGGCTGTGGATTGTTTCTTTCATTCTCTCCTTTTTGGTTTCTTTCTTTCCTTCCTTCTTTCTTTCCTTCTTTCTTTCTTTGTCTCTTCTTTTTTTAATTCTTTCAAAAATGGACTAAGGTATAGAAGAATTGGTTGTCATTTTTCTCTGTGGGACTGGAACAGATTCAAGGAAAATAAACCCACAAAACCAATAACAGGACTTATTTGTACATATCTTTCAGCAAAAACCCTGAATGTTAATGGTCTTGTCCCAATTGAAAGACAGAGGTGAACGGATTAAGTCACAAAATGGAATCCATATAATGTATGTGTATATTAATCAATATGCTATTGCTTTACGATTAGTCTTCCTATTTGATTGAACTATTGCCTTGGTTCTGATTGGTCCTTCTGCCTGGGTCAATGACTTGCATGCAGAGATATGAAAGTCTCTCTGTATCTGTCGGCCTTACTCTGAGACACCTTGGATCTCCTCTCCTGGGTCCACAAAATCTGCTGCCAGGAGTTGCAGAACCCTCCCATGACTGCCATTACACATCATTTTTATTGTTAAAATAATTGTACAACCCTGAAGTGAATTCAAGATAACTTCTTTATGCACACAACATCTGCATTCTAATACTCTTAAAGACACAATTTACAATAGCGGAAATGTCAAAACAGCCTAGATGTCCATTGAGAAATAAATGGATAAAGAGAAAGTGGCTCTTAAATGCTATAGAATATTAACCAAATAAATGACTGTGTGGAGGAGTCCTAGGACTTCATGCTAAGTGAGACAATATCAGGCACAGAACAAGAGACATTCTCGCAGTCAACTTAAATATAGGATGACCTATAAGAGCCAAATTTTAATAGTAACAAAGAGAGGATGGATATTTTATAGGGGTTGCAGAAAGGAAGAATGGGGCATTCCTACTCAATAAAATGCATAAAGTTTCAGCTAAGCCAAACATGTCAGTTTGAGAGGCTTTCCATGAATTTCAGTAACAATAGTAATTAAAACTTTTTATTAGATTAGACTTCCTGTGAAATATCTTTATTGAAATAAAAAATGCACCAATAAAGCTTCTAGATTCTCCCCTGGGAAAAAATCTTCTGAATATTTTACCAACCTATTGAACTTGCCTGACTGTTACGGTTTTTAATCACACAGGTTTTTTTCAATGACTCTGACTATTTGAATTTTTAAGTGGATTATCATGTCCACTTTTCATACAATTTTATTTAGGATATTAGTACTTTTCCCTGTCTTACTCTTTTTTTTTCTTTTTTTTTGGAGCTGGGGACCGAACCCAGGGCCTTGTGCGTGCTAGGCAAGCGCTCTACCGCTGAGCTAAATCCCCAACCCCTCCCTGTCTTTCTCTTTTGCTCAATTTTTCTGTTTAATTATATTAATATTTTTACACAAAATTATCTCATAAAATGTTACATTAGTATATATGTGTTTTATACTCTAGGAATTCTAATCATACATCCATCTCTTCTTGCAACTTTCTTTTAATTTATTAAGAAATCTATGTATGTGTGCATATAGATTTTCATATATGTGTCCACATGTACTGCATTCATGTGGAGGCCAGAGGCAGACCCTGGACAGTTCCCTCAGTTTCAAGAGCTATAGTATTATGTACCAGGACTGCAACCTTGCTCATCACAATATGAAGACAGAATATGTCTTATCCAGAGCATCATAGAACAGAAAAGCTCCCAGTCTAGATAAGTTCCAGATAAATCATTCATTTGGACCAAAACTATTATAGCTTTATTCTACCATTAAAGCCTCTCACTTACTTTTCTGATTATTTTATTTCAATCATTTGTCTTTCTATTACTGATAATTACTTAAGAGGTACCCTTTTCTACCCTTCTATTTCCCATAGGTCGGTTCTAACAGCCAAGTGGTTATTTTGTCTGCCACATGACTGAGTCATTGAAAGCAATAGACTTTATTAAGCTATACAGTTAATATTAGTGCTATGGCAGAATCTGTAATACTGTAAAGTTAAATCTATTCCGCAGCTCATTTTATAGCTGGTGGGGTGCTTTTAACAGGTAACTCCTGGGTGATAAGGTTAATATATTTCTTGTAATCTTGTGACACTTTTAATCAACTAAACTACAATGTTATGTTAATATTCCTTGTCATTTATCAAACAGTGACTTGCGACTCAAAGAGAAATAACAACATGCATTCTTCATGCTAGAATTATATGAACTCTGTATCCTGCAAGGTGCATGCACCTAAACATAGTCATCAGGTACGATTCATTTAGTTTTCATTTCTCCTCATTATCCTTTAAGGCAGTATATTTGCATTGATTTTTTTTTGGCACAAAGAGTCATAGTCCCTCATTACTCCCTTGATGACTGTTAAGTAAAAGGAAACAAACGTAGCGCACACTGTCCCAAAGGAAGAATAATAACCAACCACAGTTGAAAAATATACACCATGATTATTTAATGTAGCCTTCCTTGTAGGAAGAGAGTTGGGATCCTCTTACATTTTCTATCAAAAATGTTAGTCTAGTTTGTATACAAAACCTCTAAAGTAAAACAAGATAAATATACCAACTGTAAACAGCCCAGTCCTACGAGTCGCAAATGCCTTCCAGTTTGCAGTGCGACTTCACTTTAGTGAAACACATTACATGTAAGCCATTAGAAGTAGGTCTACAGGTTAACTATTAGGATGGGAAAATAATATTATATATATATATGTGTGTGTGTGTATATTTATACACATATATATATATTTTTTAATTAACTTGAGTATTTCTTATTTACATTTCGAATGTTATTCCCTTTCCCAGTTTCCGGGCAAACATCCCCTTAACCCCTCCCCCTCCCCTTCTTTATGGGTGTTCCCCTCCCCATCCTCCCCCCATTGCCGCCCTCCCCCCAACAATCACGTTCACTGGGGGTTCAGTCTTAGCAGGACCCAGGGCTTCCCCTTCCACTGGTGCTCTTACTAGGATATTCATTGCTACCTATGAGGTCAGAGTCCAGGGTCAGTCCATGTATAGTCTTTAGGTAGTGGCTTAGTCCCTGGAAGCTCTGGTTGCTTGGCATTGTTGTACATATGGGGTCTCAAGCCCCTTCAAGCTCTTCCAGTTCTTTCTCTGATTCCTTCAACAGGGGTCCTATTCTCAGTTCAGTGGTTTGCTGCTGGCATTCGCCTCTGTATTTGCTGTATTCTGGCTGTGTCTCTCAGGAGAGATCTACATCCGGCTCCTGTCGACCTGCACTTCTTTGCTTCATCCATCTTGTCTAATTGGGTGGCTGTATATGTATGGGCCACATGTGGGGCAGTCTCTGAATGGGTGAAAATAAATATATTTTAATAGTGAAGTTCTATTCCAATTAAACCCATGGAGCTCGTTGTGTGGCTTGACACTGGGGCCACAGCAGTGGATAAAAGAAGACAGCTGAAGAAACCAGGCACATCACTGGGTCTCCTCCAGGCCTCATTGAGCCAATTGAAATGATTCATGACTTAATTATGTGGACATTAGTAATTTATAAAAAGGGTGTCAGCTTTCTTTTATCCATTGATTTTTTCTGATCTTTATTAAATTGGGTATTTCTTATTTCCATTTCAAATGTTATTCCCTTACCTCGACTTCTACGTGGGTGTTCCCCTCCCCATCCCCCCATTACCGCCCTCCCCTCAACAATCCCATTCACTGGGGGTCCAGCCTTAGCAAGACCAAGGCCTTTCCCTTCCATTGGTGCCCTTACTAGGCTATTCATTGTTACCTATGCAGTTGGAGCCCAGGATCAGTCCATGAATAATCTTTGGATAGTGGCTTAGTCCCTGTAAGCACTGGTTGGTTGGCATTGTTGCTAATATGGGGTCTCAAGTCCCTTCAGCTCTTTCAGTCTTTTCTCTGATTTGTTCAATGGGGCAGTCCTGTACTCAGTTCAGTGGTTTGCTGCTGGTATATGCCTATGTATTTGCCATATTTTGGTTGTGTCTCTCAAAAGAGATCTACATCTGGTTCCTGTCAGCCTGCACCTCTTTGCTTCATCCTTCTTATCTAGTTTGGTGGTTGTATATGTATGGGCCACATGTGGGGCAGGCTCTGAATGGGCCTTACTTCAGTCTCTTTTCTAAACTTTGCCTCCCTATCCCCTCCTAAGGGTATTCTTGCTCCCCTTTTAAAGAAGGAGTGAAGCATCTGCATTTTGGTCATACTTCTTGAGTTTTATGTGTTCTGTGCATCTAGGATAATTTGAGCATTTGGGCTAATATCCACTTATCAATGAGTGCATACCATGTGTGTTTTCCTGTGATTGGGTTAGCTCACTCAGGATGATAGTTTCCAGTTCCAACCATTTGCCCTACAATTTCACAAAGTCATTGTTTTTGATAGCTGAGTAATATTCCATTGTGTAGATGTACCACATTTTCTGTATCCATTCCTCTGTTGAAGGGCATCTGGGTTCTTTCCAGCTTCTGGCTATTATAAATAAGGCTCACGATGAACATAGTGGAGCACGTGTCTTTTTTTTATATGTTGGGGCATCTTTTGGGTATATGCCCAGGAGAGGTATAGCTGGATCCTCAGGCAGTTCAATGTCCAATTTTCTGAGGAACCTCCAGACTGATTTCCAGAATGGTTGTACCAGTCTGCAATCCCACCAACAATGGAGGAGTGTTCCTCTTTCTCCACATCCTCGCCAGCATTTGCTGTCACCTGAGTTTTTGATCTTAGCCACTCTCACTGGTATGAGGTGGAATCTCAGGGTTGTTTTGATTTACATTTCCCTTATGACTAAGGATGTTGAACATTTCTCTAGGTGTTTCTCAGCCATTTGGCATTCCTCAGCTGTGAATTCTTTGTTTAGCTCTGAACCCCATTGTTTAATGGGGTTATTTGTCTTCCTGCGGTCTAACTTCTTGAGTTCTTTGTATATTTTGGATATAAGCCCTCTATCAGTTGTAAGATTGGTAATGATCTTTTCCCAATCTGTTGGTTGTGGTTTTGTCCTAACCACAGTGTCCTTTGCCTTACAGAAGCTTTGTAGTTTTTGAGATCCCATTTGTTGATTCTTGATCTTAGAGCATAAGCCATTGGTGCTTTGTTCAGGAAATTTTCTCCAGTTCCCCTGTGTTCAAGATTCTTCCCCACTTTTCTTCTATTAGTTTGAGTGTATCTGGCTTGATGTGGAGGTCCTTGATCCACTTGGACTTAAGCTTTGTACAGCATGATAAGATTGGATCAATCTGCATTTTTCTACATGCTGACCTCCAGTTGAACCAGCACAATTTGCTGAAAATGTGGTCTTTTATCCATGTTTTTGGCTCCTTTGTGAGAAATCAAGTGACCAAAGGTGTGTGAGTTCATTTCTGGGTCTTCAATTCTGTTCCATTGGTCTATCTGTCTGTCTCTGTACCAATACCATGCAGTTTTTATCACTATTGCTCTGTAATACTGCTTGAGTTCCCCAGAAGTCCTTTTATTGTTGAGGATAGTTTTAGCTTCCTGGGTTTTTTGTTATTCCAGATGAATTGGCAAATTGTTCTGTCTAACTCTATGAAGAATTGGATTGGAATTTTGATGGGGATTGCACTGAATCTATAGTTTGCTTTTGGTAAAATGGCCATTTTTACTATATTAATCCTGCCAATCCATGAGCATGGGAGATCTTTCCATCTTCTGAGATCTTCTTCAATTTCATTCTTCAGAGACTTGAAGTTCTTATCATACAAATCTTTCACTTGCTTGGTTAAATACACTGAGGTATTTTATGTTTTTTGGGACTACTATGAAGGGTGTTGTTTCCCTAATTTCTTTCTAAGCTTGTTTCTCTTTTGTGTAGAGGAAGGCTACTGATTTATTTGAGTTAATTTTATACCCAGCCACTTTGCTGAAGGTGTTTATCAGGTTTAGTAGTTCTCTGGTGGAACTTTTGGGGTCACTTAAATATACAATCATATCATCTGCAAATAGTGATATTTTGACTTCTTCCTTTCCAATCTGTATCCTTTTGATTTCCTTTTACTGTCTGATTGCTCTGACTAGAACTTCAAGAACTATATTGAATAAGTAGGGAGAGAGTGGGCAGCCCTGTCTAGTCCCTGATATTAGTGGTATTGCTCAAGTTTCTCTCCATTTAGTTTAATGTTAGCTATGGGTTTGCTGTATATGGCTTTTACTATGCTTAGGTATGGGCCTTGGATTCCTGTTTTTTCCAAGACTTTTATCAAGAAGGGGTGTTGAATTTTGCCAAGTGCTTTCTCAGCATCTAATGAAATGATCATGTGCTTTTTTTCTTTCAGTTTGTTTATATAGTGGATTATGTTGTTGGTTTTCCATATATTAAATCATCCCTGCATCCCTGGGATGAAGCCTACTTGCTTATTATGGATGATTGTTTTGATGTGTTCTTGGATCCAATTTACAAGAATTTTATTGAGTATTTTTGCATTGATATTCATAGGGGAAATTGGACTCAAGTTCTCTTTTTTGTTGTGTCTTTGTGTGGTTTAGGTATAAGAGTAATTGTGGATTCATAGAAGGAATTTGGGAACACTCCATCTATTTCAATGTTGTGGAATAGTTTGGATAGTATTGGTATGAGGTCTTCTATGAAGGTCTGATAGAATTCTGAACCTAACCCATATGGACCTGGGCTTTTTTGGTTGGGAGACTTTTAATGACTGCTTCTATTTCTTTAGGAGTTTTGGGTTGTTTAAATGGTTTATCTGTTCTTGATTTAACTTCGGTACCTGGTATCTCCTGGAAATTGTCCATTTCCTCCAGATTTTCAAGTTTTGTTGAATATAGGCTTTTGTATTGGGATCTGATAATTTTTTGAATTTCCTCTGATTCTGTTTGTCTCCCTATTCATTTCTGATTTTGTTAATTTGGACACACTCTCCATGTCCTCTGGTGAGTCTGGCTAGTGGTTTATCTATCTTGTTGATTTTCTCAAAGAACCAGCTTTTGGTTCTGTTGATTCTTTGTATAGTCCTTTTTGTTTCTACTTGGTTGATTTCAGCTCTGAGTTTGATTATTTCCTGCCTTCTACTCCTCTTGGGTATATGTGCTTCTTTTTGTTCTAGAGCTTTTAGGTGTGCCGTCAAGCTGCTGATATATGCTCTCTCCTGTTTCTTTCTGCAGGCACTCAGAGCTATGAATTTTCCTCATAGCACAGCTTTCATTGTGTCCCATAAGTTTGAGTATGTTGTACATTCATTTTCATTAAATTCTAAGAAGTCCCTAATTCCTTACTTTATTTCTTCCTTGACCAGGTTATCATTGAGTAGAGCATTGTCCAACTTATATGTATATGTTGGCGTTCTTACCTTATTGTTATTGAAGACCATCTTTAGCCCATGGTGATCTGATAGGATGCATGGGATTATTTCTATCTTTCTGTATCTGTTGAGGCCCGTATTTTGTGCCTGATTATATGGTCAGTTTTGGAGAAAGTACCATAAGGTCATGAGAAGAAGGTATATCCTTTTGCTATCTGTTAAGTCTATTTGGTTCATAACTTCAATTGGACTGTCTATGTCTCTGTTTAATTTCTGTTTCTATGATCTGTCCATTGATGAGAGTGGGGTGTTGAAATCTCCTACTATTATTGTGTGAGGTGCAATGTGTGCTTTGACCTTTAGTAAGATTTCTTTCATGTATGTAGGTGCTCTTATATTTGGGGCATAGATAGTTAGGATTGAGAGTTCATCTTGGTGGATTTTTTCCTTTGCTGAATATGAAATGTCCTTCTTTATCTTTTTTGATAACTTTTGTTTGAAAATCGATTTTATTCGATATTGGAATGTCTACTCTGGCTTGCTTCTTCAGACCATTTGCTTGGAAAGTTGTTTTCCAACCTTTTACTCAGAGGAAGTGTCTGTCTTTGTCTCTGAGGTGTGTTTCCTATACGCAGCAAAATGCTGGGTCCTCATTACATTTCCAGTTTGTTAATCTGTGTCTTTTTATTGGGGAATTGAGTCCATTGATGTTGAGAGATATTAAGGAATAGTGATTGTTTGGAGTCAAATCTTCATATTTGGAGGTGAGATTATGTTTGTGTGCTTGTCTTCTCTTTGTTTTGTTTTGTTGCAAAATGATATTTCTTGCTTTTTTAGGGTGTAGCTTGCCTCCTTGTATTGGGCTTTACCATTTATTATCCCTTGTAGGGCTGGATTTGTAGCAAGCTATTGTATAAATTGGGTTTTGTCATGGAATATCTTGGTTTCTCCATCTTGTTAATTGAGAGTTTTGCTGGATACAGTAACCTGGGCTAGCATTTGTGTTCTCTTAGGTTCTGTATGACATCTGTCCAGGATCTGTCCAGGCTTTCATAGTCTCTGGTGAGAAGTCTGGTGTGATTCTGATAGGTCTGCCTTTATATGTTACTTGACCTTTTTCCCTTACTGCTTTTAATATTCTTTTTTTGTTTTGTGCATTTGGTGTTTTGACTATTATGTGATGGGAGGAGTTTCTTTTCTGGTCCAATGTATTTGGAGTTCTGTAGGCTTCTTGTATGTTTATGGGCATCTCTTTTTTAGGTTAGGGAAGTTTTCTTCTATGATTGTGCTGAAGATATTTACTGATCCTTTGAGCTGGGAGTCTTCACTCTCTTCTATACCTATTATTCTTAGGTTTCATCTTTTCATTGTGCCCTGGATTTCTTGTATGTTTTACATTATCTTTGACAGTTGTGTCGGTACTTTCTATGGAATCGTTTGCTCCTGAGATTCTCTCTTCTATCTCTTGTATTCTGTTGGTGATGCTTGTATCTATGGCTCCTGGATTTCTATATCCGGGGTTGTCTCCCTTTGTGCTTTCTTTATTGTTTCTATTTCCATTTTCAATTCTTTCACCTGTTTGATTGTGTTTTCCTGTAATTCTTTTTTTTTTTAACTGCATCCTCTTGTAAGAGTTAACCTTGATAAATGAGGGTTTTTTTTTTTATTATTATTAACTTGAGTATTTCTTATATACATTTCGAATGTTATTCCCTTTCCCGGTTTCCGGGCAAACATCCTGTAATTCTTTTAGAGATTTTTGTGTTTCCTCTCTAAGGGCTTCTACTTGTTTACTTGTGTTTTCCTGTATTTCTCTAAGGAGTTCTTTATGTCTTCCTTTGGTGGAAGAATTGGGCTCTGATGATGCCATGTTGTCTTGGTTTCTGTTGCTTGGTTTCCTGAGCTTGCCTCTTTCCATCAGGTTGTCTCTGGTGTTACCTTGTTTTGTCATTTCTGACCATGGCCAGACCGTCCTATAGGCCTGTGTGTAGGAGTGCTGTAGAGCTGTTTTCCTGTTTTCTTTCAGTCAGTTATAGGAACAGAGTGTTCTGCTTTCAGTCATGTAGTTGTTCCTGTCCACTGGCTTTCAGCTGTCCCTGTGCTGGAACCAGAAGGGCCTTCTCCTACTTTTCCTGTGTCCCTGTGCACAGGGGGCCCAGATGGTGTTTTCCTCTAGAGTCAGAAACGTGGACAGAAAGCAGTCTCCTCTAGTTTCCTAGGCATGTCTGCCCCTCTGAAGGTGTAGCTCTCCCTCCCACGGGATTTGGGTGCAGGTAGCTTTTTGACCACATCTGTTCAGATCTGGGTGCAGTCATGACTGCAGGGTTCCTGCGGCTTGAGTGCCCCTATCTTCCTGTGCCCAGTGGCCCTATACAGTTTCCTCTTGGGCCAGGGATGTGGGCAAATGTGGGCAGTAGTGGAGGTCTCTCTTGCCCTGCAGTCTCAGGAATGCCCACACTTCTGGGCGATCAGCTCTCTCTCCCACAGGGTTTGGGAGCAGGGAGCTGTAGACTTGGATCAGCGAGTTTTGGGCACCAGCTAGTTATCCATTGATTTTAAGAATATACACCCAATGTATTTGTGAGGTATACAATCAATCAAGCATAAGTGCTTTATCAGAGATGTGTATTTAAATAGCAGGAGTTAAGTATCAAGTTTGTTTTCTATTTGCTTAGGTAAGCCCATCAACCGCTTGTTTTCAATGCCTTTCAATTCTAAATCGAGCCTCATGTCTTACAGAAGCCTCTCCCCATCCTCTTTTATTCTCAGTATAAAATTCCCTAGCATAAAGACTTACATAATTCTATGAACTTCAGATCTCTCCTTACTTTGTAGTGTGCATTGCTAGTCTCCTCTATTGTATGGTCACCATCTCATAGTTTTCCAAAAATAAAGGCAATGCTTACCTTTCTGAGCAATTGTGATTTTTTAAAAATTTTTAATTATAAAGAAATAAACTAGCTTTATTACTCCTTAAGAGATTTTCATCCTGTTCCCCTTTGAATATTTATGGAGTATTTATTGAGCATCAGCCATTCCTTCCGTTCTCCTTTTGACTTCTTGAAAACAAACATATTCTTTGTTCATAAAATCGATATTTTTATTAACTGAAATGGCAATTTAAACATCTTATCTGTACAATAAACAGTACCTTGGAGAAAAATTAGCACGCACCTCAGATATTTTATCTCTGAGACCAAATACTTGAGAAACTTAAAGGAGGACAGTTGTGGTTTTGCTCATACTTTCACAGTTTCACTCAGCTCCATTGTTGTTGGTCTATGGGAAGAACTGAGCAAAGCTGCTCTCCAATGGGGATTTGGTCCAGAAGAACAGAGAGACAGAAAAGTGACAAGATACCCTACATAGGAATACCTCGGTACACACTATCTCTTAAGCTATCACCTGACAAAATAGTGCTGTGTCAGTCACTCACCTTCAGGACACGAGCGGATTGGGAAATCAAAGTAATAAGGCAGGAAAATTACAACTGAATGGTGTGTCAATGTCTATTAAAAACACAAACAGACATAAATTTCCATAGCAACCTTTCTCTTTTCTCATAGCTGCATCTATTAGAAACCCATAGGATGTCTGCACATCTTAATGTCATTTGCAGTTAAATGCATTATTGGTATTAAATTCTCGCTACTAGATTGCTAGATAAGAACAAACATCTGCTTCCTGAATTTGTCATGGGACTTTGTTTTGTTATTGTTGTTGGTTTAGTTTTTGTGTTGCTGTTATTATTGTTATTTATTATTATTAACATATACTATGTGACTTCAGTTTTAGCCTCCATGAAGGTTTGGGATGATGAATCACACCCTAAATATGACAGGACAAGAAATTGAAAGAAATGTGTGTTTTGAGAGTTTTGTAAAACACAACTAAAATGTAGGACTTGGATAATCTCTGGAATAAAAATGACAAAGGAATGAGATTTAAACTTATATAAGCCACTTCAGTTTGGTGTCTATATTTTATATAGATTGACCTATAACTCATATATTATCAGTCTAACTAAAGGTAGGATTGTTTAACTAACTGATGAGTTTTCGAGACAAGACTTGAAAATAAAGCCAGAATAAAGAGTCATCTGCATTTGAAGCTAAATCTCATTGTCTGACAAGGGCAGCTCGAAAGGAAAAAAATTCTTCAGGTTCCTTTTACACAAAGCAAAAATATGATTGATAGATAGATAGATAGATAGATAGATAGATAGATAGATAGGTAGATAGGTAGATAGATAGATATGGATAGATGATAGATAGATAGATAGATAGATAGATAGATAGATAGATAGATAGATAGATAGATAGATAGATAGGTAGGTAGATAGATAGATAGATAGATAGACAGACAGACAGACAGGTAGGTAGATAGATAGATAGATAGAGATAGACAGAGAGATAGATAGACAGAGAGATAGATAGATAGAGATGGATAGATGATAGATATAATTATAGTATCTCCTATATTAGCAACTGTTGGCAAACTAGTGAAGTTTATTTTTTCATAGAAATATTTTTATATTATTTTATAGCAAGCAAACCGCAATTCTTAAACAAAAATAGTTTATTATAAGATTTCATTATATGCCTATGGATACTCATGTTAATGTGCATCTGTGTACTTTATGTGCAACTATGACCTGGGCCACTGTGCATTGTGTACGTGTATTGGTCAGAAGGTAACTTTGTGACATCAGTTTTCTCTTTGCGTCTTTTCATGGTTTCCAGGGATTGAAATTGGTCATCAGTCTTTTGTAGCAAGTGTTTTGCTTGTTCATTTTCTGAGTCCTCTATTCAGCCCCAAAGAGAATGATTTGAAAGATGTTTTATAGGCTGTTCAATATTCCTCCTTTATTTATGTACTTTAAGGTTTTAGGGTATATTTTTGGTGTGTGTATGTGTGCATTTGTCTGTATATGTGTGCGTATAGCACTTATTAGATTATTTTAAGCATTTACTAGAAAAATTTTCTAAATACTTGTAATACATTCATAGTCAAGTTTTCAAGCCTTTGAAGGAACAAGAAAATTTTATGCTAATTTTTATTTAAACGTATAATAAAATAAAGCAAAACCCCTTATTCTTATTCTTATTGACTTGTTTAGCTATAAAATCAACCAGTTTTAGAGGATTCATTTCACTTGTATTTGTGTGTGTGTGTATGTGTGTGTGTGTGTGTACATGTGTGGGAGAGAGAAAGGGGGAGAGACAGAGAGACAGACAGAGACAGAGACAGAGACAGATTGCTCGCCTGTGTGTGAAGGAGTACATGGACTCCAGAGGATGTAGGATACCCTGAAGCTAGAATTACAGGTGTCTTCCAAAGATGATCCTGGGAAACAAACTCATTCAAGTTTTCTGGCAGACTAGCAAGTAATCCTCACTGCCAAACCATTTCTCTAGCCTCAAGGCAATTTTTAATTTAAATTAAATCAATTTCTGGGTATGGTGCTACATGCCTTTAATCCCAGTACTCTGGAGGCAGAGTGGGGGCTATGTAAGTTTTAGGTCATTCTGGTCTACACAGTAAATTACTCAGCAGCAAGAACTGCATAGTGAAAAATTATTTCAAAATAATAATAATAATAATGATGATGATGTATTATATAATAATTGTAATTATTACTATCATTTGCCAGTGCAGGCAAAATATTAATTTAGTGTGACAGATGTATTTTACTCAAAATCCCTAACTATGTACAGTGAAGGACAAATTCTCTTCAGTGTACTTTTTTCTATGTGTCATTCAATGATTTGATGTCTTACTAATTACTTCTCTGAAAACTACATTGAGGATAAGAAGTGATACAATGGCTTAGAATATAGCACATTTTTTATACATTAAATATGTCTCTGATGACGTATTTTCAAACTAAGAGAATGGATTTACATGAATATAATTATAAATCCATAATACCATAAGAACCACACGTCAGGTTTCTCAATAATTTAGGCTGATAAAGAATGGACTTTTGATGTCTCTAAAGCACTTTATAAGTGGATAAATATATGGTATATCTTGAGATATTAAATATTACACCAAAAATTAAGACATTCCTAGGAAAGGAACAACTTCCTGATCAGATTATCAGTAGTGCCGGCAGAATTATCAACAATTAACAAATGGAGCCTAGTAAAAGTGAAAAGCCTCTGTAATGCAAAGGACACTGCCATTAGGACAAATTAGCAGTCTACAGATTGGGAAAAGATTTTCACCAACTCCATTATCTAACAAAGGGTTAATATTCAAAATATATAAAGAACTCAAGAAACTAGACAGCAACAAACTAAAGTATATAATTTAAAAATGGAGGGCAGATCTAACGAGAGGAATCTCAAATGCCTGAAAAACACCTAAAGAAATGTTCAATATCCTTAACTATCAAGGAAAGGCAAATCAAAGCAAGTCTGGGACCCCATGTTACACCAGTCACAATGACTAAGATCAAAAACACAAGTGACAGCACCTGGTGGTGAGGATGCAGAACAAAGGGAATGTTCCTCCACTGCTAGTGGAGTGCAAACATGTACAGCAATTTTGGAAGTGAAAATGATGGCTTCACAGAAATTTGGGAATTCATCTGCCTCAAGACCCATCTATTCTACTTCTGGTTATATACTCAAAGGATGCTTCATACTCCAACAAGGGCACTTGGTTATCTATGTTCGTAGAAGCTTTACTCTTAATAGCCAGACACTAGAAACAACCAAGATGTCCCTTAACCAAAGAATGGATAAAGAAAATGTTTCATACATGAAATGGAATATTACTCATTATAAACATTGACATTAAAAACAAGGATGTAATGAAATTTGCAGGCAAACGGATGGGACTTAGAAAAAAAATGATCCTGAATGAGGTAACCCAGACTAAGAAAGATAATCATGGTATGCACTCACTTTTACGTGGATATTTCCTGTACAGTAAAAGATAATCATGCTACAAGCAGAGATCTAGAGAGGCTTAGTACTAAGGAAGGTTCAAGTTGTGTTTGTGGGGAGTATGGATCTCTGTGGGAAGGGGGACTAGAACAGATTTTGTGGGGATGGAACTAGGGAGGGCCAGATGGGGAGGGAGTGAGAGAATGAGTTACTGAGAGAGATAACTCGAATTGAGAGACATCTGCTAGGAGATGTAGAAACCCAGTGCAGCAGAAATTCCCTGGCGTCTACCAGGATTGCCCTGAGGTAGGGATCAGAGTCTGAGCTAGCCACCTTCTGTAACCAAGCGAGGCTCCCGATGGTAGGACCGAGATATCAATCAACCACAAAGCCTTCAACCCACAAATTCTTTTGCCAGAAACATGAGGCCCAGGCCAAGAAAGGGAGCCCATGCCTGGTACTGTCTGTCGGGATGGCCAGGAACCAAAGGCTGAATAGCCAGACACATAGGATAGAACCAAACATGACTGGTCAAAAATTAAAAGAAAAAATAAATGAAATGATTCTTATTGACTTTCTGCTTTAATCATAGATCAATGGCTACCCTGGTTGTCATTAGTGAAGTTTCATCTAGCAGATCATGGGAGCAGATGCCAAGACCCACATTAAGCAGAGCACAGGAAAACCTGCAGAAGACAGGGAGGAAGGATTGAAGGAGTCAAAAGGGACAAAGAAGAGAAGGCCACAGAATCCACACACTGGGGCTCATAGGGGTTTCCTGAGAATCAAGTGATAATCACAGAGCCTGTACGGGTCTGACCTAGGTCCTCTACATAAACGTATGGGAGTGTGGCTTGTGTTCTTGTAAGATTTCTACCACTGAGAGTGGGCTCGTCTCTGGCTCTTTTGCCCGCTCTTGAGACCATTTTCCTCCTCTTGGGTTGCCTCTTCCAGCCTTGATAGAAGGGTCTGTGCCTAGTCTTATTATAATTTGTTATACCATGTTCCATTGATATTCTTGGGAAGTCTGCTCTTTACTGTAGGGGAAAGGAGGAAGAATGGATCTTGGGGGAAATAGGGAGGAGTAGGAGGAGTGGACGGAGGGAAACTGCAGTTGAGATGTAAAGTATGAGAGAAGAATATATATATATTATTTATATAAAATTTTATACATTTTATTTATGTATTTATTTATAATAACTATATTTAAAAGGATAAAACTATGTACACTTTGGATGCATTTAGAAAAATGAGACGAGATACATGTTTCAGACAATAATGTAAATTATTATGTTGCAGCCTACAGGTCCGAGGAACTGAATCCAAATGAAAATATTAAGAAAACTCTGCATAGGGCATCATAAAAATCAGGTAAATTTAGTAATAAAAATATAAAAATAGACAGAAAAAGACTACAACTATGGATAAGTATAACATGATATTTTTGGAAGAATAAGTGGAGAAGCTAATGCACGTATAATGTACAAAAGAAAAGACAATTGTAGATCTGTATTCTCAATCCAGACCAAAGAAATTGGGTAAGCGAAATATAAACAATGACTTACTCAAACATACAGGTGTTGAATAAGTTCACCACAAGCTGAGCCGTACTACAAGACAAGGTAAAGGAAATCATTCAAGCAGAAAGAGATACCAGGAACACTTGAACCCACTCAAAAGAATGAAACCACACACAGTAACAACACCGGCACCTCAACTTCCTTCCATTTCACGGAACATAACTCTACGGCTTAATTCTAATCCTAAATTCTCAAAGCCTGTAAGTGTAAATACAACCTTGAGTTCGATAACTTTTTTGTATGTTTTATAATAAGAATATCATCCACTTTCCTCCAAGGCTCACGACCCTGGGGAAGATGATGGTAAGAGCCCAAGATCAGTCAAGACTGCAGAGAAACAGCATCTTCTTGACATGCTGGGACCTCTGAACTCATGAACTCATAGCTCTGGTTGCCTCCGCAACCAGAAGAATGACCTGCAGAAGATGAAGTCATTCAGTATTCTAGAAAGGAAGGGTAAGGGGTTCTGAGTGAAATGGAGAAGAAGAGGAAGGAGGAAGGGGGGGGAAGGGAGAAAAGGGAGAGGAGGAAGAGCTGAAGACGGGTGCTTTGAGAGGTTAAGTAGAGGTGCGAGGAGTTGGAGGAGGGTATATGATCGAAATCCTTGTATGAAGTTCTCAAAAATTAATAGGAACATTATTTTAAAAGTCAGAGCCAGACACTGGAAGAAAATATATGCAAAACCTATCAAAGAATTTATCTTCAGAAATTATAGAGAGCTCTGAGAGCCAAGCATTAAGGAAACAATGAGCCAAGTGACACGTGCACTAAAAGTTTAAACATATACTTCAGCAAAGTCAGTCCATGTGGCAAGTAAGTGGCTGTTGACTATAAAAGCAGCATCCATGAGTCGGTGCTGCTCAACTATGGGATTGTATCTGGTCAAAGTCCAATATGTACATTGAAAGTTATAGCTTCAGCTAAGGATCTGACTCACTGGTAAGTTTTTTGTTGTTGTTGTTTTGCTTTATTCTGTTTTTTTTTTGTTCTTTGAATATGTAAAACCCTGGCTTCTAATCCCCAGCACTGAAAAATAAAGGGGAGGGAGGGAGGAGGAGGGAGAGAGAGAGAGAGAGAGAGAGAGAGAGAGAGAGAGAGAGAGGAGGAGAAAAGGGGGAGGGAGGGAGAGAGGGAGGGGGGAAGGGGAGGGAGGGGAGAGGGGGAGGGAGGGGAGGAGGGGAGGGAGGAGAGGGAGAGGAGGGAGGGAAGAAGGGGAGGAGGGAGAGAGAGAGGGAGGGAGGGAGGGAGGAGGAGGGGGGGAGGGAGGAAGGAGGAGAGAGGGAGGGAAGGAGAGAGGGAGAGGACTGAAGAAGAGAAGGAAAAGAGAGAATAAAGAAGGAGTTGAGACAGAAAGGAGATAATCAAAAACTATGAAAATGAGAAATCTCTCTGAGTATAAAGAAAATGTACCTCTGACAAAGTGAGATATAAAGGAGAGACTGACAGAATCTCAAGGAGGCGGCCTGTGGGTGATGTCCTGCCTGCATGATCTCCAGCTTTGGAATCTCACATTACAGTGACTCTCTGTAATTATTCTCCTTCAAGAATACGTTTATATTAACATCAGGAGAATCTCTCTCTTTCAACCTATGATATTTTTGTATACTCCAACACCAGGAAATGGACACCCTCCACTAATTTTGTCTGTATTTGATACCATTTGTCTTTGTGTTTCTAGGTATGAAAAAATTCATTCTGCATATACTCACGTGCAGCTCACATATCTGAGGGGGAGAAGACCGGTGATCACACAGTGCTAATGATATGTGGGGTTTTGGTTTTGCTGTACTGTGGATGTAGCCCAGCACAATGCTTTACCCTTGAGCTGAATCGACAACTCTACAGTGTATCTTTTTACTCTTACAGACCCATCAGTGTTTTCAAACCAATGACTTCACTAACTTCAATTTCTTAAGATATTCCTGATTCCTCACGCAGATGCCAGGTATTATCAATTGCCTACATTTCTTTATTTTTATTTTCTTGTCTCAACTTTATTTGTAAAAACAGCATAGGACCCTGTCATCTGAAATAGTGTGTAGGCAGGCGTGTCACTATCACGGCAGTGTTCACACTGGCAGGAGCCTTTCCCATGGGGCCTTCACAGACTCCTGGGACCTTTGGGAGCCTGAGCTGGAGCTGCAGCCTGGGCCTTATCTGGAGCGTTGGCCTCCACCTTGGTTTGAACCTTGGGCTTTGGTTGGCAGAGCCTACGACCTTGGCCATGTAGCTTTGAATCCTCTTCCTAAGCTTCGGGTGAGCAATGAAAGTCAGAGGACTGAGTTTGCATCTGGGGTCCTTTGGCAGCTTGGGCTTGATGACCTGAGGCTTCACAAGGGCCTTGATGGCCTCTGCGCGTGCACTCACTGCCTTTGCAGTGTTGGCCTGCATCTTCTTCAGGCCTTTCTTGTTGTGCTTCTTGGCAAAGCACGTGTTCCTCAGGAACTTGGGTTCAACCCCATTAAGAGATTCATATTTTTGTGACCGGGGTTTCTTGAAGCCATTTCTGTGCCATTTGTGATATTGGTTGTATGTGGTGCAGTTCTTGACGTGACCATGTCTGCACGGTAACCTGTGGCTCCCGCAGTGCTTAGAACCAGGAGAAAACCTGAATTTCTTGACAAAAGCACAATATTAACTGGAAAAAAGTTTGGAAATTTTCATTGTTGCAAGCCTTATTGTTTGGAAATTCATGTTTCTTTTTTGCAACCCTCATTACAGAATAAGCAAGTTATAAAATTTTCACATGGGTTCAAATTATATATACTTATTACTAAAAGAACATTGAAGACAATGTCCAAGGTTCTTATACATTCACCAAGTTGAAGCGTGAATCAGTTTTTCGGTGGCAGTCGGTCTTCTTATTGTCAGGGTGTCCTTTTGACTATCAAGAACAATCTTACCCCTAATGGGTTTTATGCTGGAACTTCGATATCAATCAGAGTCCTTGGCGCACGGGTGCTTTCTTTGCTAAATTATTTTTGTGCTCTGAGGAAGGGCATTCTCAGCAGTGCGCATGCGCTATGTGTAAAGCAGGAGAAACATTACGTCATTGAGCAACGACCCTACCAATAAATGTCATTTCCATAAATTGGAAATGTCCTACCGATGTGTCATTTAAAACTGTATCGAGGTATTTCTATAATTTTAAAAACTATACATTTTAGAAAAGAATATAAGTTAATTGAGGGTAATCTGGAAACAAATTGACTCATGACTCATTAAGACTGACAAAACCTGTCTAAGAAAACCTCATCCAATTACCATATTATACAATAGTTGTAAACAATTGGATAAAAAAAATCCACAATGTAAGATAAAGAGACATTATGCAATGCATTTTATAAGGCCCACATAAATTAATTTTAAAGCCGACAAGAATATCTCAAAGTGTTAAAAATGTTAGAAAAAATATATACAATATAGACGGGACAATCCTGGATAAAACGTTAACGAAGTAATCTCCCAGGTATAAATAGAAAGCAGGTTTGTTCTAAATATGCAGGAGTGGTGGCGCTCCATTTTAAAATTAGTCCCTGTGATTCACTATTGTTAGAAAAGAATTCCCCATAGGATTCTCACATATCTACATATCTTGCAAATAACAGGCCTCTTGTAGACATACTTTCAAGAATGTAACCGTAGTATAACCCTCCAGAGAAAGGGCATGTTTTCCTTCTTTCCGGCATAATAAATATACCATCTCACTTTGGGGCCAAGAGCGGGTATGCCTACTGCTCCCATTACAGGGGCTTTAGGCTATCTTGCCTAATGACTGCTCTGTTTTAGTGCACATCAATGTGTGTTTTGGTATTTGCTTGTTGAACTGAAGCTCAAGATCCTAGACCCAGTGATCCTTTGGTAATTGCTATCCTGTGAATAATAAACCATCTTTTCTCAAACTCAAGAGTCTTATCTCCTCTGTCATCTGTAAACAGAGACAGGGTAACTTCTAATCTTACAGATAGGGTAAACTTTCAGGCATTTCTGACACCTGTATTAACAGACAGGGATCATTTCAACCGTGGCAGGAAAATCATTAATGGTACTGAACACCAATGCACGAGTTAAAATTCTTAATAACAAGGGAGAGAAAGGAATTTAGCCAAGTGGAGTTCAATGTGTTGAGACAATAGCATCAGAAGTCAAATTATGACAAAAGTGCAATCTGCCATCACAGTTATTCATTTTTCTAACTCTTACGCAAGAAAACCTTAAAGTAAAACATGCGTAGTCTGGAAAGAACGAAAGGAAAGTGGTTGTATTCAATGACGATGTGATGGTGCAATTAAGAAAAGATAAAAGTGTTTGTGTCCATGAATAATAGTAGAAAATTAATGTAAGAGAGCCATAGAACACAAAGTCAATACATGAAGATAATTGTATTTATGTATCTTAGGAATTGATAAGGTATAATCAATGGTACATGCAAAACGATATGCTTAAAAATTATAAAATTATAGGAAAAATTAAAGTTTATTCTTAATGGAAAGATTTTAGGGCCAGAACACCAGGAAGTCAATGGTACTAGAGTGTCTCCTAGAAGTGGTTGTTTAAAAAATCCTGGAGCAATGGCCGTATAAGTGAGTACATTAACATTGACAGGAAAGTTTTGTGGTGTCTCATCCCTAAACAGAAAACTATGAACCACTAGTGACTATGGTAAAAAGAGAAGTAGCTTCTCATAGGAATGAATCTCTATTGGACTGTCTAGTGCAGAGGGGTCAGTCTTAAACATCATATAGATGCAAAAAAATGGACTTAGTGAGTTTTATTTATATATTTGTGTATAAACATGCATACATATGTGTATATGCATGTAACAATAATAGTCAAAGAAAAAGAGACTTTGAACATAAGAGTAGGGGAATTAGACAGAAAATGTCTAGAGACAGCTGTAGAGAGGAAAGGGATGGGGAATGTAATGTAATTATATTTCAATTTAAAATATTTAATGATATTAAAATATCTGATAAGTAAAATATTTGATTAACATTTTAAATATTAACACCATATACCTAAGAAAGAAGGACATATTAATTAGAAGATTCAATTTCCGAAGTACTTTATTTTCTTTTGAATATTTTTCACGTTCAGTACAATCTTAATAAATCTTCATAGGTTTTCTTTGGAATGGTCAAGTGATCCTAAAACTTAAATGTTTATGCCAAAGTTTGCAAACACTGATGCTACATAGGCACTGAGCTCCTGTCAGAGAAGTCATTATCTATTGGAAAGGAGGTCAGTGAGGACAAGGACACACACATATAGTGACCTGGCTTGTGACCCTTCAGTGTGATGGGCAAATGAATTTCATCAATAATGCATAGTAAAAATAATTCATTTTCCACTTACATCACCTCATACATAATAATAATTAATTATGTTGACATTAATTATTGTTGACAACAGGAAAAACTAGCATGTTGAGAGATCATTACTGTAGATATGAAATAACCAAAGACTTCTTTAAAATTAATTTACAAATTATAAAAGACTTCATGAGACATTGCTAATCACAACACAAGAGCACTAGTAAATTTTATTTCATTAAAATAGAAGAAGTTGCCCACCAAAAAATACCAGAGAGGGAAGGTGGACATAAATTCACATAGAGAAGTCTGCAACATGAACCTCAGAGGACGATTAAAACTATTTGCCAAGCAACTCAGTCTCATGGCCGCCATGAGTGGTAGGAGCATTGTTTTGACGCTAGGGACCATGAGCATAGTCACAAGTCCAAACGAAAGCCATGCACAGATGTCAAAGCACTCATTCCTAATAAACTTATCAACAAATTCTCTCCAGTGCATGTAACAAGCTACAAATAAATTTAAAAATTAGATTTTATGAACAAAACAGAAAGACCCAAAGAAATAGTTTATAAAAGGAGACTTGCATTGGTCTTGTATAGAATTTTCATAAAAAAGAAGAAAAAAAAAGTTGGTCCTGAATAGAAAATTCTTGTATAGATATATTCATATCCTACATTATTATATTAATTATTTGTGAAGTACAAATTAAAAGCATTGAATGATGTTATTACTTTTGTCCCCACTGGGATGGTTGGAGTGGGAAAAAAAGAGAAAATATGATGTATTAATGACACTGAAAAAAGTGAAAAATGTTTTCTAAGAGTAGATGGTATTTTAGGCTCCAAAGCAAAGCGCGAAACATAGAGTTGGAAGATATTTTTGTATCTTAGATCATAGTATAATAAAAGCATTGATTGATAAAAAGAAAAATTACACAAGGAGGAATCATCCTGATATTTGGAGTTCAAATAATACACTAATGTATGATGAGTAGAACCTTGAAATTGGGAAGGGGAAATGTAGAAGTCTTAGAATCATGAGAGTCTAAAGGGAAATTAACTCTTTAAAATTTCTAAGAATAATGAGGAAAAACAGGTAAAATTTATCAGAACATTTTTGATATACCAAAGGTGATCCTAGGGGGAAAGTTGATAGTTTTATTTGAGATCAAGGAGATCTCCATAAATACCTTGATATATTTTAAGGTTTCAGAAAAACTTGAACAACAAAAAAAAAATTCTAGACTAGGAAGCTAAGGAAGTAAAAAAGGTCAGGGGAACATTAGTGAAATGAAACCGAAAAATAAATCAACCCCAGAGTTGGTTCTTTTTTTGAGGGGGGAGTGGGGGATATAAACAACCTTAGAAAGGAGAAAACACAGCAAAAGTCAGAGATAAAAGGGCAACATTATAACATATTCTAATGAAATCTAGAGGATCATTTGAAAACTTGCATGCTAATAGAACTGTTAAATCTAGATGAAATTGTCAACTTCTTAGACACGATCTACCACATTAAATCAAGGGAATTTAAATCATTTTAAAACATCCATGATAATCTATAAGGACGAAAGAGGAGTAAAGAGATTTCTGAAACCAAGACGTCCAGAACCAAGAAGGTACCTTGACAAATTCTACCTCAGTATTCCGACAGCAAACTTCACGTTCATCCGATTGAAAGAGCCATAGAAAGAGCACTCCAAACTTTGACATGGACGTTCCTGGTTTTGTCATGTGATGCAGACTCATTCCGTGTCATGTTGAGGCAAGCTCACATGGTGTTTTGCTGAGGCCAGACCCCTGGGAGGACGCATGAAGTTTGGAGAAACTCAGTGGCTGCTTGGATAGTCTTGAGATGCTTCACGGCATCCTCGCTGATCCTCACTTCATTGAGAGAAGCATAGCAGAGCATTTAGTTCCCCTTTCGTATTCCAGCGGGTCCTATTTGCTCCTGCTGACGAGAGCAATTCTGCTGGATCGTGCCACCGCTGCTGATTCATGTCTGGTATCCTGACACTATTGAACTAATCTGCTGGTATCCTGACAAACAGAGATTGAAATCACCCCCAAAGACTTTTAACCAGGTCCACATCCCCTTGTCCTATTTACCATCGTTTCCTCCCTACGTTTGGGGTTGCGGGGTTGTGGAGGGGAGAGAGGAAAGGTGGATAACATTTGAAATGCAAACAAATAAAATGGATAATAAAAAAGGAAATGGTGAGTTTGGGGCGCTATTGTTTATTTTAATCTGAAACCAAGAGCTCTAGAGACTATCTTGCATTTCTCGTTCCTCTCACCTTCGCTTCCATATTTCCCTTTTTCTCTTTGGCAAGCACCTATCAATAATTTCCTCAGAGGAGTCACTCGCTTTCTGGAGTCTTGCCTTCAGATTCCCGTGTTCTTTCTTGAACATGACCACTTGCACCACTATCTCCAAGTCATAGTCTCACTTCTGAAGCTCTATTTCTCATACAGTACTCCTGCCTCCGACACTTAGTTTTTCTGATGTCTGTCTTTCCTTACAATAACCTTCCAAGTTTCAGTGCCAACACACTATTTTGTTTAGTCCTTCTTGGAGCCAGTCACATAGTGTGAAATCAAAGTACATTTGAACATAAGTTCTCACAAAAACTTACTATAATATATGGTATAACCCTCTTCTCTCCACCCCCCCCCCAGTATATTGGTCAGACTTTTTTTCTAGCTCTTCATTTTGAAGTTTTTGTATCCTGTTAATGGAGGGTCCAAATGTTTCACTTGAATTTTCTCATGTTGTGACAAACTCCTTTATTTCTTTGTTTCTTGATCACAAATAGCAAGTTGGCCACAGTTCCACGTGTGGCTACCAATCTCTACCCCACCACCAGGGGCAGACTGCATAAGTGCTTATTCTTTGGGGTTCAGTTTCCTCCACCTCAGCCCCAAGACGTTTTGCTTTTCTTAGCTTTGCTAGAAGTTCAACCTATTCGAAAATGCATTTTATTCATTTGGTGTTTTTGAACTTAGACACACATTGTGATTGTGTGTGTGTGTGTGTGTGTGTGTGTTCCACAGTTTTGAGTTTATGTAGATTATGACTTGTACATAGTTGTCATGATTCTGAAGAACATATATATGTAAACTTTCAGCTTATCAGCATATCATTTTGTATGGATATGTATGTCAGAAGTTTACTTGAGGAAGAAACTGCCTCTTGCTGCAGAAATCAGAGGATATTTTTTCCTTCAGCAATTTGAGTGAATAAGAAGGTTGTATTATAGCCACCTTCAGCACAGAGACCCAGTCAATAAACTGGCACATTTATTGAGTGTTCAACATCAAATAAATCCTAACTTTTAGAGGCTTGTTCATGAATTCCCAATAAATCCTGTTAGAATTTGTGTAAATCAAATTCACAGGTCAACAGACTTCATACTAGTGATATTTTATTTTGGATATGTTTATTAATTTTTCTTTAATTCTTTATGAACTTGCTTGGACCCTTTCAGAGATATCAAAATCATGGCACGACATTTGAGAATTTTGTTATCATTTTTCAAAAAACAGAAAGCATTTAGTTGAGTCATTTTGCAATAAATCGTTTTGGTGTAAATTTGTTATGAATCATTCTGTTTGAATTCAGTGAAAAAAAGTAAGAAAGTTGAGACACAATGTATAGTGAGCTAATACGAAAAATAAAAAAAAAATAGGTTTTAAAATAACTGCTAACAAGCAAATTAGCTCCTGAATGGAAAGGCAGTAGATCAATAATGACAGTAAAACTAGAGAGTTCTTGCTGATCTCATATTGTCTGTGAATGCAAACTGTAAAAGAGGTCCCCACAGGCCTCCAACAATAACCTACAAAGAATGAGACACAAAGAGTATCGAGCACAGAGATAGTTCAATTTCCCAAGACAGCCAGCGCTTGTCACATCAAACCACCTATTAGTCACAAACTCATACAACTAAGAATTCTCTGGTCTCCCGAGATTGCCTGTCATGTTGAAGGCGATAATACAATGAAAGGCTTCAGATTCTTCTCTGCCATGTTGTTTATTGTTTTCAATACACCAAGCTGTTTATGACCTTGCTATTACATACGAACAAGATGCTATGCTTTTAGATTGGAACATGTCATCAATGGGCCAGCAAACGAAAAAAGATAATTAGACAGATGTAAAAATAAAATAATATGCCTGAAAAAAATACACCCCTGACATTTTATAAAGCTATATAATACATAAAAATATTCAAAATGTATGAATTGGTTAAATTATACAATATAATTGTAATAACGTTTAAGAGATAGCTATATTTAGAGTAATTTAAAATAACTAATGTTCTAATCTCTTATCTGATACATGTAGAAGATAGGCTCAATGGATATAAAGTTGAGAGTGTAGAAGAACTGGATACGGTACTAGAAAGGTGGCTCGCAAGTCCATGTGGGAACACCACTTGATGTGCACATAATATTTCTCCCATCCATGCATTAGCCATAGCTGATCCTGTTTAGCTTCTGAGACCAGGGTGAGGTAGTCATAGACAATGCTCAACTATTTCTAAAAAGGTTCATAAGCAGGCAATTTGATAGTGGGGAAAGCAAAGTATCACCCATCAATCTTCAAGTGTTAAGTAGCCATGATGTTTGAGGTTACTAGCTAAGTGCTGGAGTCCTAAAATTAGTGGTTTTTAAAAGGTTACTTAGTCTATCCTTGAGAAAGTAGCAGGAATTTCAGTGGGGAAAATACCTTCTGAGTTCTCAAAGATGATACAGAAAGAACAAGATGTAGTTTGTATAGAGGTGAGAAATATATGAACAGATATTAGCAAAGCTTCTACACAAACTCAAAAAAAAATTATTTTTACATTGTGTGTGTGCATGACACATGCACATGTGTAAATTCACATGTGTGTCTGGGTGCTCAAGGAGGCCAGAAGCATCAGATACCCTGAAACTGGTATTACAGACAGTAATGTGCTGCTTGACAAGGGTGCTGGGAACCGAACTCAGAACCTCTACCACAGCAGTACAAATTTTTATCCTGTTAGACTTTACTGCAGTGTAAGAAAGGGAATTGTTGATTTGGGTTTAGAAAACAGAAGTAAAGATATGGTAACAAGAGTTTGCTGATAGCCCTTGCACACAACACGGGGGAAACAGAGAAACAGGAGAAGTGGGGGAGGCTTAGTATAGGAGGAAAGTGGAGATCGGAAGGCACTGAGTGCTGCTTCGAACTGTTTCAGCATTGTCCTCTGCCTCCCCTCCCTCCCTCTCCCTCCTCCCTCCCTCCCTCCCTCCCTCCCTCCCTCCCTCCCTCTCTCTCTCTCGTGAAAAATAACAAGATTTTTTTGTGTGAAAAGCCACTCTTTAGGACAAGTGGAAAGCAAAAGGAAAAATAATAGAGGGAAGGATGTAGGATCCTGGTGGAAGATACCTGAAGCTTTGGCGACAAGTAAGATGGACAGGGAATGAGTAATTAAACAGGGGCATAGAGACAGTACAGCTTACAGAATTTTATTGCTAATGGTATACTAGTTAGATATCTACAGTGACAACCAGCTTTCTGTTTTTTTTAATACAAACAAATATAATTAAAGAAAAATGAAAGCATTTTAATTATTTATGAGCATGCTGAATTTGAGCTGGAAATGGTAGAAATTCCCAGCAACTTGTAGCATACATACTTTGAATAACTGAAATGTGATGGTTGTGATGGCTCCTGAGAATGGAGGCTGTGCATTTAGGTGAAGAGGATATAGAAGAATTAGGAAGCAAAGAACATCCAGATTCTTAGGGAGAAGGACTGGGAAGAGGATTCAAATTCATGAGATGTCCTGGGAAACAGGAGCATAACAATGTGGAAACCAAGGGAGTTTGTCAGGATAGGAAATAGTCACTCACCCCAGGGGTGCAGAAGGCCAAGTATTTGAATAGAGAAGTGTCCAATGATCATACAAAGTAGAAAACGACAGGAGGCATTACTAATATGAATTTTAGTATGGTCTTTAGACAATTATTGAACAACCCAGAGATATTTGAGTGAATGGCACTGCCAATGCGCTTCTACTTGAAGAAAAGGAAAGCTTCATTTGGTGAAGAGAGATTATGTGTGATCCAGTGAGGCTGTGCATCTCCCCTTCTGTGTGCATATCCCCTTCTGTGTGCATCTCTATGTCTCTGTGCAACTCCCCTTCTGTGTGCATCTCTCCTGTGTATCTCCCCTTCTGTGTGCATCTCCTCCTGTGTGCATCTCTCCTGTGTGCATCTCCCTTCAGTGCATCTCCTTCTGTGTGTGTCCTCCTCTGTGTGCATCTCCTCCTGTGTGCATCTCCCCTGTGTGCATCTCCCCTTCTGTGTGCATCTCCCCTTCTGTGTGCATCTCCTCCTGTGTGCATCTCCTCCTGTGTGCATCTCCTTCTGTGTACATCTCCCTTGTGTGTATCTCCCTCCCAGTGCATCTCTCCTCTGTGCATCTCCCTCTGTGTGCATCTCCCTCCTGTGTGCATCTCTGTCTGTGTGCATCTCCTGTATGCATCTCCCTCCTGTGTGCATCTCATGTCTGTGTGCATCTCCTTCAGTGTGTGCATTCTCCTTCTTGTGCACCTCTCCTGTTTGCCCTCCCTTCTGTTTGCATCTCTTATACTTCTTCTTTGGCTCTTTTTTTTTGGTTTGGCTGCATTTTTTCCTAATTCTGATTTTTTTACTTCTGTTTTATCTTATTGTATTATATTGTACCCTATTATTATCAATTAGATGCCAGTTTGCCTTCTAACAAGAGACATAAATGGTGTTGATCTGGATGGGAGGAGAGGTGGGGAGCAACTGGGGGAGCAGGTATGGGGTAATCTGTAATCAGAATATATTATATGGAATAAACTATCTTCAATAAAAAACAAGAGAAGCTTATATGTGAATTAGGATTATGATAATTACTATAATACTGTTAAACCTTTTGAAGTCTCCCTATGTATTAGCTCCATGCCACATGTAGTAACTAAACCATCATATCATGGAACACCTTTTAAGTATCATTATCCTCACTTCAGAATAGTAAAACCTAGAACTCCGCAGATTACATCATATGGCCAAGTTTCTTGGTTAATAAGTTGTGTGGTCTTGACTGTTATTCCAGTGCCAACAGATGGGATTTTTAGGTCTCAATATAGAGAGAAACAACAAGCCTAAGGGAGGCAACTTTCTTTAACTTGTGAAAGATGAGACTGGCTGCAAGTACAAATAAAAGGGCTAAAGAAGATAGATTTAACCCAAAGAACAAAATTAGGAGACAATCTAAGGGAAGAGCAGAGGTTACAGGGTCTGTATTTTATCTTCCAGAGTAGCAGGATTGAAGCTATCTAATTACAACCACTCTTATTTTAAAACTACATCTCTTTATAAAAATATTAATAATGAAAATACAATAAATTCCCACATGGGTTTCACTTTGAATTTCTACAGAACAGTGGGGTGATTTGAAGCATTGGATTGAATTGTGCAAGTCAAACAGTGGTTCCAGCAGCCATGGGTAGTTCTGCATGTGTGCACACTACCAGGCATCCCACAGAGGCGTATCAGAAACAAACATGTAGAAACAAAATGTCTTTAGCTGTAGTTTCTACAGAACCAGCTTACAGATGCCCAGAAGAATTTCTCTGCATCTTGCTTGGCATTCCAGATTACTGTTGTCTCCTCATCACAATCAGCATGCCAGCGCCATCCTGGATCTGCACATTCTGAGTGTTTGAGTGTTTTGTCTTTTTAGTCACACGTGCGCACACACACACACACACACACACACACACACACACACACATACACACACGTGCGCAATGTGTTTTGATTCTTTCTAAGTAAAAGGCATGGCTTTTACTATACATTGCTTTAACTACCTATGTCCAAGACCATGCTTCTGGGAACTGGAATAAACAATGAACAATTGTGATTGGCATCCCTGCCAGGGTTGCCCAGTAAAGCATGTGTATTGAGATAGTATCCCGACTGAACTTAAATTTTTAATTTTTGGAATTTTTATTGGATATTTTACATATTTACATTTCAAATCTTATCCCCTTTCCCCATTCTCCCATCTTCCCTCCTCCCTCCCCCTGCTTCTATGAGGATGCTCCCCCTCCCACCCACTCACCCCCCACTTACTGCCCTGGCACTCCCCTACAATGAGGAAATGAGCCATCACAGGACCTAGGGTTTCTCCTCCTATTGATGCCAAGCAAGGCCATCCTCTGCTACATATGTGGCTGGAGCCATGGGTCCTTCCATGTGGACTCTTTGGTTGGTGCTTTTGTCTCTGGGAGCTCTGAGGTATCTGGTTGGTTGATATTGTTGTTCTTCCTATGAGGTTGCAAACCTCTTCAGCTCCTTCAGGTCCTTTTCTCTAACTCCTCTATTGGGGTCCCCATGCTCAGTTCAATGGTCAGGTGCAAGCATCCTCATCCATATCAGTAAGGCTCTGGCAGAGCCTCTCAGGATTCACCCATATCAGGTTCCTGTCAGCAGCACTTCTTAGCATCAGCAATAGTGACTGGGTTTTATGGCTGTATATGGGACGGATCCCAAGGTAGGGCAGTCTCTGGATGACCTTTTCCTCGCTACTACACTCTTTGTCCCTGTATTTCCTCCTCCTGTGAGTATTTTTTGAATTTAAATACTTAACCTGTGAAATAATGATAATATTATATTAATCAATATAATACAGTTTGTACATTGATTTACATGCTATATTTAGAATGTGGGAACCACAAAAGCCCTATTGTCTTATTATTCTATATTCTTAGCCTCCTTTGCATAATTTTTCTTTCCTGATGTGTTTTTCCTGCACCAGCCATCAAATCCAAGGCCTTGAGCTCTACCACTAAACCATCCCAAAAACACCCTTGATTTATTTTCATCTCTTGGGATTTTTTGGGGGGGGTGAGGGTGGGGAGCAGTGCTGTTGTTGATGATGTTATTTTGCTTTCTCTCCATTTATGACAACCATATTTTTCAGTTCGCCCTTTTGTAATTCTTGCTTCATAAAACCTTTAGAAGGGTCTACGTCTTCCGTCACACAGCGCCTTTCCATCTGCCACTTCACCAAAATCAAATCTTCTTTAGAACTCAGCCAAAGGCGGGTGACATAAGAGGTCCTTCTTAGATTAACGAACGGGTAGGGGATGTGTGTTTACAAGTTCATTTTTAAACACTCGAGTAAACTATATCTTGATTATAAAATCAATAAGCTAAGCCACACATTTGGTTTATACAAATGAAAACACAAAATGGCTTATCATATCAATATCGGTACATTTCGATGTCAGCAAAGGCAGAACAAAGATCACTCTGCAGTGGCCCAGCCCTTTACACTTTACTAGTTACATTGATTTGGTTCAGCCTGCCAGTTAGTGCTGGATCTAGAGGAGATGAAGGACATGGCTGACCTGACACCACAGAAGAGGAAAGGGGCAGTGTAGCATCTTTTTGCCACCTGATGCAATTGGCACTCTTTTTTATCAGCATCCATCTAACACACTGAGCCCAACCCCCTTGTGACCCCCACTGTTGATTATAACATTATTCACTATAATTCACTGCTTCTTTTAGAAACGGTAGCAATTTATTTGGTCTTCAATAACATGATTAGTTACCAGAATCCTACCTAAGTGTGGCGTACAACGATGTTGTTCCAGTATACCACTGGACAGCATCTATTCCTTATATATTCAAAAGAGAATGTGAAGTAAGTCTTTAAGGAACTCTGAAGGAATTTCGTGGCATCCATGGACTACATTTCTCCTGATCACCCTGAAGGCTACCTTCTTAGGCAAGTCCCATATTATTCCTGGTGTGAGTGACAGACACATTAGCATGTGGAGTGGCTTGGGAGGAAATCTCCAACACCGATGCCTCTTCCACCAAGTTAATTGACGAAACAAGTTAACAACATGTCAATTATCCCCAGGAGGGAGCTCAAAATTGGTTGGATTGATTGATTGGATCATTTACCATTTAGTATCGAGTGCCTATCTGGGGCTTGTGCAATCTGAGTAGGCAAAAGAAGCAGTCTGGAAAAATAAATAACAATTCATAATATCAGTATATAATTAGTCTAGAGAGGGGAGAGACAGATACAAAGAGAGAGACAGAGAGACAGATAGTCCAAGACATGTGGTCACTCCAGTGCTGCCAGAGGCAGTTTCTATTAAAAATATCCCAAAGTCTAAGAATCATGGTAAGGGTAAAGATGTCCTTTCAGGAGAACGTGGCATGTGACACAGAAGCATGCTGTCTGTGGAAAGCATAGCTGGGGTCAAAGACACTACTTCAGAGAAATAATACATAAGGCTAGATATAAGAGAAAAGTTTGAAGACCCTCATTCAGACACCTAGTCATGCACAGACAGTAGAGGAGTAGCTTTGTAACTGCATGGTCAGTGTTAACACTCATGAAGCAGATTTTTAAACTGTTTGTATAGAATTAAGAGAGAGCATGCAAAGCCATTCAGTAAGAAGAAAATTTGAAATCCTCATTGAAGGGCAATGGGAAAAAAAATCCCTGGACATCTGAGCTATATCATGTTATAGAAGGAAATCACCTACTTACTGAATACGTACATATAACAGGACAGGACATGTCTCTTGTTCCACTGGCAGCGGATGCTGTGTGCACTTCACGAAGCTTATCCTCCTGTCGGACTCTCTGCTGTCTTCTCATTGCCCTGCATCATGCTTGATAATATGACAGTTATCCAATTAACTGTATTGTGGATAAATTCCTAACAGTGCAGCTCTTTTGTTATCGCTATTTTTTACACAAGAAACCCAAAGTTGACGTGGCTTATATGTGTGCCCACATAACTCTATGCTGTACTTGCTCATCTGAGATGCAAGTGAATGCCAGAATTACAACTCTGATAACGACTGAGTACAATGCCTGTCTCCTCCAGCATACAGTCCGTCACAGCACCAGGCACGATTTTGTAATCCTGTCTGTCTTTATGCAAGGAGGAAAAATAACTTTGTTTGTCTTTCTTA
Source organism: Rattus rattus (assembly GCF_011064425.1). NCBI lineage: Eukaryota > Metazoa > Chordata > Mammalia > Rodentia > Muridae > Rattus > Rattus rattus. The sequence goes on along the minus strand of NC_046156.1, from coordinate 30,699,439 downwards.
TTGTATATATTTTCCAAGCTTTATAAGTCAAAAGAATAAGCATGACTGAAGGGAACACACACACACACACACACACACACACACACACACACACACATGCACCCATGCACACACGCACACGTGAAGGGTGGGGAGACAGAGAGAGAAAATACATAAAGGTTGTGAAGTGTTCCTTTCTGATCCTTGCAGTGTTTTAACTAAACTCTGAATCAGTGACTACGTTTGGGAGCAGCTTAAACTCATGGTGGAGAAGGGAAGTAACAGTGTTGTTACTCTCTAGCCCCTTTCTCTTAGAGTTAATGCCTTGGTGCAGTTCTGATGAGAAGTCAGGTGAAGTCCTAAGTTTTAGAGCAGTCCATGGTTATTGTGTTCTCTTCTTTTTCTCTATTAGCATCGCACACGCATGTTATAGATTTAGCCAAAGATTGAAAACTTTCTTGCTTTCTGATTTGCTTGTAGTTTCGGTTGTTAAATAAACCTGTCTGGAGGACAGACACTCAAAAGAAAAATGTGGCAATGGATTATGGTTCTAAAAGAGGGGAAGATAATGCAGCTGTGTTTGTAAATGGGTGGGGGAGAGGGAGAGAGAGAGAGAGAGAGAGAGAGAGAGAGAGAGAGAGAGAGAGGGGAGAGAACATGAGAAGATGGCAAAGGGTGAACAGCAGAGGAGGGTAGTGCACACACCCTGATGACCTTGGTTAGCTCAGTGGGGTCTGCCTGGGCAGCTAGCCTGACCTTAAAGTCTATTTGATGTACTTCTCCTGATCTAAATGTTTGCATAGCCAAATCCACTGGGTTCTTCTTCCAAGCCATAGTGTTGAAAATCTGTACCTAGTAGCAGTTTGACCCTCACCTCTGCTGAGTTTCATGGCCAATTATTTTGTTTGCTTTGTTACAGTAAAAGTAAGAAAACAGCAATGCTTAGCAGAAGGGGAAAGTTATTATTCTTATTGGGTCATTGAAGGAATTATTTTTATATTAATCACAAAATATATATGTTCTGCACTAATTGGGCAAAAAAAGATTTGATGTGTAATTGGGTTCATCTCTTTGAAATTTCAATTTCTTTTGCTGTGTTTCCCACCATTTTACTGTGGGATATTTCATTACCTACCAGCTTTTCTACCCTATAATCGCCTAAGTTAAGAGTGTTTAGATAACTCTGGCCCCTTTGTCTATCATTCCCCTATATAAAACATGACCAAAACACAAGAGTACTCAATAATTTGTTGTAGACTAGATAAATTAATGACTACCAAATGCAAAGTCATAATACTTTCCTGGAGATTTATATAAATTAACAGCATGGCAGATTCACATGAAAATGCTAAAATTATAAATTAAATAGCAGTATAGTCTTTCTTGATGGGTTGTGTCTGCATTCAATAAAATTTGGATCTTTTGCAGTTTGTTCAATACCATATCAACTACCCACATAGTTATTTTTTTCTATTTATGATCAATCTGAGGTGTTTTGTTCCTTTGTTTTATGAGAAGCCATTCAAATTCTTCCCTTTGATCTTAAAGGACAGAAGTCCCATAACTGCCAACTTCCAGAGTTCAAAGTTTCTCTGAGTAGCCAATTTGTACTAGAAATTTGCATCTAGTCATATATGCAGCAGCTTCTTCGAGCTAGATACACTCATATTCTTTACCCATCAGACTCACTCCTCTTCTAAGAGCTAAAAAAGCAAGCCGAAGTAAAAGCGCCCTTTAAGTGTAAACTTCAACAACAAGAGGTGGGTATGATCCCTTTATTTATATAGATTCTTTCAGACAACCATGCAGATCTTTCCAGTGAACAATGGTCTACGTCCAGACAAGGAACCACTTGGAGCTAAAGACCAAAGCAACTTTGCAAGGGTTCTGTAACTTGTGGGGTGGTTTCCTATTCCGATCTGCTACCACAGCATTCCTATTAGACGTCATCGTGTCCTTTAATTATTTGAAAATGAGTGTAAAAATAAATTTTACTCTGCCTTCGCTGTGAGCACGTCACCCTCCGGAGAGAGCACACCAACACTGTGAAGCTAACTCATCGCTTCCTTCAAAACAGGTGCCCAAGCTTGGTGATAAAAGACCATTTCACCCTACATAGTAAATCACCACTCTTCAGCCAACACATTGCAGAAAAAATGGGAATTATTATCTGAGCTGAAGAAAGAGAAGTGCCTTCCAGCACATCATGGTTATTAAATGATCAGAGGAACTAAACACCAGTGGTTTTATAACTGTGTGACAGAATTCTAAGGCATAGTGTACATTGACAAAAATGAAACTACTTTAAACAATCAACTTATAATCACTATATGTGATATGTAATAGTACTTGATTGACAACTGAAATATGGGTCATCAGTAGTAAATGTTATCACTATAATCTCTTAATTTATATAATATATATCATATGGTTTATATATGTGTGTGTGTGTGAATGTGCGTGTGAGTGTGTGTGTGTGTATGCATGTGTGTGTGTGTTTCAAGGCAATACAAATACACATTTAATTTTAGTAAAGAAAACTTGAAAAACTCTGAGATAAAATTAAGAAATTTACTTGGTCTTGCCATGTTGTCAAGTTTTGTGAGCATAGTCATCCTCTCCTTTGCTATTTCTCCGTCCCACCGGTCTCCATCGGCAGAGGAGCCGCTGCCTTGATTCTGTCTCTGCTTCCAACATCATTGTTCTCACACTACTGAGATAAATATTTTCTTTCAGTATCCCATGATCCTTTTAGTCCATTTTTTTTCTTTTTACAATGTGTGTATTTGTCTGTGTGTTATTCAGGATGTGTGGTTGTGGCATATGCCTGTGTGTGTAAGTGCAGAAGAATATGTTTGCACATGCAGAAGCTAAAAGGGGATTTTTGAATCTTTTCCTCTATCATTGACTTTCTTGTTCCTTTGAGACTAATGCTGAAATTTTCCATTTTGGGCAGGTTGTCTAATCAACAACTCCTAGGTCCTTCAGTCTTTAGTCCCAGTTTGTGGTTATAGGCAGATGCTGGGGGTATAACCATGCTTTGGGGTTACACACAGCATATTTATGACATTTTATTTACACAAGTGCTAAGGATACAAACTCATGCTTCCATAGTAAGAACTCCTATTCATTGAGTCATTGGCTGACTCAGATCCCTTCTAAATTCATCATTCCATGATGTTCCATCTACCATTGTCAACGGCTTTCTCTTAGCTATTTGCCTTTGTCCTTGTTAGCTGATAATTTCCATGTCATTCCAAAATATCTTCAGTGACAATATTTTAAGGTACTAAAAATACTTCAAGATACTTGAAATGGCCTCATCAAAATATGCAACCCATCAAAAAGAGCAAAGCAACACACAAACCTCAACTACTTTAGGGATAATTATTTGCATGCCCCAAAGTATCTCTTGAAAGGTACATGTGTTCCCTTTAGATTTTCTAAGTCGCCTCAGGTTTCTTTCTCTTAGCAAAACACTGGCTGGCAAAGCAAAACCAAGTATTTCTAAACTGGCCACTGTGTGAACAAAGCCTTAGTCTAGTTTATAGGCCTGGACCCAAGGGACATTATGTCAGATGAAATGGAATTAGCGATTACACAGATCTTCTCCACTAGAGTTGCATTAAAAATAATTTAGCATACTTGTTATGTATACTTTAATCATATTATCCCAAAAGTAACCAGCCACTGATCTCAGAGGTCAGTATGTAATTACAAAAAATGTACAAAGGGGAACCCAGCCTTAGACATTGGAATGCAATGCTGCCCTGTAATTCATACCCCCTTTTTTCCCTATCCAGTCCATTGGCAGAAGTCACCTTCTTTCTTCTCTTCATGCAAAGTGTGAAGAGGAAAAGCTTAGCCAAATTGGTGAGTTGCTCAAAGTATGCAAACGAAGTGTTGACCTCACATAGAAAGATAACCTCACCTCTCAAGCATCTCTGTCGTGATTGCTTTTAAATCTAGCATGCATTTGAGCATTCCTGCAGAAAGAGCCAGTCTACCACTGAGGAAGGATCTTAATTAGCCATGCAGATGTATATTTAACTCAGGACCTTTGCCTGAGATTCAAAAACAAATGTTCAACGTTTCAACAGTCTTGGTGGCAAGTTGTTCCATGGCAAACCAAACTTGATCTTCACAGATTTCTTAGAGTCACTCTTTCTGCTTCTTGAGCATAGAAGAGATCTTTTTTTCTGCTTTGCAATGGGAATCTATCTGTCTCACTCATCTCTTCATGTTACTAATCCTACCAGGTCAGAAATGTTTAGCCTTCTTTTCCCCAAAGCTGTAGGTTTTCCCCCAATATCCAAAATCTTATATTTCTTAAAAATAGCTTCATAGCTAGAAAACTACATTACTGATGGTCAACTAAACAGCTACATAGAACATCAGACACCAAGAGGTTCCCAGGAGCCAACAGGGAGGACATTAGCAGAAATACCCAACAAAGGGGAGACAGAACCTGTAGACACCATATCCAGTGGATAGGCATGGTCCCCAGTTGAGGGGTGGGGCTCCTACCACCTCAAAAATATTAATTCTCTTAATTCTCTTAAAAGGAAGTGCAAGGACAAAGAGTTGAGCAGAAACTGAAGGAAAGGCCATCCAGAGACTGCTCCACCTAGGGACCCATGCCATATACAGACACCAAACCTAGGCACTATTGCTGATGTCAGGAAATGCTTATTGACAGGAAACCACTATATCTGTCCCCTGAGAGGCTTTGTTAGAACTGGACCAATACAGATGCAGATTTACATAGCCAAACATGGTACTGAGCACAGGGACCCCACTGAAGAAGTTAGGGTAAAACTGTAGGAGCTGAAGAGGTTTGCAACCCCATAGGAAGAACATATCAACCAACCATTAACCCCTAAGCTCCCAGGGACTAAACCACCAACCAAAGAATACACAGAAGGGGTGGGGTGGAGGGACTCTTGTCTCCAGCTGGATATGTAGCAGAGGATTGCCTTATCTAGCATCACTGGGAGCGGAGGGTTTTGGTCCTGTGGAGGCTTGATGACCCAGGATAGGGGAACGATAGGGCACTGAGTGGGTGGGCCGGTGGGGGAGCACCCTCATAGAAGCGGGGGAGAGGGGATGGGGGCTTGTGGAGGGGAAATTGGGAAGGGGGATAACATTTAAAATGTAAATAAATAAAATAACCAATAAAAGAATGAAAGAAATCTCAATACCAGGCTAGAAGAGGTCATCACACCCACACCCACACACACACACAAATCCAAAACCAACAAACCCTAAAATTCTGCTTTTCTTTTTGTGTCCTTTAGAGTACCTGACAGCTTGCTGCTCTGCACGTCTCTATTTTTGGCTGTCCTCTTTCAGTGTGAGTCATCTCAATGGTTTTAGCTGCAATGAATCATTGTTTTTCAAGCTTGCTTTTTACTGTGGCCCAAACACTATCAGAGAGCTCTTGTTCATATCCTTGACCCTTTATGTTTACTGAAGCAATATGCCAAGCAGCCATCATGACCTCAGGACAGGACCCCTGTTTAGGCGTCCTAAGTACGTACTGCTTGACACTACAACTCAACTCAAATTTTCTCATCATTTTGTCAACCTCTTCCTTCTTCTCATCTCAGAGACTCTGTCCCCTGGCTAATATTTAACCCTATGTACTTAATAATATACTTTCCCACCTACTTTCTAAATTTTGTCTTAAAAAAGTACTTCTTTACTGAAACCCCTCCATCCATGAACACAGTCAAACTTGATCTATTCAGAAAATAGGTTATATTTTTTTCAGTACTGGAGATTGAACACAGAGCCTTCCACATGTTAGGCAAGCACTCTCCTACTGAGCTGTATTTATACTCTGTAAATTCAAACCGTACCATGGTCTATTTTGCCTGAACTATTACAGTGGTTCCCAGCATTTGTTTGCTTCTGGTTTTACTCAATATGCTCTATTCTTAATAGAGTGAGCACAATATTTTTTTTAAATTAGTGACTAAATTCGCATCTTTTGTCCTGTAGATCCTTCAATTAATTAATTCTCCCTGAGTGTTGTACATTATCAGTGTGGGTCAGGTACACCTAAGCTGTGCTTTTAAAATACTCATCCTATATACCCCAAAACATATCGTTAGTTTGCTTATATAGCTTCCCCTGAACTACTTGAATTAAATCTGGAGGCTATTACCTAGCAACCACAGGTGTGCCACAGAAGCTTATGAATGAACAAATGATTGAACATATTCTGAAATTGTCACGTCCCACTTTATTATCAGTAGGTGTTGTGTGTGAGGTTCTGTCTTCTCTTTTCCACAGTCCATGTTGCTTTTCACTCTTCCCTCCTTCCTTTCTTCCTTCTTTCCTTTCTTTTCTTTCTTTTTTTTCAATGAGTATCATCCTCTGTCTAAAAACAGACAAATATTTGCAAATAGACAAATCTTTGCCCCGGGGAACACGAGCCTGTGCGTAAACACAAACCTCCATCCAACCTTTTCTCATGATGTCTTTCTGGTAAAATTTCCATCTTCGTTTGTATCCATGAAGTGGAATGTGTTTGCAGCTTGAGAATATATGGAATAGGATTTGCAAAAACATGTCAAAAAGTCTCCATTTCTACACAAATAATGTATGACGATTATTTTGCCTTATTTATTTCCGACAGAAGCTTTACAACTGACTTCTATTACATCCCCATTTAATATATAGGTAAGTAAAGACACAAGATGGTACATGCAGTTCGAAGGGGGTGGGGGTGGGGACGAAAATGGAAAGGCAAGGCTTGAACCTAGAGTCTTTGGCACTAAAATTTAAGTGAGTCCTCGGCTTCTCTTTCATTCTAAGATATGGCCTGATTCCTTCACTGAGTCTTCTAAACGGCCTTCATTTACACAAATGCTTCCCTTTAAGGATCAGCTAAATGCTTTGGATCCTTAATGTAAAGGTTGGAGAGTGAAACGGTGTAAAAACAACCGCATCAAAGCTAAAGCATACAAGCAAAAGTCAGAGGGAAGAAAGACACAAGCAAAATGCCATAGCCACGGTCTCCAGCATGCTCATTGGAATATACTCTGAAACAGGGGCAGGGTGAAGCACATTTCCTTTCCGTTCCGTTCCGTTCCGTTCCGTTCCTTTCCTTCCCTTTCCTTTCCTTTCCTTTCCTTTCCTTTCCTTTCCTTTCCTTTCCTTTCCTTTCCTTTCCTTTCCCTTCCTTCCTTTCCTTTCCTTCTTTCATTCTTCCTTAGGATCCTTCCTTCCCTCCCTTCCTCCCCCAACCTTCTTTTTTCAGTTCCATAGTCTCTGGTCCCCCCCCCCTTTTTTTTTTCTCACAGCAGAGCTCCTGAGCTTTTTCCCATATGCAGTTCACAAAGACATTGGAGCCAAAGGTGAAGGGTGGGGCCGGAGCCTGCAGACAGCTGCCAACAGGGCCTGGACCGGCTATCTGCCAGCACCGCCAGCCAGCTCTGGGTTCAGCCCACTGAGCTGTGGGCGCTGCCTTGTAGACACAACAAGGAGCAATCAGGAACTCATCCTCAAAGAGATGATCATCTGGAAACTTTGAACTAGCAAGGCACGGTGCTACGGGAGCTCATCGATTTCTATGACAGGACTACCACTTGGAGAAAGGTAAGAGAAAGACAGGAAGCAACTCCTCGGGCATCAGCCAAAACTTGGTTTTCACACCGCGTCTGTCTTAAGTGGTACAGAGGTTTACACATGCTTTATTTATAATTTTTAACACCTCATAACTAATAGTAAAGAAATCATGCTATTTATTATAAGGGATTTCTATATAATTGGAGGTTAATGGGATAATCGGGCAGTGATTTCAATATGGCGATCTAAGAAACATAATGTAACATACCTTAACAAATGAGATACGCTTGCAAATTTGAATGAGGAAATTAATAGGAAGCAGAATTGGAAAGAGAGAAGGAGAGTCAATGACACAAGACGGAAATGATACGTCATAGTTTTTAGGAGACAATTTTGTTCTAACTTTACAGGCTGAGGTCTCATTGCCATGTTCAAAGCTCGCACAAGAAACACACTTGAACGTTTCCCTGCCTGTAGTGAGCTCACTCTGGGCTACAAGGACAGGCACTATTTGCAAAGAGCACGGAAGAAAGAGAAGAGAAGGCTGCAGAAGAAATTCTCTAATTTCTAGTTTGAAGCAGAGTTCCATTTGGAATATAAATTTTCATTGCCTTCACTACAGTTTCTCAGTACGAAGAAAACACACAAAGGTAATAGTAAATGCGTTGAAAGGCAGGCCTGAGTGTCTGCCTGCAAAAATAATTAGATGCACATTTATGATGTGCTTTCATATTTAAAAATAAATCTTAGTCTTAAAATTTGAAGAAGAATAACATATTTCATATAATTTGGTTCATTATTTAGACTTAAAGCAACTAGAAAAAAATGGGAGCTAGTATTTTTCTCCCTTAATAGAATCTTGAGAGAGATTCTTTCCTCTCTTCCCTTAGCGCTACCATACAAAGAAAGCTTACTTAGTGCTAAATAATTCTTTTAAATAATCCAATAATAATAATAATAATAATAATAAATAATCTTATTAGTTTATGTAGGAAGCACATATCAATGTCACGAAGTAAAATGGTCTTAATAAAAAATTATCAGAAATTCTGAAACAAACTCACGAACTCATTAAAAGGAGCATCAGTAAGACGAAATATTATAAGAGCCTAAAACAGTGAACAACAGAGTAAATATATGAACACAGTAAAAATGATGCCCTAGTATCATAGTATCCTAAAGAGTAAAGATTATTATTATTATTATTATTATTATTATTATTATTATTATTATTATGAGTCTTTCCTCCATCCAGGATCTAAATGGGCATTGACAAGTGAACATGAACCGTATCCGTTCTAGTTTTGTCACAGTTAACAAGCCAAATTGATACAGATCAAAAACACCTTTTTCATGTCAGAAATAGAGCTTGGTTGTCAAAAAAGCCTAGTGACAAGTGACCGCAGGGAGGCATCCAGCAATAATCAATCGTCAATCAGTCATGGAAAGTGCTTATGCTGCTTGCACAGGAGCCTCTTCATTACTCCCCGCCTGCCGACCTCGAGAGAGGGAAGACAAGGATCCTAGCCATGAATAAAGCATAGTTTCTGCACAGCCAAACCTGGACAGGAAAGCAACTTGCACTGAGTTTAGAAGACAATTTTGTTTTCCTCTTTGGATTCTCTTCTTAAAAAGAAAAAAAAAAGTTATTCCTCTAAATGGCATTAGAAATAACTGAAGTGATGTGAAATTCTGCTTCCTTAAAAACTCGAAATGCAACATTTATGAGTCAAAATCGTAAATGGGGTAGTGGGAGTTGACCACCTAATGCAGACATATTTCTATAAATAAAGATTTAAGATCTCTGATCCGTGGGGATCCATGGGGAGTGGGGAGATGGCAGCAATCGCTTAAGAACACCCAGAGATTAATCATAATGTTAATTTGAGATAAAAGCTAAATAGTTAAATCTATGTGAACACAGATTGGAGTTCAAAAAAAGCCAGAACACTTGAGTTCTCTGAATTGCAGAGGGGGTGGTTTGAATGTTATAATTCTGTCCTCTTGAAATCTGTACAGAATCCTGTTGAATCCCAACATTAAGCAAAAGAGCCATGTCTTCCCATCTGCCTGCTTCCTCCCGAAGCATGTGAATTCTCTCTTCCTTACGCTGGCTGGCACCCGCCCTGCCCCATTCAGCAGAGCACTATGGGAGGCAGGCTGGTGAGGGAACGGATTCTAAATGTATTTTCATAGTGGAAAACAGGTTTGCCAAAATAGTCGGACTTTATGAAAGGGGTGAACAGCTGTATTTGGTTTATAATAAATCTTTCACAAATCAGTAAAAGCAAATAGACAGCACAACTGCAACCTATAAAAAAAACGGAAAATATTAAACAACAGGCAGTGAAGTTGTTAAACTTTCCCACAGATGAGGCAGGTTTGGGGAGGGGGCGGGGGCGGGGGCGGGATAAAAACGTCTAGAAAATCCACACATGCAACTCACATGAAAAGAGGACCAAATAACACAGAAGTGGAAGAGGAATTATTGCTGATTAGAAGGAAAATCCTGTTAAGGTGACTTTTCTGGGCATCAGGATGAAGGTGTCCACGGCAGTTTCCTGCTCCTATTACCGAATGTTAGTGCAGAATAATTACTTGCTTGCCAAAAATGACAGGACATTGACCCTGAAGACTTATTGAATTCTCATTGCTTGCCTCCAGGCCATGTCGGGGGTTATTCAATTTTGCCTGAGGAGGACAATCTATTATGAGAGATGAGTCAAGAAGGCCTGCTTCCTGATTGCCCACCAAAACCATTATCGCGGCACAGAGAGGACATTGGCAGGCAGTGGACAGACAAGGCAGCACTGATCCCGATTACCCAGGGACAAGATACAATTTACATTACTTGAAGCCACAGGACAGAGGGCAATCAGCCCTGGGAATAGGGCGGTAGCCCTGGAGTGAGCAGGTATTAACAACAGAACAGCAGCGGAGCGGCTTGCTTATGCTCGACGTGACCTTTAGCCCTACAAGGTAGTAACTGATTGGTTTGATCTGTAATTATGTAAATAATTTTGCACCAATGCACAGAATTGTTCTTACAAGCTGGAAGCCAGAACATGCTAAAATATGAGCATCTTCTGCTCGTTTTAATTTTACCCGATCAGTCAAGAGACTTTTTTTCATAAGGCAATTTCAAAGCAATAGTGGTTGTTTTTGACCCAGGGTACTTGTTGCAATCAAAATGACTTGCCAGCAGAGAGAAAACAGCTTTAGTTTTGCAGCTGTTATTTTTTCCCCCTCACAACTCTGGATAATGAGTGAACGGATCCTTTAGGCAAAGGCCCCAGTGTGCACTGTGTTGGGAGCAATGTTGTAAAATTTTGATTCGAGGCTCTGCTCAATAAGTCAATTTTACGGGGCTAATGATAACATATAAAGAAGTCTAGTAATGCTTCTCTTTAGGTTTGATCGTTAGCTAAACCTTACTGGATCCCAATATCCTGTTAAACTATCCTACTAAATTGGAAAATCGTACGCTATTTTTATTTCAGTCGATGAGAAATGCTTTATTACATGTTTTAAAAACTGATTTAATTGAGAAAAAGAAATGCTTTCTCTTTTCTCCGGATTATAAAGGTCAGGGTCTGTGGTAGGAGCTCTAAATATAATGATATGTTCAATTTAACATATTGGAATAATATTATGCTCAAAAGACCTAGGAACAGAGAGGATTTTGCAGTCCTGGGAATTCCTGTCAGTGGGAGATACAATTCCAATAGCAACAGTGGATCGCGTTTTCTCGATAATTGCGTAAGAGTCCATGGGAAAGCGCCGCCAATATGAAAAGCAGCGTGTGTTATTTCTGAATTCTCCTGCTATGCTATTAGTATATCTGCAGAAGCTGGAAAGCAAATAACATCGCATTCCCCCATGAACACTGATTAATTAGGGCGCAGAACCAGAGTGATCTGTGCACAAGCCCCGCCAAACAAAAGCTCTCATCTGTGCTCTTATGCTGAGTCAAATTAACCACGAAAGAAAATCATACTAAACCCTTGATTTAACATTGTAATGTGTCAGAAAGAGAATCAAAAATAACTACTCGTGCCTCGTTTAAATAAATCAAAGCGGTTTGCTTGGGTTCACCTAGTTAGTCCTCGAGTTGGTCCATTCTCAGCTCACATTTGGGGCTCATGACGTTGACATTGGACGCAATGAAATGATAGCGCTCCTACTAAGTCCTGTACAAAACAGTTACTAAAGAGGTTGGCTCATTTATATGTAAAGCAGGATCTCTGGTAAATAAGTAAGTAAATAAATAATAAATAAATGGTTTTCAATGGTTTCAAAACATATTACAATGTATTCGTGCCTTTAAAATGATGTATTTTGGGTTGTATTTAGGAGAAGGTAACAAGGTCCCCAGTTTTAAGCTTGAAAGAGATTGTATAGCATAGTGGGCTCTGACAGTAAATTGTCAGATGAGAGTATCAAGGTTAAAATTATACTGTATAACCTTGTGCAAATTATAGAAACTCTCTGTGTTTCCTCTTCTTCGTTAATGGAAAGGGAATAGCAATTACACTTACTTCACAAGGTTGCTGTATTAACGTAAAAAACATATTTGTAGGAAATGTTTATAATATACTCATTACAAATTTTGGTTTCACTAATATCATTTATTGTTGAGTGCAGAGAACGATGCCATTTATGTGTGATAAGAACATAAATTAACCACAATAAGACACTGACATACATTGTAAATGAGATATGAAACGCTCAATTCCATAAAGTGTGAATGTATTCTGTGGTGAAATTAATGAGAAGATCTGGGGCCAATCTCCGCAGCTGTTTTTTGGGACAAGACAGAGATCTGCTAATCCCATGTCAGTCATAGGATGTTTTCCCCCCAGTGACTCACACTTTGAGTCCACATTTGTACACACACTTGTGTCCCCTTCTTCACAGATTTGCTGGAAATCTCACTGCCACCAGTGACTGACTTCTCAGACATCACACTGGAGAAGACAGCACCCTGCATGAAAACTACACCACTATAGATGAATATCCTGAATCTGGCTCCAGACAAACCCATTTCGTGTGCTGACTGTACCATGCACTAGTTAAGGGAGCTTAAAAATTTACTGAGTTATTTTTCACATCTTTAAAATTCCTAGATATCAATAATGCTTACACTCATCTCCTAGCAGACAGTAAGTAGATATGACAATCTATTTTAATTACAGAATCCAAACGATGTACATTCTAAAACTATTGCTTTTAAAATCTTTTCTTCCTTTGCAATTCTAAACACCCAAGGGTTTTGATTTATTGCCTCTAGTCAACCACTTTAACGTGGATTGAGTATTTATTTCTGTATGGTTTTGTTTGCTATCATTAAAAGAGCATTGTCCTAGATCTACATTTGTGCCATTTGCCAGGTCCTTTCTGTAGAACCAACTGCCACCCGTAAAGTCTCCTGGACCTAGTACACATGCATGAAAGAAGGAAAAGATGTGTCATGGTTTGTAATAAGACAACAGCATTATACTAACAATTATTCCAGCATTGTGTGAGATTCCCATTTCCATAGTGTCATACTGTTTTCTGAGCTGAAATGAAATCTGTCCAGTGTAAGCTGGGAAGTTTCAGTAGTACACTCAGCACAGACAGAGGCATGGATTGGCTCCTGTTTATGTTTCCCTCTGGGTAGAAGCCACCCATACCAACATACAGAACAACGCAACACGTGCAAGATTTCTCTAACCTCTTCTCATTTAATCCCATCCCAACTCAGATAAGTCAATTCTAAATCCTAAACTATACCATGTGTCCTGGTGTCTTACTAAAATAAAAAAACGAAGTATATGTTTTTCAAAAATGTCTATTATCTTTTCTTAGCTCAATGATTCTGAGTGCATCCAGCTGTGACCCAGCAGTTTCAGCTGCGTACTACTCTGTATACAGACATACCTCAGTTTGTTTACATATTTTCATATGTTTGGATTTTAATCACTTATAGTTTAGAAGTTTGGAAGTAAAGCCAATATCAAAAATATGAATTATGTGGAGATAGGTGGAAGAGAGAAACATTTGATGGAGGTAAAACTTCATTTACTATGAAATCATTTATGAGTAGAGTTGCATTTTCACTAGTGTAGAATTGTATTTGCCATTGATGGGTACCATTTATTCCAATCTAAAACCAATTCACACTCTCATCAGTGACGTTTGAACTTCCTGCTGCTCCATAGCTTCCTCGTCATTTGATATCATCAGTCTTACCAGCCCTAACCTTTTAGTGGAGTATCTTCTGAATACAATTTGCTTTCATTTGACAAATGATTGTTTAGAATTTTGAAAATATATTTACCACTCAGCTTGGTAAATTTTTGTAAATTACTCATAAGCCATTTCAGTGAGATTCTTTGTTTCTATTGATTTACTGGAGTCCTTTATACTCTAGAGACACAAGGCCTGTGTCTCTTTGTCATAAAAGGTATAGTTTTATGTTATATATGTAGTTTTTCCTGATTTGTAAACTGCCTGCTCAATTTTCTCCTTCAATTATTATTAAGTTATATGAAATGCAGAAATATTGAGATAGAGGTAGACAAACATGCCGAAAGTATACAACAAAGAATTCATGTGCAGACAGACTGCCATGCTGTACCTTATCTGTGATATGAGCACCCATTTGATGAAAAGTCAGGGGAGCCAATTTCCCATTGTTCTCCATACAATCATGCTGAAGTAAGCATTTTGCTTGTCCTCTCTCGTGAAGAGACAATTTTAAATGGAGATTAAAATCTCTCTTTTTCATGACTATCCCCCAAAACATAATATTGATGCCTCTGTTGCACTTCTACTTCTGCTTCCTAAAACATTAATGCAGTTTGAGGTCTTACTTTCCTACTTTTAAAAATATCTCTCTTATACTTAGCAGATCTTTCCAGGTGATCCGAGAAGTCATCATCTTTATCAATTTCTAATTTAGATATGGTGGTAGGCTTTTGATTTTCCTTATATGATCTATGTGATCTTCTGCCAAAAACTTTATATGAAACAATTTTTATTGTTGAAGAAGACAGATCTGGCTCCAAACAATGTTCGTAAACTGCAATTTTTGTGTTTTGTATTCTTCCATCAATAATTTTAGTAGTTAGACGATTAACGTCAATCCTACAGAAAGAATCCAAAGGCATTCTTCCTTTACAGCGGGAGTATAATAAACACACACTTGGGCTAGCATAGGATGGACAGTTGACAAGTACAGAAGGTGTCCTATGGGAAATTCTGTTTGCTATAAGAAAGGAACATTGGTAGATAAACAACATAAGCAAAATGTTGTCTCTAGCTTATCCACTTGATGATGCCATGAGCTCTATTCTAATTCAAAAGACTACATAAGTTATAGAGGGTATAATACTAGTCAAATCTTAAAATTAGCATTTGGAACATTTTAAAATGTGGAAAAATAAAGATGCTCTAATGTGGTTTTTATATGGATTTCCAGAAAGTATAAGCCCATGTTCTCATGAGAGTTTTTGGGTACAGCTCAAGAATAAGTCTGTTATTTTATTTACTCTTGTGAGTCTAAAATAACTAATGCCCTAGAATACTGCAGAACTGTTTTGCCATAGCTTCTCTAGGAAGGCAGAAAAGAATAAGAATAAGAATAAGAAGGAATTTCAATGATTAACTTGAAACTCCTTCCTGTATATATAGCTAGGAAATTCAATTTAAAAAAACAAGGAAGGTTTAAGAAATGTCAAAGAAATTTCTGAATGGAAGGAAAAGGGAGGGGGTTCTAAATTGCTTATTGTGAATCCCTACATATGTACTTGAAAGACTGTAAAGACCTCACAGAGTCTGCATTTCACACTGTATCTACAAGTGCTACATACTTCACAGGTCTGACAGGGCGTTACAATTTTGAAAGTGATCCATACATAATAGATTCAGAAGTTATATTTGGAAATGCTTTGCTAAGTCCTTTGAAATCAGTATTTCAGTGAAGGAAATCTCTGATTTCCTCAAAGTAGTCCCATGTCCCAGAAGCTACACAGATCATATGTGGGGGACAGGGAGCAGGGGACACTCATAGTCTGGCAGTCTAACCATATCGTATACCTTTCTTTTTCTAGGAAGTAGTGCTGTTTGCAGAAGTTGTTGAGCTCTTAGGATGCATGTTTTATCAGCAGATTTTTTTGGCCACTGGCAACTGGAACTTAGTGATATATAGCGCTGCCATGCTTGCTATATTCTCTCGATTTTGTAGCATCTGTTCTCTTGATCAATTAAAAACAACCACAAAAATCCACAAACAAGCAAAACAACAACAGCAAGGCACCGCGATGGCTTATGAAAAGAAAAGGTACTTTGAGGAAGGCAGAGATTTCCTCCACTCAAATACTCCACTCAAAATACAAATTTGCCTGTGGAGAACACTGAATATTCAAAAAATGACAGTGTCCAAATGACTTGTGCATATCAACAGGGCAAGCAACCTTTCTGTATGTGAAGACATACCATCTGTTATGCTGAACAGTGCTTGCTAAATTATTTTACTATTCACTTATTAATTTATGATCTTTTATATTTTATTAATACTTTTGAAATTTCATCTAATATATTTGAGCTTACTCATCAACCCCAACTCCTCCCCTACCACCCTTTCCACCTTCTCAACTCTTCCCACCCAACTTGAAGGGAAAATAAATACTTTCTTTTTCCTCTTTCCCCATTGAGCCTTGGTAGTTTGTATTTTCCAGCTTGACGTGGAATTGGGGCAAACCCTGGCATCATCAAAGAAAACTGACACTCCCTATCCTAGAAACTATCAAATGCCAGAGTCAGTGTGAGGAATATATGTCAACCTTCCCTGCTCCATGTTGGGATTTTGCCTGGCTATAGATGTTGACAAGTGTCATAATCACCATGGTTCACATGTGCATCAGACCTGCTATGTCTGTTTTCTTGATGCTAATTACCAAATCTAGCTCTTGCAATCTTGCTTCCTCCCCTTCTGCAACAGCTCTGGAAGAGGTTTTTTTGGAGAAGGGCTGTGATATGAATGGTCAATTTAAGGCTGAGCATTCCATAACCTTTCCTTGTTTGCACGTTGACTATTGGAGTCTCTGAGTTAGTTACCATCTACTACATAGAGATGCTAATGAGGATTGAGAGCTGCTCTGATCCAAATATAAATAAAAGTACCAGCAAGGGAAGTCATCATATTATTATGATATGTTGGTGGGAATGGCCAAATAACTAGTCTTTCATTTAAAACTGAAGCATAACATTTATCTAATGTATTTTACATACCACGAAAGTTATAAAATTGTTTGTTGTATTGTGGAGAGTCATAGGAAACTTTCCTTAGAAGAGCATAGCTTTTTGAGGGTGGATAGGGGTGGGTTGTGGGTTTGAGACAGGGTTTCTCTGTGTAGCCTTGGTCATCAGAACTTGTTCTGTTGACCAGGCTGCTCTCTAACTTGGAGATATACCTGTTTCTGCCTCCCAAGTGCAGGGCATGTGCCACTACTGACTGGCTAGAAGCTTATGTTTAATGATAGTGTGGATGTGTTTCTTGGAAAAGATCAGATGGGAAATAAAGGCAATACCTAACAGGTATGTATAGACATAATATCAGTTGAATAGGAAGAAATTTTACAGATTAGAATGTCAGAGTTATGCGTAGAACAGAGGAATCTAATGCTAGAGAATTAAGGGAGGATTTATGGAGGTATTGCTTGTTAAAATATGAAATCAAGACATAATTTTTCTACATTTTAATAGATGCCACAATAACATGGCTTTGTATCTAGAAATATTCAAGGCAATTTTCTTATCTTTATAAATATAGAAAGAATATAGGGTAGGAAGTGATTGACATGAAAGAAAGGAAAAGGAAGAAGGACATTAATGAAAGAATGTTTCAAAAAAGTTAATAAATAATCAAATCCAAAATTTACAGTTATTTGGATCATCATTATGAAACTTTAATCAGATAATTAAAATCTGTAAAAAGTCTTTTTTCTATATAAAGAACATCATATTACTTATCTCGATTTTTTTGCTGGACACTATAATGTTTCTATAACTTTAGTATGTAGAATATAATTATAGTTAAATGATGAAAGATTAAAATTAAGTTTAAGATAACAAAACCTAACCAAATTTATCAAAAAACATGAAATTAAGAGGGGTAAGACAACAATAATAACTATAATAATTTATGTGACCTAGCATAGAAGCATATAAACAGGTAGTTAACATCCTGATGAATGAAAAAATAGATGATTGGATGGTAACTACATAATCTCTGCTTATGAGGAATAAATTGATTTACTAATATGGCCTTATTTACACAGGTTTGAAGAAGTGTCTGTTATAATAATATTGATGATGAATATAACATACCAATATTAATCTTTTGTCTGTAATTAATACACTAAGGTAACCAATCTTTAATGTGGTAGACATGTGCCAGTAGAGCGAGCTCAATAAATTAACAATTAAGTGTGGTGTATTACAAGTTTAACTCTTTCCAAAGAACAAAATCAGCTTCATTGTGACTGGCACCATACATTATTCAATATTCATTAATCTTTATCTCTGAGTTAGTACATTTGTTGATTCTCATATGAATCAATACACATAAATATTTGCAGGTTCTATTTTAACATCTGCATCCCTCAATTGTAAAGACTCTGAAATGTCCACTTTTATGGAAATTTTATAGTGAACTGAAATCACACCCATTATGGTTAAGTAAATACCAACTCTGGAATTTTATCTTACTTTTCAGTATCTCCCACCAAAATATGTTCCCTGCTATTACTTGATAAATACAAAAACATATTATTCAGTTTTGAACCAAATACATATGCCTTTTCTTCAGGTTTAATTTGCTTTTAATCTTCTATATAAATGGGATTTCTCTCTCAGTTTTGACATTCCAAGGAAGGAAATGTTATCTTTCTACTTTGGCAGTACTCATTAGGTCACATTCTCCATCATTTAGAAACACTTCCAGTTAATCTTTTTAATTTCCCATTTACTCTGTAGTTACTTATAGACAATTAAGTCCAGTATGTTAATATCACTTATCACTTATATTTTGTCTTTGCTTGTTGAACTCCCTCCTCTCTCCATTGTGCATGTTGAGATTATTTGGGCTAAGCAAAAGATCCTTTCTTAATACCCAATTTAAAGCCAACTTAATGAGCCTTGCCAGTTCTGAACACAGCAGGGAGTTTGGTATCCCATCTGGTTAAGTGGAGACTCCAATAACTTCCATGATGAGGACATCTGTTTAGGAAAAAAAAAATCGAGTTCTACAAATCCAAAACTCCTTCCTGTGCCACCAGCTTCCCAACATGGGTGTCTGACCTTAACTGTCGTCTTTTACGACAACAAGGTCTTCAGGCCAACTTCCTTTCATATTTCTCTGAAAGTTCCCAGAGACACGTACAACAAAGTTTTACTAGTGAACTCATGATTTGTCAAGCACAGCTGTGCTCATAATAAAATCTATTATGATGATTTTCATCGTGTGCATTTACCATGGTTAAAACTGATAGACCTTGGGGAATTAGCATTAACAGTTTGTCCAGGTTTCACCACATTAGAGGCATCTAAATACAGCATTTTCTTTTGTCTTGACTATGAGGGCAGTGAGGTGTTGTGTTTGCCTCTCCAAGACACTCTTCCCTCACTCTCCGAAACACAAAAGAAAGAGTTGTACAAATCTTTCTGCTCCCTCTTTAGAAGTATTCACTCTGAGGTTATGTTGTGGATATTATTGACTGTGTTTGGGGACCCCACCATTGTTGTTTTCTGAATTTTGAGCAGTTTTGGCTTCTGCAATGGTCTACTCTTTCCCCAAATGATAATCTGTTTTGATGAGCAATGATAGCTAGACATATCTGTGGATATAAGAATAAGTACATGGAATGCAGTTAGGAATTATACTGGTTTACGAAAATGACAGTAGTATATTCTATAAAGATGACCTCATTAGGTATGGGTGGCTGAGTAGGTTTATAGATCCAGGCATCAGTTCCCTTCTGTTTCCAGCATCTCAAGTCCAATTTTTTAGCTATTGGGCACCTTTAAGAATACTTTGTGTTGGGTGGGGGGTCATTGGTTTGTTTCCTAATCATCAAAGTCATTCAATTTGCTATGAAATGTTTGCCTTCTGCACAAAACAGGAAAATGTACTGATGGCATATCAACAACATGGCTGCCAAAAAAAGACCCAAACAATGACATCAACTGACATGCCAACATAGATGAAGAAATCTCATGAAGCTCCAATCCTAGATGAAGAGCTTGAGACTGTTGGTGGATACTAAGAATATGTTTTTCCCAATGATGAGCCCCCTAACTGATTACCCAATGCCAGTAATCAATCTTAAAACTATGTACTTACAAGCAATATGTATGGGTTAACAGTACTAATGTGACCTCGGGCCAAGTAGATATCTGTGGCCTGGACTGCCACCTGTGGCCATGGTGATGTGTTGATCCATGCTGCTGCCACCAAGGACCATGTCTGGATTGCAGCTAGGCTCTGTGTTGATGACCATGGCCCTTTTTACCACTGAGGTCATATGGATGCTCAGAGTCTGTGCAGCCTCTTGAGGCTGTGTTGATGTTCATGGTCCAGGCTGCCTCCAAGGGCCTTGTGTGGGTCTGTGGTCCTACTGTAGCCCAGGGCCATGTTTGTGGTTTGTGCTGTCACCAGAAATGATGGGGATTCCCATGAGCAGAACTCCAGCTGACTATAATGAACAAGGAAGTGACTGGCAGTACTATCGATGACCAATGACATACTATAGAGAAAAAAGGACATGGAATGCTTCTGTGACAATCCCTACCACCCATACAGCCCCCCAAAAGTAACAGCCAATAAAAGGAAGCCATCAAGGAGAACTATGAGGCCCCCAACACATATGTAGCAGAAGATTGCCTGGGCTGGCCTCAGTAAGAGAAGACACACCCTTGAGAGACTTGAAGCCGCCAGGGCGTGGAGAGGTCTGGTGTGGTGGTGTTGTGGTGGGGACATCTTCTTAGAGATGGAGGAGGGGAGGAGAAATGAGATGAGGGACAGTCGGAGAATGGGCTGGGAGGGACTGGACTGCAAAAGAAAATTAAAAAATAATTTTTAAAAAGGAATGTGATAAGGATGCTGAAATGTAGCTCTAACCAACTGATGGCTTCTGGCAGGAGTAAGGTGGATTCAGTTTTCTTCAGGGGTAAGCCACTGGGAGTTTGTCTTTGCTCCAGTAAGTATAGCAACAACACACATTGAACTCTTCTTTTTAACTTTTTTTTTTTTTGGCTGTAGAGGTGACCACAAGGAATGCAGAAGGCATGAAAGGACTGTGAACTGAGTGTGTATGTTGTGAAATTACCAAAAAAATCAATTAAAATAATATTTTGAAAAATATTAATGTAAAATTTATGTTTTCCCATGTCTCGATAGCTCATTTCCTTTTGATACTGACCAATATCTCATTGTTGAGCTATACCACAGTTCCTTCATTGATCCATTGCTGGACCCCTTGGCTGTTTCAAGCTTTGGGCAATTATGAATAAAACTATTATAGTATCTGATTTTTTTTATGTAGACTTGCTTCTGATGTCTGGGTAGATACCCAGGTATGTTCATGTATCTTGTGGTAGGAGTGTATTTCATTTTAAAAGGATCTGAAGCTGTCTTTCCAAGTACATATTGCACCTGACCAGGCAAGAATAGAGTTCCTTGTGCTTCAAACTCTGTACCTACATTTTGGTGTGTGAATGTGTTGAATTTATATTATTGAGTGTTGCCCATTTGAACAAAGGTATAGCTTTCTGGTGCTGATTTCTAGCTTACAAATGGCATCTGTGATGGATAATCATGGTTGTCAACCTGAATACACTTGGAATCAACTAAAACACAAGATGCTAGGTACTCCCATGTGGGGTTTTTTTAATTAGATGATTTGAACCTGGAAATCCCACCCTAAATCTTTACCACATCTTCTGGTGGTGGTCCACATAAAAGGACATAGAAGAAGGAAACTTTGCCTTTGCCTAATTGCCCTCACTCTTGCTGGCATGTTTATCTACTCTTTATGTCTGTGGCATTAGAATGAAACTCTTTTGCAAAGGATTCAAACATTGAAAATCAGAAGCTCTCCTGGAATACTCCAGAAATCTAGAGTCAAATTGGAACTGTTAAGACAGTTCCACAAGCTGTCTTACTCTGATTCTTGTGGAACTACTCTGATTCTTGGCATTGCATTGTGCTAGAGCTGTTGTTGCTCTGCCTGGACCACAACCTATAAGCCACTCTAACAAATTATAGATATATATGCATTATATATAATAGATAGTACAGTTAGATATTATATATATGTATGTATGTATGTATGTATGTATGTATGTATGTATGTATGTATAATCATTTCCATTCTTTTTGGCAACAGTTGATACTGAAGATCTCATTTCTTTTCCATTTCTTTTCCTCTTCGGTGAGAGATCTTCTGTCTTTTGTCTATTTTTAAATTTGTTTGCTTGCATTTTAAAGAATTATTCATATATTTTAGTAAATTCTATAAAAACATGTTTTGTATAACTGGGTAACCATGTGTTATAAGTGTTGTGTGAGTTTCTTAGTGTGTGTCTGTATGTGCATGTAATCACACATGTGCAGGTGTGTATGTAGGAGGCAAATTGAAATTAAATTTCTTTCTTTGATCATCGTTTTTTTTAAAACAGCATCTCGCACTGAACCTAAAACTAATGGTTCAAGGTGGCTGGCTAGCCAAAGAGCTTCAGGGACTTCCTGTCTTGCAGAAGCCCAGGACTTGCTTACAAATGAACAGTACCATGGTCACACTTTAAAGTGACTTCTGAGGATACAAACCCAGTGCCTGCTTCTGTGGCAGCTCTTTATGGACTAAGGTATACCCAGACCCATTTTTTTTAAGTTCTTCATCCAATAAATGGCCTGCAAATGTTTTCTTACGTTATAGTTTATCTTTTCATATTTGCCCTCATTTTCATATTAACATTTTTACCAAATTAAAACTTTATTTTCTGTGAAATCCTGCTCACCACTTACTTTTGATCTGATCTTTGATGTTATATTAAAAGGTCATTATCAAAAACCAAGGTCGTGAAGACCTGTTTCTGATGCTATCTTACAGCCAGCTGTTTATAATTTTTGTGTTTGACCTCAACTAAGCCTGCTTCTCCAATGAGCTACTGACCTGGATGCTTTTCTTCTTGGTTCTATCTCCTCTTGGCTCTCTCAAAAGCACTTCAATTTCAAGACAGCATGAAAACAAATATGTAATATCACCGTCACGACCACCTCAGTCAGTCTGTGAATGTTCTTATAACCATCTAGTTAAATGAGACAAAAATCTGGGACATTTTTAAAGAAGTTCATCTCCATCCCCTAAGCATAATCTATAATGTATTCATTTTATTTATGTAACACTTAAATTGCAGGATAATTGAAGGTTCTTGGTCTTTACAACTGCCATAGACCTAGTTGTCATTATCCTCTGCCTTTTTATTTGAATCTCCTGTCTGCCTTCCTTTATCTTTGATGAAACATGATGCTATCAACGAGTTTCGGGGAGCAAGCCAATCTGAAGCATCACTTGGATTTAGCTTTTCCGGTGCCTTCCCATGATCAGAGCTGTTCAGACTAAGGCCGGCCAGCGAGGTTTCCCCTTCTCTCATAATATCTGTGTCTTACCGGCTCCTTCCCTTCTTGTCTAGTCATAGTCACTTTCACTGACCGTTGTGTACGCCCATCAAGTTCAGTGTGTGTTGATGTTTCTGTCTACAGTGTTCTCTCAGGTCACGCACCAGTCCCCTCCTCTTTGTCATCATTAATCTAGTGTCATCTTCACAGTTAAATCATGCCACATTTTTGTTTCCTCTTTTCCTGAAACTGCGTCTCACTATGCAACCCTAGTCTTTCTTCAGGCCCTGGACTGTTGGAAATATGGGTCTGTTATTCCTTTGAAGAGAAAACCCCTGAAAAGACCAAATCCTCAGTGACACAGTAAAGTTTATCGCTTCTGTAGTTCCATCCACTGTGATTTTAGGTTTACTTATGTAGAGGACAGCCACAAGGTCCAGAAGGTTAAAATTTTCAGTATTGAGGGATGATGGTTTCCTGATGTTGCAAGTGGCTGGTGACAAGTGCTGGGGAAGGGAGGTCAGTTTGCCTGGGGTATGTGCGGGCACTGGCGTCTGCTCATGCCCCAGCATATGAGTTGACAACACACATATGCACAAGGACAGCATTAGTTGGACTTAGGATATAAAAACAAGAAAGACATTGGGAAGGGGATATGTGGAATGGAGTTGGGGGGCGACAGAAGGAGGCGACAGGGGATAGGCTTGACCAAGGCATATTATACACATGAGACATGATTCTAAAATTTTGAATATGGAAAAAAGAATATTATTTCAAGGGCATGGAATGAAAGTCAATGAACATCATACAAAATAATAAATTCATGAAAATAAGCAAAGAGCTGATGGGTTTATCAATGTTTTCACAAAAATTAGGTTACAAAAAGGAGAATGTTGACATCTCAATGGCTTCTTATTTTGTAGACAGTTGGTTTTATTAATAACTTTACTGAGGTTCAATAGACATGCAACAAACTCACCTTATAAGTGCGCAATTTAATGATCTCTGCTCCATACACAGGACACACTTTCATCACAGCACACTGAACATCTTGAGGTTATTTCTGAATATTTTAGTTGAAATTTTTAAGACAATAACAAAGAAAAAGTTTCCTACAGCTTGTATTTTTAGAGACGTACAGTAGTTTTAGAATAGAAATCTAGACTAAATTAATATCTTTTTTGTTCTTTAAAACAACCAGGTAAATAATTTGTATGTAAAGTATTTGGTTGTCAATATTCATAAGTAATAGAATACTGTTATCAAATTTATCATAAACTGCACAAATTGGATAAGATTATATACTGTTTTTTAGATTTAACATTTTTGAATTAATTTTTTTTGAAACTTTCATCCACAAGTACTGTTTTTACATCATTTCCACCTTGTCTTCTATTCCTCTAAGTCCTTAGTTTTTAAAATTTTTAGAAAAATAAACTTGAAGGTTATATTTTATAGTGATCAGAGAATAGCGGTGTTGTTTATTCTACCACAGTGCTAGGGGTAAAAACAACAACAACAACAACAACAACAACAACAACAACAACAAAACCTTCCAGAAAAAAATGAAGAAAACAAAACAAAATGAACAACAAACAACAAAAAGAAATGTGTTTTTAAATTCACAAAAATGGGTTAGTTTTGAGATGCTAAACTTGCCCATCAGTCAATACTCCCCAAACTACCAGCTTTCCTCGGTATCAGAAACTGTGAGGCTGGAAACTCATTTAATCTTGTTTTCTCCAGAGTCCAAATGGAGCTGATCCACCTTAAAATGAACTTTTGGAAAACTTGAGTTATATGAACTGCCTTTCCATCCAGATACCTGCAGTAAAGACTCTAAATTTAATATCAATGCTTGCATTTCCAGGCCTAACCGTTTATCCTAATAAAAGCCATGTCATTCCATTCTTCACATAAAAGTTTTGGGCTTGTCTCTCCATCACTCTGCGTGACTGCATTAAAACAGATTCAGGAAAGATGAATGCCTCCCTTGTATACAGGGATATACCTTGGTATCAACTTGTGCTGTACAAATGGTATAGCCTATTGGTTCTCAAATTTCATGGCATATTGGAACTCCTCTAGGGAATTCTTGGCTACTGATGCCTTAGTCTTGTCTCCAAAACTCTTACTTATGGCATGGAGAACTTTATCATGGTTTGAATGTGTACAGTCCTTCAAGCACTGGAAAGTAATGGCCAATGCAAAATGCCCAGAGAGATAATGAGGTCACAAGAACTACTCCACTCCTGAGGAATGTAAAAGAGGCTTCACACCCTTCTCAAAGTGTCTGTCCACCTAACATTAAGCTATAGGAGGACACAACACTCCTCACCAGAGGGTAAGAATCAAAGCAACATCATCAAAGCAGAGCAGCTCCTAATGACAAGCAAATGTGGACAGTCCAGTCGATGGTGCATCCTTACCTCCAGGACCGT
Organism: Rattus rattus; assembly: GCF_011064425.1. Classification (NCBI taxonomy): domain Eukaryota; kingdom Metazoa; phylum Chordata; class Mammalia; order Rodentia; family Muridae; genus Rattus; species Rattus rattus. The sequence continues at coordinate 30,673,780 of NC_046156.1, read as the reverse complement.
GCGGGGTAACTTCCTGTTCTTTATAAAGTGCTAGGCTTTACCTTCAATAGTAAGTAGCAAGATGCTGTGCTTTAGAAAACCTGCTCTGCATTAGGGTTTCTTAAACTTTTCCATTTGTCTTGTTTCCACCATAGAAGGAATTTTTACATGACCCCATAGATGTAGGTAATATCAAAAGGTCTACTAAGCAAAGACTCACTAATAATAAATAATAAATAATAGATATTTATTTGATTGTCATTAAAAATATATATTTTGAAAAACTCATTGTATTACATATAGCATCACCATTGATGGACGATGAATGTTAATGTGTGTACTGATGAGACAGACCGGTTTAATATTTACATGAAGATTTAAAACTTGCTGAATATGTAATCATGGAAAAGTAGCATACATATTCAACATTTTTTGGCCAAGAACACCATTTTGTATTAACACATGCTACAAAATGTCACATTCAGGACTGTTTTACAAATTGTAGGAATTTCTCTCTAATCCCACGATTTACCTACTGATCTCTTTTTAAGAAAACTCAACTTGGCATGTCAAACATTTTTTTAAAAACCAAACATTCCAGCACAATACCATGCAAAAATATACTAATTTGATGAGTATTGGCGAAAGATGATAGGAAGATGTTTAAAAGTGCTCGTTTTCATAATAAACAATTATGATTCTAGGCTGATAGAAATCTTTGCAAAACGACCCCAGTTCCTAACACACAGCAGTCTTGGATCTGAGTTAAATGTTTCAAGTAATGTTCAATGGTGTTGCGTGGTGTAACAACACACAGGATACAATGTATCCAGACAGTACATGGAGAATGAAGACTGCAGTGGTCACTCAATGCAACACAAGCATTTCCTGAAACTGGGTCCCTTGTATGGTTAATTTCAAATTAAGTTTTGATCCTTATGTGTTCAGAATACTTTGCCTCCAGATTTTGATTTTACAAACCCCACACTTGGGTACATATTGTTTAGTTTAAGAAGTTGTTTTCTAAATTACATCTAAAACAGAATTAACCATAAGAACACTTCATAATTTGAGAACTGAATTCCCTCTGAAGTCAACATGAAGATATGGAGAAATTTATATAGTCTTAATCAGAAAATAAAAAAGATTTCTTTCTTCACTAATAAATAAGCCTTTGCTAGAGACATTGATACATGTTCCACTTAGGCTGTCTTTCCCTGAACAGCTCTCTGTCCTCCCAAGCTTCATTACTTCTTAGGATAGTCACTGGAAGGATCCAGTGTTGTTTGTAGAGGTGCACATCACTTCTTGGTTTGGAGCAAATTAAAATCCCTAGTCTAGATTTTAGAAAAATTCTGCTAGGCTAAAGAGATGGCACATGGCTTAGAGTACTTGCTGCTCCTGCAGGGCAATAGGGTTTGATTCCCAGGTCCCACATGGTGGCTCACAACTGTCCATAACTCTGGTTCCTGAGGACCTGAGGCCCTCTTCTGGCATTTGTAGCACCTGGAATACGCATGGTACCCAGACCTACATGCAGTTAAAATTCTCATACATCTAAAACAAAGGAAAGAATCCCTTCGTGGGTCTCAGCTATATTTGGGGTGGATCTTTTTAATGTAACTTTATTCTTAATACAATGTATTTTAGAAGATGAGAGTTGAGGTGACTAACACACTTTAAAAAATAAAAAGCAAAAGTGATAAGAGGTATAAGTTTACAAATAATATTCAGAGCTGATACAGAAATAAAATCTTTGTTTGGATTCATTATGTCCTATTGACTGTGTTTCTTTAAAAGATTGTTTTAAAATGCTTTTAAGCTGAACTTGAAGTTTTTCTAGAACATCTTTTTTTTTTTTTTTTTTTTGGTCTTGCCAGCAGAATTCTCAGAGGCAAAAGGAGTGAAATATTTTGCTGGAGGGGATGCTTTCCTTTCAAGAAGCATTCCTTTGCCTCTCGAACAATACTGAGGAAAGAAAATAAATCAAAGACGATACTAAAACGCGTTCTGTCAAAACAATTATGACTGTCACGAGCCATCTTAACTGTCCCACAGATTAGACTATGATATTTAAGTGCCTTTGTTATTTATTCAGACACTCGAACATACATCTATGTAGCTTCCACTCCTTCCATTTAAATATTCGTGTTCTTCCCTTTGATGGTTTGTCAAGGGAAGGGAATGCCCTTTCTAACTTATCTCAGACATCTGCTGCTGAGGGCCTCCTGGTAATTATCCTCCCATGTCTACCCAGGCAAGGTTTGCTTGCTTTCTTTCTTATTTTATTTTGAAGCCGAGCTGGAGAGTAAAAGGGAAAAAGGAAAAGAAACTACATTTAAATCGCTTTATGATCTGATGATATATAGGCCTGTGTTGTTTTCCCGCAACTGACGCCTCATTTGCATAGACCCGGATGGAGTCCCTTTGAAAACAGGAATCTAAATATTCCTTCCGAGTGTGCCTTATAAGCCATTGTGAAATGAGGACACTGACAGGTCAAATGTATGAATGTGATTTTTTTTGTCTTTGAAGTAAAAGATGGTATATGGATGAGGCTTTTTTCTTTCTTTAGCACAGTTACTCCCTGCTCTTAATAGCGTTATTAAGAGCAGCAAGCGTTATCGCAAGCGTCATTGTTGTGTAGGCTCTTGCCTGAAGGAAAAGGGAAGATTTGTTCCTGCGGGATTCTCTAAGACACCGTGCAGGTTGCACATGGCGTAGTTTTACATTTATTGAAATTGTCTTTCCCCTTGGGTCGTAACAAAATGTGCCTAAAGCTATTATCGCATCTATCGACTCTATGGGGTTTCATGGATGTGGCGTTTGGTCCCAAGTGGTTCAAAAGTGACCTTTATGAGCAAAAGTTCAAGCTGAGTGAAGGTTTTGAGATGGAGATTAGAGACCTGTCAGTTGCCTGGGAGGATAAAAGTGTAAAATCATATGTGACGCTCAGCTGAGGCACATCAAACACTAAGAAATGGTTGCTGAATGAACTACACCACCCCTAATCACACCAATCCCATAAGCATGCACATTAGCATGGGCCCCCAATACAGAGAGAGGCTGTAAGGGAAGAGCACCTAACAAGTGCGCCCCAATTACAGCAAGCGTGTGCTCGCACCTTAATTTCTTCCAGCAATTATTCGCACTGTTCAAATGCATTCGGCTTGTTGTTAGAAACACTCCATTCCCTTTCTCCCCTTGCTTTTAATTAACTTTTCTAACTTAGAGAAAAAGGAGATTTCTTAGGTGCGTGTGAAATGTGATGCGGAGCACAGAGAATAGGATCCGAACGTTTTCTTAAGCATGGCCCTGGTAAAGAATAGATGAATATCTTCCTCCCACAGCTGTACGATATCAAGTTCATATTAGTAAAAAGAGGGGCATAAGTGCCAAATACACGCTAGGGGGCTTTGAATATGCAGTTTGTAACTTTAGAGGTTAGGTGTTTGCTGCTACCGCGGCCACCGCCGCCTGCTGCTGCTGTAGCTTCCAAGCACAGCAGGTCAAAGCAGTAAAAATGATCAGTAGGAAAGTGTCTCTTCCCACCCCACCCCACAGTTCTGCTATAGGCTCTTACCTTGCTTTATCTCAGCGACATTTACTGTTTATTCTCTGATCTACTGTATATACATCATACGCTTGATGAATCATAATGAAAAGCACTAGTAGCCATCTTTGTTTGTTTGTTTGTTTGTTTGTTTTGTTTTGTTTTTTTTAACTATGACTAGCACCATATGACAAGCAATGGTGTATGATTTGGGTGAGTTCAGATATAGCATCGTTTTGTAGCTGTAGAAAGTCAAATACTTTTCAAAATGTTTGGAAAGCTATCCTTTCTCTTTTAAAGTTCTCAGCAGTGTAAGTAACAGAGTGTTCAGTGTCTAGGATCCCTGATGATCTGGACCCCTCCAAAAGGCTTGGGTTCTCCTCCTGCCGTGCCTTCTGAAGCACACACAGCTCGTCTTCGAGGCTCCAACTGGCTCCATTTCACTGCTGCTGGTAGGTTGGGTGACCATTCCATGGCACTGGCATCTCTAAACGCTCGGGTCCTCTGGGGATTAGCTAGAACTAAGCTGTACTTTCATCAGAAACTCTCACTGGCTTCCTTCATGGTGCCCAGCCTCAACTTCTCTGCATGATCCCTTTCATACTTGGCCTTCAACTGCCACTGAGGCAGAAACTACATCAATGGCCTCCCCTGGCCTCTCCCAGTGCCAAGCCTTGGCTGCTTTCTACAATCTCTTCTTGCCTTCAAAACCAGAACCACCTGGGTGAGTCTTACTCCACAACGATCAGCTGTCAGCATGGAGAACAAACTTGCTGCCACTAGAAGACAGCTTCTGTGTGGTGACCCTGAGGAAAAACTTCCCAGAAGATTCCACGTCAGTGATGCTGGTCTCTTCTTAATCACCTAGTTAATTTAGCTCTGGATAAATTATCTATCTAATCATTTATTCATCTAATTATTTAGCTCCAATGAACCAGCATCAGTTACTCCAGTAATGCAAAGGTTTTACCTAAATGGTGACGGTCTCTTGTTAATCATGGCTGAGTCTTCAGACCCAGATGACAAGAATGACAGACTCTTAATTCAAAATAGCAAACAGCCCTGAGAGAGTCTTTAAATTTCCCTTTAAAACTTTACAAGCCAGGCCTCCATCTTCTTTACTGACCTTAATATTCTTATTTTCCAAGCTCCTACAAAACACCCCAACAAGCTCTCTTCCAGCCCAAAATCCCAAAGTCCTTTCACAATCCTCCCCAAAATATGCTCATGCCTGTCACAGAAATACCCAACTCCTGATACCAACTTGAATAGTTAGGGTTCCTATTACAGTGATAAAACACTATGACCAGGAGAGAAAGGGTTTATTCAGCTTACCTATATCTGTTCATTATTAAAGGAAGTCAAGACAGAAATACAAACTGGGAAGGATCTGGAGCAAGGAACTGATGCAGGGGTCAGGGAGGGGTGCTGCTTATTGGTTTGCTCTCTATGGCTTGCTAAGCTTCTAATAGAATTCAGTACCAACAAGCCTATGAGTGGCATCCGCCATGGCTGGGTCCTCTCCCATCAATCATTAATTAAGAAAATGCTCTACAGGATGCCCCACAGCCCAGTCCTATGGAGGCACTTTCTCAATCCAAGTTTTCACCTCTCAGACGTGTCAAGATGGCATCAATTTAGCCAGTGAACAGTAGTTTTACTTACATGGTGAGAGAGGGGGATCTGGTTTTGTTCTTCTATATGTGGATACGAAGTTTCCTCAGCACTATTCTCTTGAAAATATTGTCTATGTTCCAATTAATATTTTTGTCATTTCTGTCAGAAATCAGGAAGATGTAGTGATGTCATTTTATATATGGGCCCTTCTCTTCTCTTCTCTTCTCTTCTCTTCTCTCCTCTCCTCTCCTCTCCTCTCCTCTCCTCTCCTCTCCTTTCCTCTCCTCTCCTCTGCTGTCCTCTGCTCTCTTTCCTTTCCTCTCCTACCCTACCTTACCCTATCCTATCCGATGCTATCTTATTGATCTACAAGTCTTAGTTTGTTTTTCAGTATCTTGCTATTTACATTATTATGGATCTGTAGCATAACTTGAAATCTGATATGATTATAACTGCTTCATTATTTTTCACTCAAGATTACTTTGGCCACTAGAAGATTTTGTACTTTTCCATATGACTTCATGATAGGTGTTTAAGTATCTGGATAAAAAGGACATTCAAATTTTGATCAGAATTATATTGAATCTGAAGACTGCAAAAGCAAGAATTTTTAAGCAAGCATAATACTTATAATCTATGAGTATGGGAAAAAGTTTTCCAATTTTTAGTTTCTTTTTCAATTTTTAATGAGTATTTACATTTTTAATTGTAGAGGACCTTAATTTCTTTGTATGCATTTATTTTAGGGTGATTTTGAGGCAATTATGGATAAGATTGCTTACCTGATTTCTTTCTCAGCCTGTTTGTTACTGGTAGAGAATATGCTTCCTTATGCATGACATTGTGTATCCGGTTGTATTGATTAAAGTTTTTTATAAACTTTTTAAAGGTCTTTTAGGTCTCTTGTACACAAGCATTTTTAACATTTCCCTTCCCCATTTACTTTTGGATATTCTGCATGTTTCCTTTTCTTATCCTTTAGCTTTAGTTAAGATATCAAATACAATCTTTAGTAAAAGTAGAAACAAAATTTTGGTTGTGCTAGAATTATACAAGATAAGAAGAGCTCATTGGTAGAGTAATTGTCTAAGAAGAACAGGAACAGCAGCAGAGAAGAAATAGGAGAGGAGGGGAGGGCAGAGGAGAGGGGAGGTGAAGAGAGGTGAGGTAAAGTGAGGTGAGGTTAGGAGAGGTGAGGAAAGGTTAGATAGTGTGAGATAAGGAGAGGTGAGGAGAGAGGAGAAAGAAATAGGACACCAAACAAACAAACAAAACTAAAATACCCCTGAAACCAAAAATACAAAAAAGAAACTATCAAAACAAATAGTAAATATTAGTGGAATATAAAGGGAGTGGTGAGGATCTCACAGCTTTCTTATTAGAGCATAAAGTATTTCAATCATGTCAAAAAAGTCCACAATCATTTTAAATATAGCTGTTCCTTATTATTCTCAAGTAAAGCATGAGACATACAGCCAATGGAAATGCACGTTTATGAAAATATCTACAAAAATACTGATACACAGTCACACACATGAAATTAGGTTTAACGTGAATCAATCAGTAAAGCGTAGATAAATATGGGTGGTATAATCACACAAAGGGATAGTTAGAACTTCACATAAGAAACTGTTCCAGGGTAGAGAGAGGAGCTGTTCTGTAATTAAACCAGGAAACCGTTCTGAGTCATTATAACACCATGTATATTTAGAATTATAGTAGATTTAGGCTTTCCCTATAACTTGTCTAACTACATATTCTTGACCCTGAAAACAGTGGTGGAAATGGGTTCGATCTCATGGAGCGAACTCTTCAACCCAATCAGCATGTGGTTGGTTACTCCCACTATTGCAATCCTATGCATGTCTTGTTAGGACAGTTGTTATCATAGCTTACAGGCTTCACCATTGGGGCGACAACAATTTGCAGTAGATGATAGTGGAGAAACTCTCAACTGGTTACAACTGATGCAGTCCTAAGTGGCACATAGGTATAACACCTTCCCTCAAGTTTCTGGGAACTTAGATAAAGAGGTATAGAAAGATTGTAAGAGCCAGAGATGGAGGATGACTGCCAGAAAACAGTGGTTTTCTGCATAACAGGACAATTGCCTATATTAATTCACAACGGTTATGACAGTATATACCTCACTTATACAAAATCAAACCAGACAAAATCCCAGCAGGATAAGGGGACGGTAGGCATGGAATTCTACCACTAGCTGAGGAGAGATGGACATTTGATAGCTTCTGGGCGAGGGAGAGGAAGAAGGAGCTTACCTTAATAATGTGACCCTTGGTACAACAGAATGCTGGTCGACATTTATGTTGCATAGATGATATAGAAAAATGTTTTGAGTCATTTTAATACCATTCCCATTAGGCAGAATAATGGTCTTAGGTTCTCTGATGCTGTCTATGACCTTTTAAATCACGTGATCTTGAACCTATCAACTGGAGCAGGAATAGATACCATATCCTGGAGGAATATAAGCCATGATAAGGATATTATTTAAGTAAACAGACAAACAAATAAGTAAATAAATTAGCACAGGAGGTGGAGGTGGAGAGATGGCTTAGAGATTAAAAGCACCTGTTACCTTGCAGAGGACCTGGGTTCAGATCCTGGCACTAACATGGCAACTCACAACTCTCTGTAACTCCAGTTTCAGGAGATCTGATGCTGTCCTCTGTCCTCTGCAGATGCCAGGCATGCAAATGGTACACGTACACACATGGAGGAAAACCCTCATATACATAGAAATATTAAAAACCTCAAGTAAATGATTAAACTATAAAACTATGCATAGGAAACATGGATGAAAAAACCTTCCTTTGGGATTACCATAAAATGAATTTCAAGGACATTTAAAACAAATTTCCAGCACTTCAACTCAGGGTAAGGACTCCCCCTTGAGAGAAAGAGTCATTGTAAGTTAAAATGAATGGTACTTCTGTGTGCCCCTCACCTGTTCTGTGATCTGAGTTCTGGTTCTGCGGATGGCTTCAGTCTGTGAAGTTCTAAGTTTAATATTATCATGTACATCTGGTGAAACAGTTTTGTCTCGTCTCTTCAGTTTCTGATCCCAAGGAGCTTAAATAGCTTTTCCCGTCCTCATATTAAAATGAAGTGCACCGACATCCAACATCTGTGGTTGTTAAAGAGCTAATACACAGTATTGCTCAAATCTGCGTTACTTTGTCAGGAGATGCTCCCAGGAATATTTCTATTTTCCTGCCAGCCTCTGTCCTTTGCTGCCTCTACCAAGCACCCTAAGTCTGTAAAGGTTGGCTAGCCCACTCTGCCATCCTTTATATTGTGTTAGGTGTTATGGCTTCCCAAGAACTCAAAATCTTATAAAACAATCACAAAAAAAGCCCTCTTCCCTTTTGTCTCTGAGTGCTTTTCATTTCCCCTTTATTTTCTTTGCATCCGCACTTCCAAAATGTGTACAGTGTCTGTTGTCTGTCTGTTCTTGAGAACACTACTAATGAAATAATGGCTCTGTAAGAGTTAAGCACCCCTTTTCTGATGTTGGGATCCTAGGAAGGCGTTCATAAGGAAGCTGTGTCCACTGGTGAGGGAGAGAATAGAAATCTCCTATCAGGAGCAGCCTACGAAGGGTCTCAGCTGCGTGTTTGTTTAACCTAGTTCACCTCAAATACGGTGTGATTTTCTGCTGCCACCCAAATGACCTTTTCTTCTAAAAATAATAATAAAAGAAAGAAAAGGCTGGGGGAAAGGCTTTTCAAGCATCCACTGCCCACACTCTCAAGAGCTATTATATCAGGTCAATGTTATTAGCCCCATTTCACAGATGAGGTTAAAAGTGCTCTCCTGGGTTACAGGTGAGCAAGAGGGGGGTGAGATGCCAATTGACATTCTCTGAGACCCACAGTTTTATGCTTCCAAGTGGCACAAGAACAAGAAAGGCATCATTTACTGCTCTATAGAGGGAAAGATATAGAATGGTGACAGGTTCCTTGGCCACAGTTTAACCTTCTCTTGGATACTTCTTGTCACAATGTCACTGCCTGTATTCAAGCTCTATTACTATTTATAAACAAAGTTTCTACCTATCTATCTGTTATCTATCTGTCTGCCTGTCTATCTATCATCTACCTATTTCTCTCTATATATCACTTATCTATCTATATTTATAACCCCCTATATTTATTATATACCATATATCATATATATATATATATAAATCTATCTACCTGTCTATGATATAGATAATTATTTTCCTTCTTATATTTCAGCTACTTTGAAATTACACAACATTCAACCCAAAAGCAAGGCACAGAAAATTCTTTCCAGATATAAACTCATAGCATAAATAAAATAATCAGTATCTTTGATCCACTTAAATATTTTACCACCATGCCTACAAAGAGAAGGATGGGGGATGGGACTATGGGAAAGTCATAGAGCTCTCCCCCTTTATTCCCCAGCCAACAGTTTCCAAGGACTTCTAATTTCTCTTTCACACTCACTTCTCAGTCACAGAGGAGACCAGTAACAGGGAATAAAGACGTAATGCTGGCCCATAGGCAGCTGTAGCTTATTACTGGTATTTATTTTCTAAACCAATAGTTACACATTTCATCTAGATACATAACCTTTTTTAAGATGCCCAATGAAAGGTGATCCTATCCTTTGCGTGTTTAATATGGTCATGAACACTTTCCTTACTGGTAGTTTTTTTTAATTGTCACTGAAGTATGTATTTCAATGTTCAAGCATAGTTACTTACTTTCCAAATGTACCCATTGTGTTCAAGGTATAGTAATTGGGCAACAGAGGTATGAACATCTTGGGATTTTATCACGTATTTCTTCACAAAATACAGGATTTATGTGCCTCTGAGTGTGTAAACAGGGAAACAGAAAGTACACCACTATGTATTTTTAATTAAGCTAACTTGAATTTGATTTTTTTGGGAGGGTGACTACCACATATTAAGCACTGGGTAGTATAAACCTTTAGGACACAAAAGTCAAAGTAAACTAGTCTAGGTCTTAAATAAATAGCAATGCATTTACAATTTACATATAATATTTTATACTAATATATACTTATTATTAGTTCATTATGAGAACATTCTGAAATGAATATAACAACAACTGTAGACATGATAGTCTAGCTTACAAATATAAATGATCATATGTGAAGGGCTAAGCAATTAAAATTACAAATTAGAAGAGTTTTTTGACAGCAAATATAACATTTGTCCTTAGTTTACATGTTGAAACAATAGTCTTTTTTAGCTTGTAGCTTTCTTATAAAAGCTGGAACTTTGTAAGGTCTGTATGTGCTTAGAGGAAACTTCCCGAGGAATTTTACCTTGTAATTCAACAACAGTTGGAAGGTTTGCTTTGGGCTTACTCTAGGCCCGACTAAGCTGTGCTAACTCTAACATCCTATGTTTTCAGTTCTAATAAAATGGCTTTTCCTCACTCAGAAAAGCCTTGCTCCTCACACAGCGTCTGTTTCTATTTATACAACGAACAAAGTGGTTAATTTTCCTTGGGAACTCTTGCACCTCGGAATCCTCTTATTTTGCTCGCTCTTGTCCTTGTAGAGGCACAAGCCGTCCCATGAATTAATGCTGTCATGAACTACTTCCCTTGCAGTAACACTCATGATATACAGCTGCTGAACTGTCAGGACTGTGTATAAGGGAAGGGTTCTTGGTAGAGCATCACTTGAGCTTGTACAACATGTGACTGTGCTCACATCAGCCTCAATGCCCAGTGTCCTTAGTGTTTGGTCATTGTTTTAACTCAAGTCTCTGCCTTGACTTCCCATGAAAATTCCCTGGACGTTGTAAATTAAAACATAAGTCTTAATAGACCTTCCTATATGATGCTGCTGATTGGCTAGTTGTCATTTTCATTAACACACACACACACACACACACACACACACACACACACACACACAAAATCTTTCTCCTTGAAGTTGAGACCTTGATTTTTTTTTTCTGGTCCATAGCAAGGATGAATTAAAACCTTTGTGAAATGTGCAAACTTACGAAGCATCATCTGGGAGCTCACCTCTGACAGGTATGAGGCATGATACTGAGATGGGTCTTTCGGGAGACTGAATTGGCCTGGAAACTCTGTAGGACGCCTCTGTAATTGATGTCTATCTGCAGTTGAGGGCAGGCACAAGATAAGGCAAGGCCTGTGATTGGGCAGTGAAAAAGTAAGGCGGGGCCAGAGGTTTTGTAAGGCAGGAGAGAGAAAAAGATAAAGGAAGAAGAACCAAGATGAAGGAGGAGGATGACCCATATCTGTGTGGCCTTAAATGACCACAGGTAGATATGACTATTTCATAAGGGATGGATTTTTATAGGACAATTTGTCTATCTAGGTGGGTGGTTTATATCATTATCAATTGGTTGTGAGTTTATTTTGCAAATGTTTTCTGGAGTCTGAATTTACTGATTATTAAATTACAACCTTATTGAGTTTCGATTTTAATGGGTTACTGGGAGTTGTGACTATCACCACAGGGGGCGGATGCTGAGACTGTGAGCAGAGTCCGCAGCAAGACCGTTGCAAGAGGGTGGCTGCTGCCAGCTCAGAGAGGAGCAGCAGGGTGGGATAGAGATGGGGAGAGTAGTGGGTGAGTCGCTTTGCAGATTGAGATGAAAATACCCTGCAGATGCCATGTGGCCCACCGGAGGAGCGAGCACTAGCGTGGGTTGGTAGATACCTTTTTTATTATTTACTGCTGCGCTCCTTAGTGTATAAGGTAGAAGGGTGACACTCCAACTTTGGTGAAAAGCAAAACAAGCTGTAAGGCACCACATAGTCAGAAAAGGATGACAGGCACAGGATGTCCCAAATGCTGTCATGAGCCCGGGACTTCAAACCCCGATTCAGGAGATGCAACTAGAAACAGCCCGTTGTTGTCATGCTAGAGGAGGTAAGTTTTTTCAGATGCCCTCTGCTCTGTGAGAGCCCCTTTGTTTCAGTGGAAATATTATTATGGTGCTTTAAGGGGCCCCCACATTCAGGAGTCCCACATTTTTTGCAGCCCCCTTCACTGAGGCAGCGCTCATCATCCTGCCATTACTGTTTGGTTTGGCCTTGTAAACCACTCGGAAGCCACAAATGAGGTGACAGTGTGAGTTCTAGAATCTTGGCAGCTGGTGATCTTAGAGATTCCACCTTCTTGGAAAGTGTCCCAAGACAGCTGTGAGCAGATGTTTGCTTAGCATACTGAAGAATGAAGCATCGTCTGAAAAGAAAAGTGGTACCGTTGGTGATAGAACCAAGAGCTCATGGACAATCACGCGGAGGGCCCTCTGGACCCTTCCGGAGAATCCAGCCTACGGGAAGGCATAGTGACATGAGTACTCACAAGAGAGGCAGCTAAGGTCCAGAGAAGTAACAGACTCTCATGACCCAAGCCAATACACTTCACTCCAGATTGCTTTTGTTCCACAAGAAAAATAGAACCGCTAAAGAAATCTGGGCTACCTTACAGAACGTTACACAGGTAGCACTGGCCTTGGGCCTGAGCCCAGGCCACCGGCACCAGGATGGAGGTAACAATGGAAGAGTGACTGTTAGGGAGTGAAGAATGGATCAACTCTGTCATTTAGTACAGAACAATTGAAAACGCATCCCTCAAGGTAATTTGAAAGACCAGAAATGGTCTTAATCCATTGCTTGCTTGTTCTTTTCATTTCATAACTTGTGCATTTGACACAGACTAGAGGAAGGGCCAACAGTCTGACTTTAGGCAGTTATAATAAAGCACGTGAAGAGAGAAAGGAGCTAGTGTTCATCTGAAGATTACAGGAGGATGTGGAGAAAAGTATAAAAAAAACTCAGGACTTACGAAACGGGGCAAACAGGAATATTTTAGTCTCAGTCTTTCCCACTGGTAAAATGTTTTAGTATAAGGAATTCTTGGGACCAAATGCTAATCTATGGTCATTAACAGCTAAGCTAAGAGGGAGAGATGAGAGTCCATTGGTCACAGTTGATAAGTAAGGTAACAAACCCTGGCTAAAGTAACATTTTCAATACTCTATGTGACAGCATGCAGAAGGATCCTAACCACCCCCACCCCTTCTAAAATGTACCTGCCATTTTATGGGGCTAGGGTAGAGTAGCTGGGGGTGGTATAAGATTAGAAAATTACTGAGTATTGAGACTAGAGTAAACTGTCCACTCAAATGAGATCTCAGTAGAGGTGCTTGAGGGTGATATAAAAGCCCTGGACAAGAGAGGCCTCCATGAAGGTGCCCGGGCTAAGCTAACAACACAGGCGTACTGGTCAGTCTCTGTCAACTTGCCACAAACTAGAGTCGTTTTGGAAGAGGGAACTTTGGGAAGAGTCTTCCATCACGCTGATCTGCAGGTACATCTTTGAGGGCATTTTCTCAACTGATTGATATGGGACATCCCAGTTCACTGTGAGTAATGTCATACCTAGGTAGGTGGTTCTTGGTTATTTAAAAAAAAAAGCAAGCTGGTCAATAGGAGACAGAATGGATCGCAAGCCAGTAAGCAGTGTGGTGGTCACTTCTCCAGTTCCCGCTTGCAGTCTCCTCTCTTGAGTCCCTGATCTCCTTCCTACACTGATAGGCTGTGACTAAAATTGGTAAGTCAAACAAACCCTTTCCTCCCCAAGTTGCCTTTGGTAGTCATGTTTATTGCAGAAACCGAGGAACGTTGTTGGATAACAGGCAAAAAGAGCAAGAGTCTTCTATGGCAACTCCCTCTGCTGCCACAACACTACCTCAGCAGGAGGATAGCTGCTGTGACAAGAGCAGCTTGATGCATGCCAAGGGAAGCCTTGTCCATGTGCAACCTGAGAAATCACACAGCTTGCTGTCCATGTGCCCATTTCATAACCTCTCAACATTTAGAGTGATGCTCTTGGATAGTCTTCATCCTCTGTCAGGGAGGGGAAGAAGATACTGTCTGCCGCAAGCTCATACACACAGCAAAGCAGGTAGGGCTGCCTCATAAAGGATTAGGTTTTTGTTTTAGTCTTTATTGCATTATTTTATTTATTTACATTCCAAGTGTTGCTCCTTTCATGGACCCAACTTGATTTCTTCACCCAATCCTCCCTACCTCTGAGAGGGTGCTCTCCCACCCACCCTATCACCTCCACCTCACCCCCCACAGTGTCCCTCCTCCATGGGACATAAAGTTTCCACAGGATTAAGCACATCCTCTCTCACTGAGGTCATACAAGACACTCCTCTGCAACACATATGCCCAGGGTCATGAACCAGCCCATGTATGCTCCTTGCTTTTTGGTTCAGTCTCTGGGAGCTCTGAGGGGTCTGGGTTAGTTGACACCGTTGTTCTTCCTTTAGGGTTACAATCTCCTTCAGCTCTCTCAGTCCTTTCTTTATCTTTCATACTGATCCTGACCTCAATCCAATGGTTGGCTGTGAGTATCTGCATTTGTCTCAGTCAGCTGCTGGTAGAGCCTCCCCAAGACTGCCATCCATGCCAGGCTCCTGCCTGCATGTACCATGTGGCCTCCGAAATAGCGTCAGGATTTGGTGGCCTCTCTTTCAATTTTTGCTCCATTTTTGTCCCTGCATTTCCTTTAAACAGGAACAATTCTGAGCTAAAAATTTTGGAGATGGCTGGGTGGCCCCATCCCTCAACTGGGGGCCATGTCGTCTACTGGAGGTGCTCTCTTCCAGGTCCGTCTACCCACTATTGGTCTACCAGGACTCAATGGGGATGACATTAGCCAAAATGCCCAACAGTGGGTGTTGGGTTTTATAATACAGAATGAAGGTTGGGTTGCTAATAAACCATTTACCAAGTTTTCATTACACAGTACTAATTAATCAAGTAGAAAACATTAAGTGGGGAAAATTCTTAGTTTGACCTATGTGGAATAGGGCACACCATAAGACATATCTGGGCTTCCCATAGACAGCAAGAAATCAGGCAGAGAGCATAATTCAATCCCAGTGCTAGAGGTTGCTTATCTAAAGGAAAGGCATTTCAGACAGCAGAGCCTAGGGGTTGAAGCAAATTGTATCAAAAAACTATTCCTAGCATGGAGGACGGGGAAGGTATTGTGTGAGTTCTACAACCAAGAATCGAAGGAAGAAGTCATGTAAATTCTACTTTCTTGAACTTTAGGCTATTCAAAAAACAAAATAGCAAAACAAAACCAAAGGTGTCTTAGATTGCAACAATCATGAGACCTAAGCACTGCCATTTTCTCTTGTCTATAAAGGAAATTGAGAAATCGAAGGATGAACCATGTGCATACTAAATGGAGGGGCTGAGATTTAGATCCAAGATTTTCTTGCTTAAACAGACCATGTACCGGTTAATATCCCTTCCCTTTGTTATGATACGATATTATTTAGACCCAGTGGACTGTTATGAAATGAACAAGCAGCTAATCAAGCTTTGTTTTTGTTTTGTGGTAGCTCCCCATGACGTTACTCTAACTATAGATACCCCCACTATGTATCTCACAAGTGGATTTCATATAAATTGGCCTATTAAAAACCTCAATAATGCTTCCAGGTTGTACTTATCTTTACAAACCATTTTAATTCAAATATATCTGTGCCTTTCACATTCTTTTTGACATCTAGAATTCTATCTAGAAAAATCTAAATTTAAAAATACGTATCCTAAGATGTCAGAACAAATTTGCTTTTTACGATACTTCTTTTTGTAGATATTTCACGGCGATGCTTGTGTGTATTTGCAGGATGCAATGTTGTCATTCAGCATGTGCATGTATTATGTCAACCACAGAAGCTCGCATTTCTCATCTCCTTATAGTCTCTGTTTGAGGCTTTAGAATTCTTGTCTTCTAGTTTTTCGTAAACTGTGTAATGGGTTCCTGTGACATCATCCCCTCACCCTGTGCGATTCTCTTTGCTTTGCACCCATTATCCAACCTCTGATCCTCCTTCTGTATCTTCTTTCCCAAATCTTGGTAATCTCTGTGATGTAGAGACACACTTCCCTCTTTTACTGTTGATGTAAAGTACAACATAGAAACTTGTTTCTAATCCGCCATGACTTACTTTCCAACATGTCATCCTCCAAATCTGCTATATTGTTACAAATGACAGGATTTCATTTTTCTTCTGTCTGAACATCATTTCATTTGATCTCCATGACACTTTTCTTTATCCACTCATGAGTTGATGGGCACATAGCCTGATCCATTTCATAGCTACAGGGAAGAGAACTTCGGGAATCATGGAAGTGCAGCGATTTCTTGAATGTGCTGTTTTTACTGTATTTAGATATATAACAGAGATGTGACAGCTGGATCACTCTGATATTCTATTTTTCTTTCTTCCTTCTTTTCTTTTTTTGAGGAACTTCCATTGACTTCTCTATAATATATTTAGCATTTCTGGAGACAGTTACCTGCACAGACTTTGTGTCAATTAACTCATTTAATCCTTTATATCAAACTGACCACTGAGAACTAGCGTTATCTCTTTTTTGTTGAAGTAAAAAAACAGAAAAGGACAGTGGTTCCCCCCAAAATCACATAGCAAAAGTTAAAAATTTGCCTCCACGGAGTCATTTCGTATTCTATACTTTCTCCAAAAAACCACTTGGGTAATGTTAACTTCACACTAAGAAAAAGTTTTCACTCTGATAAAAGAGTAAATATTTTCAGGAGTAAAACATATTAATAATGACAGTTTATAGAAATGTTTACAAATCTTTTAAACTAAACATAAAGGGTTTCCAGAACAAATGGGGTAAAGGGTGAAGAATCTCTATGGACAAGAGAAGCAAGACCGATGGTGGTGTCCAGAATTCAATTGCTTTGCAACTGATAAAGGACTCTAATAACACTGTTGATAATGTCTGGATTGCGTGTCATTGGAAAGGTCCTACATCCCTGAATTGGAGAAAAGTTATTCTAAGAGCAATCTACAGAGAATCTAAGTAAGATATTAATCCAATCTAATCTTAGCCATTGCTATGCGCTCTCCAACAATTCATGTCCTGAAATTTAAACAGAATATGATATTAATAAGAGGTGAGACCTTAGCAAGGCTGTTCTTCCATAAAGGCCCTGTTCCTACGAATGAGTTTAATGTCTTTATTAAAGTCCTTGAGGGAAATCACCTCTTTTTGCATCATGTGGAAACATAAAAATATACCATCTCGGAGGAATCAGCCTCCTCTAGACACCAGCTCTACCAGTATCTTGCAGCATCAGAGCCTCAATAACTGTGAAAAACTCATTTTTTGTTTCTATAAATTATACAGGGTAAAATATTTCATTATAGTAGCCCAAAGTGATTAAAAGAGAAATTAGAAAGATGGATTTTAACTTATTTTTAATTCCAGAGAATTATATTTAAAATATAAGTGCATATATTTTGTTAAGCTTTTTAAAATGTGATTTTGAAACAGTAATGAAAATATGCAAGTGAATATTTTAGCTAATTAAAGAAATAAGTTATAAGTCTAAAAGTAATAAATGATGAGACCCCTGATATAAAAATCAGAGAAGAAAATATGAAGAAAATCATTAGTGGAGTCATAAAACTGAAGCAGGAGTGTGGTTCCTTCAAATTCCTTACTATAAAGTCTTGCTACAGATAAACAGAAAATCTGTCTCTAGCTTTTGGCAGTTGGTGGGAAAATA
The DNA here is from genome assembly GCF_011064425.1 of Rattus rattus. Lineage (NCBI taxonomy): Eukaryota > Metazoa > Chordata > Mammalia > Rodentia > Muridae > Rattus > Rattus rattus. The sequence goes on along the minus strand of NC_046156.1, from coordinate 30,655,986 downwards.
GAACTCTGGTAAGTTCCACAATTTACAAGGAACATAAGATAAAATCATAACAGTTGTTAGGAGGAGTAAAATTATGGCTGTCGCTAATATTTGCGAGAAACTTCTCCCGATGGTCCTCATAAAATCAGCACCATGTAATATAGGCACTTATATCCTCAGAAACACTTCAGGAGTGGACAGCATGACAACTTTCACAGAGCTGCTGGAATCATTCTCAAGCAAAACAGTCAATACAGGGCCATCCAGGTATGAAGCTGATTTAATCTGGGGACATGTGTCGAGTCTGGAATAATAGATAAATGTCATCTTTTAACTGATCAAATATATTTGATTCTTTGACAGATCTTAAAAAGAAATGAGTTTTAAGTCATGTTTTTTTGCAAGCACTTAGAATATAGATTATCTGTACATTGATAAATAGACACAATCTTAACTATTAGTTTATCTGGGAGTTTCCTATATGTTAAGCAAAGCTTATAATAAAGATTCAAAACAGAGCCTACACTAGACCAAAAGCCAATTTGTTCATAGATCAAGCCACATACTGGTCCAATGTCTCAGAAAGTCCATCTAATTCATAAGAAACTGAAATTATTCAATACTGTTATGAAAATTACTTCAGCTTCTGTAAGGATACATAACTTTCAGATAAAGCAGTCTTTAAAAACACTTTCAGGGGAAATAATTTTGAATACATTTGTAAACTTTCATTCAATCATTATAAATAATTCATTATAAATAATAGGCTTTAGAAGCAGAGGAAAATTTAAAAATAGCTTAATACAATATGGTATTTAGTAAATAATGAACTTATTTCCCAGAGAGATAACAGATTTTCATATACATATACAGATATATGTGTAGATATGGAATGTTCCCATGTAGATATGAATGTATTCATGTATATATGTGGAGAACTAGGTCCTTCACATACATCACCTTTGATTGCCTCTCAATCTAAAAACAAAATGGTGACATGAATTCATGTTTCCTGGGCACACCTATTCTCCCTCCCTCTATCTTATCTATGCCATTACTATGAAAACTAAACGTCAAGAACTTCCAGTATCCTTGCATTTGTGAAGGTAACTGTCACATCACATTGAGTTTAACATGATTTTCTTCACCAAATCAGCTAATTTCAGGAGTAAACAGATGATTTCCATCACAATATTGATGTGCAGAAATAAAATTATTTGATTAAGAATAATTCACCCGATTAACAGAAAGGGAAAAATAACCTGATCCTCAGCCAACAGCAATATTATTACAATGACCCATCAAGTCAAGATGTGCAGGAATGAGTGACTTGATTAGCTGCAGGCTGTGAGTGTTCCAGGCTAAGTGGCTGAGCTCTGGCAGATTCCAGCCACCAGGGTGCTTGCTGGAAGTCTCCTGCTGTGCCCTGGACCATTCTGTAACTGGAGCTTCCATTTCTGTCACTTCGCATATTCCATCCCAAAGCTCTGTCTGTCGTTTCATTCTTCTCTATGTCTCCCCTAGGAGCACCTTCATTTTAATATAAATAGAGCATTTCATCATGCGATGGCAAAGAATCATGGAAGGCAGGACTCTCAATATTCCTGGTTACAATGTATAGCTATATTCCAAAAGGAGTCTTTTTAAAAGAGAAGAAAAATACCTGGTTTAGTAAAGGAGCATCAATATTATAAATCTAAGCATGATGGAACCCACGTGTCTGTAACGGCAGAGGAAGAAGCTGGGCTGGAGATATTGTGTTTATGGCATTTGTCAGGACACAGCTATTTAGAACACAGCCTACTGCTCTTCTCTACGAATGTCTTGAATGTCAGATCGTCTTATTCACTGCCTGGGGTCAGGTGGCATTTTAGGAGCTCTGGCAATTGAAGAATATACTATTACCTCCTTGAATTTAGGGTACGAAGAAACATTTAAAATGATATGAGATTAGACAAAAAATGTAATACAGAGATAAGCTGTGAAACCTCAAAAGTGGGGTAGGAGCTTCGGGTAACTGGTGCGGTGTCTTTCTTCATGGGCTTGGCATTCACACAACTTTCTGGAAAACCTCAGTAGCTCTTCTGGTTAGATTAGTCAACTGGAGACAAACTAAAGTCACCTGAGAAAAGGGAACTTCAGTTGAGAGCTGTCCTCCATCAGGTTGACCTATGGGCATGTCTGTGGGGCATTTGCTTGCTTGATGATTGACATAAGAGATTTCAATATACTGAGGGCGGTGCACTCCTGGGGTGATGATCTGGTTGTATAAGAAAGTAAGCTGACCAAGGCGCAGGGAACGAATCGGTAAACAGTGTCTTTCTATGGATTCTTCATCAGACTTCTACTTTTAGTTTCTGTTCTGGGTTTCCTTGGTGATAGGCTATAGTCTGTAAGCTAAATAAACCATTTCTTCTCTCAAGTTGCTTTGGGTCAGTGTTCTGTTACAGCAACAGAGAAGCAAATTAAGATACCTGCCTTCACCCACTGATAAGTGGATATTAGCTTCAAAGCTTGGAATACCCAAAATATAATCCACAGACTACATGAAGCTTAAGAAGGAAGACCAAAGTGTGGATGCTTCAGTCCTTCTTAGAAGGGGAAACAAAATACTCAGGGGAGGAAATACGGAGACAAAGTGTGGAGCAGAGACTGAAGGAAAGGCCATCCAGAGACTGTCCTACCTGGGGATCCATACCATATGCAGTCACCAAACCCAGACAGTATTGCAGATGCCAAGAAGTGCATGCTGACAGGAACCTGGTATAGCTGTCTCATGAGAGGCTCAGCCAGATTCTGAAAATACAGAGGCAGGTGCTTGCAGCCAACCATTGGACAGAGCATGAGGTCCCCATTGGAGGAATTAGAGGAAGGGTTGAAGGAGCTGAAGGGGCTTACAACTCCATAGGAAGAACAACAATATCAACCAACTAGAACGCCCCCCTTCCCAATCTCCCAGGGACTAAACCACCATCCAAAGAGTTCACAAGGAGGGACCCATGGCTCTAGATGCATATGTAGAGGATGTCCTTGTCGGGTATCAATAGGAGGAGAAGCCCTTGGTTCTGTGAAAGCTGGATGCCCCAGGGTGGGGGAAGGCCAGAGTAGGGAGGCGGGAGTAGGTGTATGTGTGGGGGTGCACCCTCATAGAAGTAGGGGAAGAGAGGATGGGATAGGGGGTTTTCAGAGGGGAAACCGGGAAAGGAGATAACATTTGAAATCTAAATAAACAAAATATCCAATAAAAAATGAAAAAAAAAGATATTTGCCTTCTCAAATTCCAGTAATCTTCTGGTAGTAACCAGCCTACAGCCTCCAGCATGCTCCAGAGTGATGATATACAAGGGTCCTGCAAACATGGCCTATTGTGGTCTCTGTCCTCTCCTCTGGTATTGTTCCTTTGCCCAAGTACAACATCAAACTGATTTTCTCTTTCTATCTCTAACATTGAAATGCTACTTTAATTTGTGGAACAAGATCTTCACAACACAAAACAGAACAACTTGAGGATTTCTGTAGGACTAAGGTTTAGCAGACAAGATAGGAGTAAACATTTGGAATGACATTTCATTTCATTTTTGCTTCCCTTGTTTCCTTTTTTTCTTTTAACGTATTTCTAGTTAAGAGATCAAGCTGGCATTGTCCCAAGGCATTCCCTGTCTCCCTGGTTGGGGAACTGCTGGTTAGTCTCCACGATGATCAGGCTGGGGAGATCCTGGGCTTTTCTCAATGGCTGTATCCACAGATTGCACGTTCCAAACCAAACTGCAAGGACAGTTTGGCTTGTTTTTATTTCTTCTTTCGTGGTTTACTTTTTACCCTTTGGAACTTCTATAATCTAACTGTGGGATTGCTATTGTCTAACACACATATGCACACACAAACAAATCATTTGTAAGTCACTGAGTTTTAAGCTGTGCTTTATGACCATTAAATGAAAGGAAAGCAGGAAAATGTATGATTTTTCTTTCTTTACAGATATCAGACCATAAACCTTTTATCATTAAATGATATTAATGGAAGATGAGACTTACTCTCCTTTGTTCAATGGGTATCAAGAAAGAATAGAACGGTAGAGACAACAGAGGTAATTACTCTTTGTAGAATCTATAAGCTGATAACTAAGAAAGAGCTCAAATACAGATTCTAAAATTCTGTAACATATTTTGTTACTATACTGTTTTCTCAGTATACTGCCTTTCTCTAAAAGGCAGACTAATAATTCTCCTTACACATCTCTACATATAATTAGTCGAGAGAAAATTGTACCATAGAATACCATCATTCAACCCATTTTATATATTTCATATACTAACCACTATGTATAAAAATGAAGGGATGCCTTCATTATGACTCTCTTTGAGATGTGAACTGCAAATTTCTGTGGTTGTTTTGTGAAAATCATTCTGGCAAATTAACCACACAGTCCCAGTGTTTTCAGTTCCTCTTATCAAAGGTGGGTCTTATCCAAGTCCTTCAATGTGGCTAGTGTCTGATTAGCTGGAACTAAGAGTGTACGGCAGAATTAACATCCTAGAGTCTAGGTCTAAGAAACCTGGGCATAACGATCACATGGAAAATGAGACCAGAACCAGGGCCCTCAGTGTCATCACAGAACATCAACCACAGAGGAACTCTAAAGGCGAGCTGCACATGACATCAGCCAAGGTCAACAGAAGAGCAGTCCAGCTGAGCCATAGAACTGTGAGAAATAAACCATAATGATTTTATTTCTTTTGTTTACTCTTTTAGTTTTATACATGGAGTTCAGAACCTTGGGCATGCTAGGCAAGAACTCTTCCACTAAAGCGAATCTCCAGGCACATTAAATCGCCATTTAATTTTTAAACATTAAACTTAACAGTGGATAGGTAGCAAATTTAAATTTATAGATTAGTGTTTATTTTTACATTCATACAGCGATTCCAGCATCTACATAAGCCACTTAATAAATGTAATTTTATCCTCCTCTCTGTATGTTATATGTGGTATGTAGGTGCAGGTGTGCATGCCTTTATGCATATAGGCACAGAGGAGCATGTCAAGTGTTCTGCTCAACCACCCTCTGCATTATGCAACTGAGATAGAATCTCATATTAAGCCCGAGCTTGGTTGACAGCTGGCAAGCCCCAGATATCTTTCTGTCAACACTTTCAACGTCACTGGAGTTCCAGGCGCTCTCCAGTGCTTCACCATGCTGAGCCTTTTATGCTGGTACTGGGGATTCACTCAGGTTTCACCCTTGCACAGCAAGCGCTGTTCCCAACTCACTCATCTCCCCAGAGCCACAGCTGTGGTTCTCTAGACTCTTATTTTCTGATTTTCAGTTGCTCTAGGAATCATAATTGCTTATCAGTATAACGGAACTTAAATGTATCTTTGCTGGGTAGCTCTCCATTTAAAGAATGTAAAAGCAGCTGATTAGATGAGGGAGGGAAGGCAGAACACATAAGCAAGTCGAGTTCTGTTCCTCAGTTCCAGGCAGTGTAAAAACATTGTATGTTGTGTTTACTGTCTTCTTGGAAATTCACAAGTAGAATACAAATACTAAGAATTCCCTTGCTAATCTAACTGCATTAAAATCTATATCTTCCCAATTTGGTATAGTACAGAACTTTGTCATCACATGAGAAAATTTTTGGAAAGTAGACTCGCTAGCCTTTTCCTACCCATATTCTTTTACCTATGGACCAGTCATACAAGGTTGGGATGCATGGGGTTCCTAAAGATTTGGTGTCTCAAGGAATGAATTAAATAAGAAGAAGCATTATTAGTTGCCATGTCAGAATGGAGCAAGAGCTCAAGACAGCATGAATCCAGTCTTTAGAAACAAATGGTCCCTGTGGAGGAATGAAGACCAACACAGAATATGTGATTGGGCAACTTTAAAGAGTATGTTCAAACTGTTGTATTACATGTGGTAATACCTAAAAAATAGTTATATTGTAAAAGTTGTTCCAATAGTTCTTAACATAATGTAGTTCTTGACTGATGACAAAGAGTGTAGATTAGAGATCCCACACTGACACGCCATTTTTACCCATCGGTCTTCCACAGTAGGAGCAAAAGTCTCCATGTGGCTACATATCAGCCAGCACATTTGGTATGACTACAATACGGACAAGATAACTCCTTGAAGATGATTTGGGAACTATTCATTAAAACATCAATTACGTCTAATCCTCAGGCAATTCTTCACTTCTAAAAATGTATTGTACATATCCTTTCACCTTCAAAATATATGTGCTTATGTATTCATTAAACATTGTGTTTTGTGGCTAAATATTAGGATTGCATGGATGTCATCAGTGTAGGAAACCCAATGAGATAGATGACAGAGCATCTCTCTACTCAATGGAATGAATATTTTGTCTATTTGCAAAAGAAAACCGAGCCACTGTCACATGATATGGAACATTCATTAGGACATACTGAAAAATGCCTCATAGTATGAGCACTAAGGAAGAAATTAACACATTCAGTTAGAAGTTTCGGTGCCCTGCAAATACAGCTTAACATTTCTCACAATACATATGTCTTCTAAGATCATCATGATTCTTCTATTTTTAGGCAACTATATTTATTCTAAGAATTGCTAGAATAGAAACTTCCCAAGCCCTTGACAAATGATGATATATAGTTACAGGTACACATGGCTTAAGCATATTTAACTAATACATTCAGAAGCTAGGCTTACATGCTCTTAATAAAACCCGTTCCTACTGTCAGCTTTGTGTGTTTCTCATGTGGTGTGAGTTGGAGTGACAGATGGGAATTTCCTTTTCCCTATTCTTGTCATCGAGATTCTTCTCATATAAACTTCCAGAGTCATCTACAACTCATAATAATTTCAATATAAGTGTGTTTTAGCCAGCCCAGAAGTGAAATGTTTAAGTAAAATTTCACTTTAAGGATTAAGTAAAGCCAACGAAGGTCTGTTTGATGTCTTTTCACAATATTAATATTGTCTTGGGTATATGTGCCTTTCAAATTGTTCCAGTTGTTCTAGGAATAGCATCAACTATGGGAATAAAATAATACATTCTAAATATATTCTAAAATCTATTCTAAATTCAGAATAAAAAATCCATCACAAAGAGAAGAGCTGAAATATTACAATAGGGCTTTAACTCAGAGCATATCCTGATAGATAACACTGTTAGACAAAGCACGGTGGGGGCAAACCTGCCGTGTTGCTATATTAGTCGGTTCTGCTATATTGTAGTATAAAATGCGTATTTTGGACCATTTTTCCTTGCCTCTGTCCTTATCCTTTCTTCTTGCCCTTGAATGGAGTATCTTGAGAACTGCAATTAGTTTATGCATTTACCTTGAAATTTCGTTGATAATAAGAATAGTCTTGTCTGTCTGGGAGGCCTTGGTGATGTTAGGGGATCTGGGAGGACAAAGAACTGCCCCCAAAGGAATGCTATGACCACCCAAGTTCAATGTTAAATGGAAAGGAAAGATAGGAATCTGGCTGAAGAAAGTGAGCTGAATGGGTTTGGCCCTAAAATCCAAGCAGAAAATTTGTTCCTAAATCAAAGCCACACCACGGTCAGCTCTGGGACCAATATTAATCGGCAAGTCTTAAGTGATCATTTCCTCAGTTGATGTTCCCTCATCTCCGATGATCTTAGTTTGTATCACGCTGACAAAAAAAAATCTAGCCAACGCAATGTTATTCACCTTTTAAAAATATGCAAAACATGGAAAAATCCTATGACGATGTTTCTAGACTTCACATAGAAAAACAAATGGTATGAAACCACTATCATCATTGGGCAGATAACTGAAAATGATCAGTTAATCAGATATATTTTGTAAAACAAATTGAAGAGATAACTCTGAAGTGAATTGATGGGAAGTGATCCAAATACAGTTTCAGCCTATGCTGGCCCCCTGACCTATTCATCCATCAACTATCAGTTCTTTTCTTTTTATTAATTTATTCTCTCATGCATTGCATTTGACTGTAGTTTCCTCCCCTCCTTCTGCTACTCACCTCCCCTATCCCTCTCCTTCTCCCTCCCAATCCACTACTCCTCTGTTACCTTCATGAAAGGGCAGGCCTCCCAGGGATTAACCAAACATGGCATAACTAGTTGCAATAAGATAGGTACCTCCCTCATATTTAAGATTGGATGAGGCAACCAAGTGGGAGAACATGAGTCCCCCAAATCAGGCCAAAGCATCAGAAATAGCCATAGCTCCCTCTGTTAGGAGTCCCACAAAAACACCAAGCTGCACAACTATAACATATGCAGAGGGGCCTAGCTTAGATGCATGCAGGCCCCCAATTGTCAGTTCAGTCTCAGTCCCTATCACTCCAGGTCTGTTGTCTCTGTGGGTTTTCTTGTATTCTGTTATGGAAATGCTGTCAGCACACAAAAGGCCCTTGAAAATTATGGATGGTAAAATTCTTAAATAATTCTAATTTCTAAGGCTTGAATTTTCTCAACTATAATGTGAGTCAATTGGATTGGGTGATGGCTAATGTAACCCACAGCCCCAAATACTTTATATGCCTCTGGCTCACTCTCGACATCATCCCTAAGGCTCAGACACCACCAGGTCAAGACTCTGAAGCCATATGGGTGAAAAGTCATATTTCTCAGATATGTCTGTCATAGAAAACATAATGGAAAATAAATCCAGATTTAGAACTGCCACCTTACAGAGAATTTCGCGTTTAGGTTATCATATTAAAGACCTCACCTCTTACTCATTGGTCTTTGCACACATACCTGTATGTTCAGATTGTGTATCTTGGAAACATAGATTGCCGGGTCATGCTTGTAGCAAGACATAGTGAAAGAGTAACTGTTCATATGTTTTTATTTTTCTCTCGGGTATTTGGAAAGTTCACAAATCAACCTGGCTTCCACTCTTTCTTCTTTGAGACTATATTTATTTTTGTTGAAATTATTTTCTGCTTTGTATGAAAATATACTTTATTAAGGATTAATACAACGTAGGGGTTCAGTTTTAATGAAATCCTAAAGCATAAGGGGGAAAGGGGAAAGTTAAATCCACCGCGATTTACTTCAAAAGCAGAGGCCAGGGGTCACACTCCTCAGTGAAATCCTTCTCACAGTTTCCCCTTTACCTCTTAACCACTTGACTGGCCCTTGGGCCACTTCACACCATTCGTTCATAATAAGTGTGAACTGTAACAATCCCCTCGCCTGCGTTAGTCCACACCCATCCTTTTCTACCACAATTCCATCCTACCCTCTATATCCTCGATCCTAATATCATTTCTACCCATTCATTGCTCCTTCAGAATTTTAAAATGCAGAGTATTGGAGTCCAACTAAACTGCCCCGTGTCAAATCAAATGCAGTCTGGTAGAGGGACACGCCAATTGAGCTTTCCACACAGCTGCCTCTACACTGGTAAGTTGTGGGTACATTTAGTAATTGTAACAACCTCACTAGGAAGTTTCAAATAGTTTATTTATTTGTATAATGTTTTAAAAACATTTTAAATGACTTTTAAGTCATAAGGGCCACAGTGAGGTAGCATCATTGGTGCTCGATCTAGAACAACGGCATCTTGACTTGCTTCACCAGCTCATATCCATGGGTATGGATTGAGAGCAAGGCAAGGAACAGGGATGACGGATCTTGTAAACATAACATCCTGCCCAGATGCCTCTCTTGTTGCCTCTGACCTAGGAAGAGAGACATTTTCAGCATCCCCCTTCAACGAAAATGCTTGAAGGAGATGGCTGTAACTCACAGCCATGTGCCCATTTCAGCACTGACTCCTGCTATCACCTGTGTTAAAATATCACAATATTTCATGGTTTAATTGAAGCACTCTGGCGTCCAGAGTTATTTTTATAGTCAACTTGAGATGACATGTGATATTTCAGACTCACGGAAGCTGTGAGTCAGAAATTCTGTCTCTGGTTATAGTTATAACTTTTAACATGTGCTAACATGTGATATCCTTAGATCATGTGACCTGCAGTTATTTCTGAAATGAGTGTTTGAAACACCAAACTTTTGTCATGGTACTAACACTTTATGCTAAATGAAAGCAACACTTTGGTCTCTCATACTTTTTTTTCCCTCCCTCTCTCTCTTCTGGTACCACATGTCTTAATAAAAAGCAGCCATGCTAATGTTTTTCAGATGTCTTCAACAAACCCAGAGGTATTTAACTAAAATAAGCAAATGCTAGGTGAAATGGGCTTAGCCGTCTTTACAAGACTATTTATAAAATGCTGATCAGCAGTGAGGAAACAAAGAGAATTGATTTTGAGGGGGGAAAAGTCCAACCTGTTTTAAAGCTCCTGTATATGAGAAGAATAGATTCCTTCAAAGTCTAGGTAGCATTTGGAAAGAGAAAGCGGAGAAAGTGTGAACTCTCTAAGAAGGCAGTCCAAAGATCCTTTTAAGTGATGTGAGCAGGGAAGCTCTTAAAATGAGGCTAATTAGCTGTTTGATGTACTTGACAGAGAAAGACGTACGAGAGCAGAGAGGAAAGACAGCAAACATAGATATCCCACATTGTATTATTGTCCAAAACTTTAATTAATTTCTTGAGGACTGTCTTTTCCATAATTTAAAATGGTTTCAACAATGTACAACTAACCGGTTCAGATGTTTCCTTAACTAATCACTAGCACTGCAGGGGGCTGAGAAGGATAGAACACACTCTGCACACTCCTCGCGACAGCCAAGAATTACTTTTCTAGGATCTGGCTTTTGTTCTTCCTCTGTTTGCACAATGGCATTGGGAAATGTGTGATTTGATTTCACTAATGTTCAGCTCAAGCGCCAACTAGCCACAGTGGAGTTCCCTGAGTGAGGAAGGAACAGCTTGGAAGTGGGCTTTTTCCTTTTGCCTCCTGAGAGAAGAGAGAAGCAAATACTGGTAGAGGGTAGTCAAGATAGAGCTGGCTCCTGAGAGGCTCTGCCAGAGCATGACAATGACAAGTAGAGGCAAATGTTAGCAGCCACCCATTGAACTGAGAACAGGGTCCCCATTGGAGGAGTTAGAGAAAGGATTAAAGGAGCTGAAGGGGTTTGCAACCCCATAAGATCAATACTAACCAACCAGAGCTCCCACTAAACTACCATCCAAAGCGTACACATGGACTGACCCATGGCTCCAGCTGCATATGTAGCAGAGGATGGCCTTGTTGGGCACTACTGGGAGGAGAAGCCCTTGGTCCTCCCAAGGCTCAATGCTCCAGTGTAGGGGAGGTGGGAAGAGGCGGGTGGTCGGGTGGGGGAACGCCCTTATAGAAGAAGGGGGAGAGGATGGGATAGGAGGTTTATGAATGGGAAAACAGGAAAGGGGATAACATCTGAAATGTAAATTAAAATCCAATTACAAAAGAGAAAAAGACCTATAAAAAAGAAATATTTATTTTTATACTTCAAAACACAATAAGCGTTTCTTCTAGAAATTTTCTAGAATTATGTCTCTATAAGATATGGTTCCCAATGGAAAAACACTGGATGCAGATAAGAGACAATGATTTTTTAAATTAAATTACATAAATTATACATCAAAATTATACATCAAAATAATGGCAATCAAGACATAAATATGTAGTTAATTATGAAGCTTCTCTTTATTTCAGTTATTCATACATGAATTGTATATTTTCCTGTCCTTGCCAATTTTTCTTAATTTTTTTCTTTCGTCTGACATTTAATGACAGTCATTACTTGAAAACTCATTTTTGCTGGTATATTCAGGGAATTGGTTAACAAGTGTCAATAGTTTAAAAAAATGAAAAAAGCAAAAACTCCTAAAATAATCAGCTAAGACATGTGACTACAGTGATCTTAAAATCATTATTAAGAAACAATAGTGTCTTAATACAGTTACTCAAATTTCACAAGTGTGATGCATAGTAAATTTCAATGGGACATTTTATCTTAGGGTGAGTCAGATATGGCATAAGCTGTGTGTGTGTTTGTGTGTTTGTGCTTGTGCGTGTTTGTGTGTTTGTGTGTTTGTGCTTGTGTGTGTTTGTGTGTGTCTGTGTGTTTGTGTCTGTGTGTTTGTGTGTGTGTGTTTGTGTGTGTCTGTGTGTTTGTGTGTGTGTCTGTGTCTGTGTGTCTGTGTGTGTCTGTGTGTGTGCCTGTGTGTGTCTGTGTGTTTGTGTGTGTGTGTGTGTGTGTATGTGTGTGTATGTGTGTGTTGTGTCTGTGTGTGTCTATGTGTTTGTGTGTTTGTGTGTGTTTGTGTGTGTGTGTTTCTGTGTGTGTTTCTGTGTGTGTGTTTGTGTGTGTGTGTTTGTGTGTTTGTGTGGGTTTGTGTGTGTGTTTGTGTGTGTCTGTGTGTCTGTGTGTTTGTGTGTGTGTGTTTAGCCACTGTACACCATAAATGCTACTCTCAAGATTTGGGGCATCACAACACTTTACAAGAAGAACACCTGACCCTGGTAGAGAGGGATGAGAGGATTGCCCTGAGTATCTTCCTTCCAGCAGAATGGAGAAGGATTAGAACCGGAGCCATCAGGGATGTACCATCTCAGCAGGCTCCTCTGTAAGGGCCGTTTCATTGCACAGTCTTACAAGAAGTTATGCAGGAACCAGCAGCCTGTGCACAGGCAGGGGAAATACGCAGTTGAGGTGGACTTGGCCCAGTCCCACTGACTGAATCTGAGGCTTCTCCTTAAAGCAGTATTGCAAGTTAATATCAGAAACATTTCAAGCGCATGTGAGTGTCTTAAATCTAAAACATAAAGTATTTTACAAAGAAGAGGCATCTGACTACTTTCAGAGGATAGTCCTGTGATGAAAGACATTCAGGCTGCTTTATAAACTGTAGTTTCTTAGGTCACCCATGACCCTACTGCAAGGATTTCAGTGAGATCGCCAAAAGACATCATGAGACTCTAAAGGGGGCTGCGGTAAAATTTGGAAAAATGGTTCTAGAAGCAAAATGGATCTGATAGGCAGACACTGGTTATGTTATGACCTAGACACAAAAATTATAGAAATTTAAGTGTGACTTGAAATTTCGACAGGCCAAACTCTCTCTCTCTCTCTCTCTCTCTCTATATATATATATATATATATATATATATATATATATATACATGTATATATATGTATATATATGTATATATATATATCAGTGTAGCAAACATGTATACCCAGAACCAAGCAGCCAGTTAGAACTAATTCTGGGAGAAGACAGAATAACACTGGGAAATCCTAGGAGCACTAAGTCTCTTCAGCAGAAAAGAGGCTGAGTGCATTAAAGTCGCAATTTATTTGATGGGCCATTGATATCTGGCAGGCTGGTGACAGCCTTGTTGCCAAGAGAGCACAGTTCCAGTCTCAGCCTGTGACTTTAAAAACTTCACTCGGGGAAAAATTACAGCCTGCAGCAGCAAGGGCATAGCCTACGGCACAAAACGCCGATAACTAAGTCCCAGGGAAAACTGATTTGTGGCTGCTGATCACATGTACTGAGAGCCCCTGCTATTGACTAGCTCTGGTTCATCGGGATGTAGATCTATCTTGGCTAACAAGAAAGCATGAGAGGTCTTCATTTAGCCACTGAGCCCCGTCTCGAGGGACCGTGTGCAGCTGTCTTTACCTTCCTACCAATCAACACATCAAAACTGCAGAATATATTTTCACTTTCAAAAAAAAAAAAAAAAAGATGCAAACTGCAAGCAAGATGAAGTTGCCAAAGTGGACTTGAAAGGGGGTGAATGATTACGGCGTGGCTCCAGATATCAAGAATAAATCATGTGTGCCCAGCCAGAATTTTCTTATGTGTGTCAACAAGAAAGATAACTGAGTCTGTAGCCACAAGGCATCCACACCATATTAATTTAGCTGGAAGGGATTAAAACCATTTACGCTGGATTTCTTACTTGAATTATTCTAAGCAGCACACTTCCACAGGATTTCTCACTGAAGATAACTGCGTATAATGAAATTAGAATATTCATCTTCGTAACCCTCAAATAATTACTTTGCATGGTTTTCTTTCTTTTTTTTTTTTTCCTCCTTCACTCAATCCATATAAATTAAGGCAAAAATTCATTCTTTTCTCTTTTTTTTTCAATTAATTTCAACAAGTTTTTCCTTTCCTGGGGATGTGGAGCTCCACTGGAAACAAACTCAGAGTTTTCTCCAATGATCAGTTATTTTGACATTGATTCTAATGTCATCAAGACCTGTCCCCCAGATGTTTTCCGGGAAGGCTCCCTCACAAAAGGTCATCGCTGTTTCCCTTGCTTTCAAGGATCATTTAGGTTCTGCACTCTTGCTTTGGGATGTGTGCAGGTGCAAGAAAAAGAGAGAAGGTTACCCTTCCCTAAGCTCTATTTAATTCTCTAAAATGACTGAAAGGTCACAGTGGGGAGCTAACGCTCCATATGCATTTCAAGACAAAAACAGCCAGTGCTTTTGCTTTAAGTTCCTGGTGGCCCCGGATGATTGGAATGTGTGGTTTGAACTTCTTCCCTTTCTGGTTAGTCTGGAGGGAGATGCCACAGTGATTTACTGAAGGGACTTCACTGGCTCCTTGGGGACTGTAGGCAGGGCAGGTGCTGGGTGGCTGCAACTACTGGGGCAGCCCCAGGGGCAGAGCTTCTTCTGGGGAGCCCATGATGTAGGTTCTATTCTAACTCCCAAACTCACAGTCTTTACAGGATTTCTCCCTGACTCCGTGAAAAGATTCGCATGCTCTCTCCTCTGCATGTTGTCACATCCACGGCCGTATGCCAGCAGGCACACAAAGTATACTGGCTTTGTCTCCTACATTAAAGATGCATACGGGTTAGTTTTCTTTACCATAATGCCACAGGAGCAGGTGACATTACGATAGGACAAAACTCACCTACAGACTTGAAACCTGAACTTCAATGTGAGAAGTTCCCTAATCCTCTTCTACATATTTTTATATTTCAATGTAATCTCCCGGCCTCATTTCATCTTCTATTGAGAATGCCAGTTAATGGCTTTCAAGCCCATTCATTCCACAGAGGTTCCAAAGAAGGTTGAAAGAATGTCGGATCTCCCCGCAAAGGACCAGACAACACATAAACTAAACTTTCAAGACGAGCCATGTTACATACCTCTGTAACATCCGGATTAGAGTATGACAGTGCCTACCTCCTGGGGCAATGCTCACAGACCACCCAGGAAGCCACTACTGCAGAATGCTGCCACAGCCTGTTGGCTTAGGAATGAAGGACCTGCTGCCATTGTGCCTGTGCTATAGCAGGAACCTGTATATTTACAGCATAATTGAAAATGTGTTCACGGAAATGCAAATATTTGACTTCTCTGACCAGGGGCTCCTTTGGAGGCAGGTTTTTGCCTCCTGTGTCCTCCTTGGTTGCTTGGCACATTTGTCAAACTGGTCTTAGGTGTGTTCATCTACACAAGCAACTCAGCAGCCTCCACAGGGTTTTTTTTCTTTTTTATTTAATGCAATTGCTGATCAATCAAAATCCCCAGAGTTAACATATCAATAATCATGTAAGTAAGCAGACCCAGTTTATTTCTAAATTTTAGTGTACACATGAACTAGCATTTAATAAAAATGTCTGACAAAGGTTTCAGATATACCTACAGGGATGTTTCGAGTTAACTTTGAAAAGGCCAAAAACCAAAGGATTTGAAGAAAAAGACAAAGTTTTACACATTTCTCTAATAAGCAAGCTGTAAGGTGCACTCTATAGAGGAGACTAGACTTTAAATTAGGAAAAACAAAATCTACGATTACCTAATGCCATGAAAGCCTTACTAAGGATGCCAGTACTTTGTCTACAGGAAATGAATCCTTACAAGCTCTCCTGCTGACCCCTCTGGTTGAATTAGGGAAAAGCTGGAGGAAGCTGAGGAGTAGGGCAACCCTGTAGGAGGACCAGCATCTCCATTAACCTGGACCCTGAGATCTCTCAGACACTGGATCACCAGCCAGGCAGCATACACCAGCTGAGATGAGGCCCCCAACACATACACAGTAGAGGACTCCGGGTCTGGGTTCAGTCAGAGAAGACGCACCTAACCCTAAAGAGACTGGAGGCCCCAGGGAGTTTAGAGGTCTGGTAGGATGGGTGTGGTGGGGACATCCTTCTAGAGACTTGGAGGGCAGTGAGGGATGGGATGTGGAACAGTCAGAGGATGGATCCGGAGGGGAATGAAATCTGAAATGTAAAAATAAATAAATTTTAAAAAATTAAAAATAAATAAATAAAAATTAAAAACAACAGCAACAAAAACAAACAAGCTGTCCTTGCTGAGCTGACTTCCAGGTTCGGTTATGTTATGGTCAGCCCTATAAAGGGCAGCCCACAGTCAACATTGCTCATATTTAGGAAGACAAATTAAAGATGGAAATGGATTTGGAAACCTAGGTTTCACAGGCCTGGGGAAGCAGTAGGCGAGCGCTTCCCAAGCAGCTGCAGAGCCCTGAATAAGCTCTCAACTTTACCAACACAAGATCAAAAGAAGCCAAGCCTCATTGGTCTTCCCTAGTAGACTAAAGAATATGTATCTTTATAAGATCAATCGACCTGATTAAAACTGAATGGTAACTCTCTGAGATACTTTTAGTGTAAACTACAGATCGTGCATTCAACCTGAAGATTTTGGGAGTAGCATCTGTCTGCTGAGATGTGTTAGAAGGATTTGTCATGTACTGAGGAAGACCCTGGTAACAGAATTAGCCTTTAAGAAGTCAAAGGCAGAGCTCTTGCTTGTGTGCTTTGAGACAGAATCTAGGATAGATTAGGGAGAGCAATGTCAGAGACTATTCTACCTGTGCATGATTTATTCACAATAAGAATAACACTGTCTGGATAACGTTAGTTAGGCATGTTATTTTGGATTTGATGAAAGAATTATAAGGAGAACCTCAAGATTATTAAGATACTGAAGAGCTAATGTGTACTAATGAACAAAGGAAGTACAGTAGTTTTTCACTCTGAGATCTGAAAACACCCTGTACTGGTGGTGCCTTGCTGTCAGTCGTTCACACTGTTGGGCATAGAATGAAGCAAACCACTTGAAAGTGAGAGGGAAAACTATTGGAGCCTAAACAAAAGAGACCATCACTGCCCAAGCAAATACATCCTTAGTCTATCCCCAAGTAACTCCTGGTTCGCTCCCAATATATCCCTTCTCAACAGTGAGTAGTTTATTTCATTTCACCTTCAACTTTAAAAAAATGATAACGCAACATACAACTTCAATCCAGCTAGCAATGTTAATATTGACAAAAATCCATTTTCAAATCTGTTTTCTCAAATGCTTGCGTATAATCATCAATAAGCATTTTGCGTATGGAAATATGCAAATATTTGTGTACATTTCAAAGACAAATGTTGCAAATTATGTACCTTGTTTTTCACATATTGTACGAATGCTAATTTACAGATTTTGACTTTTAATGTATAAGTATATAACCTGATTACTAGCCGATGTCTGACCTTTATTGAGAAAGATTAACAATAACCATTTTGACTTTGAGAAAATTGCTTAAAAGTCGATTTCTCACTTTTCTAGTTCATGAAATGTGGGTGATATAACCCATCCCAGAGAGTTGTTTTGAAGGTCAGGCGGCAGTCAGCAACCTTGGCATACAGCAGGCATTTGTTACTGATTGTGTTGCGTTGTAGAGATTTAGGAAGAAAATAAAATATTCTGGGCTGAAAAAAAATTTTAGCTATAAGGATTCAGAAGACATTTTAAGCTCTTCACATATTTTGCAGGGCCACTATCAGTCACTTTAATACTCTGTAGCTCTAAGCCCTGGCTTCAAAGTAAGGCTTTAAAAGAAAATATCATCTTATAGTTTAGGAAAAGTCTCTATTGTAAACAAATGGCAAACAAAGGGAAGACTGTGGTTATATGAAAATATGGGCATTTTCCCCATGGGTGAAATTGAGCTATGACTTGATAGCCACTTACATTTAGGCAAATTCAGAAAATCATTTGATCATCGATTTTCCACATAATAAAGGGAAATGCTAAGATGAGTGTTCTTTTAGGATCTTTTAAAATAATAAACATTTTCGTTGTTATTACTCTTCTGTTCAAAAAAATAAATGTGTCACAGTAGATTTTCTGAACTATTTTTGGTATGTCTTCAAATAACAACCATTTCTGTTACTCATGTACAATAGCAGGGGAAAGCTCAGGTGTGAAAAATACAGTTGAGGAAACACTTTGCCTCCAATGTTCGCCCCGTGAAGTCATAGGGGAGCAGGGGGACTGACGTTATGGAAGGAGCGTGAACAGTTGTGACTTGATGTGATTGGGAGTAAAGAGGCAGAAGAGAGAGAAAAGCAGGAACTATTTGTAAAAGTGACCCTGACCGAGACTCCGTGATAGGCAGTTCCTCTCGCACCTCCTTGGCCAGAAGTAAAGCTCACTGCCACAACTTTTCCCGTGTGTGCTGCTCCACCCCCGGCTACAGCCCTGCAATTTGTGTTGAATTAGACTCTTCAAGAAATGGGCTAAAGACTAAAGGAAAGAGAAGTCATTGCTTTTGTTTCTTTCTAAAAGTATTTAGTTGTTTACTAAGCATGAAAATAGATAGACGATAGATTAGATAGATAGATAGATAGATAGATAGATAGATAGATAGATAGATAGATAGATAGATAGATTAGATACATAGATATATAAATACATAGATAGATAATGTGGTGGTTTAGATATGCTTGGCCCAGGGAGCGAGTGGCCCTATTAGGAGGTATGGCCTTGTTGGAGTAGATGTGGCCTTGTTGAGGTAGATTTGGTCTTACTGGAGTAGGTATGGCCTTGTTGGAGGAAGTGTATAGCTTAGGAGATGGGCTCTAAGACCCTTATCCTAGCCACATGGGAGACACTCTTCCCCTGTCTGCCTTTGGTTAAAGATAGAGAACTCTCAGCTCTTCCAGCCTCATGCCCTGCTCCCACCTTGATGATAATGGACTGAACCTCTGAACCTGTAAGCCAGCCCCAATTCAATGTTTTCCTTTATAGTAATTGCCTTCCTCACAGTATCTATTCACAGCAGACAGACAGACAGCTTATAGATAGATAGGTAGGTAGATAGATAGATAGATAGATAGATAGATAGATAGATAGATAGATAGATAAGTGATAGGTGATAATAGGTATAAAGGTACAGAGATATTACTAAGGAATATGTGTTTATGTATGCCTGCATGCATGCATTTTTGTATAACATTCTGCTTTCAAAAAATTAAAAGCAAACGAAGGAACACACAAAAGAACCGCTCCATCCAATCACAACACACTGCTGTCGGTAGCTATACTTCAGACCACAAATCACAGTGAAAGCCGGATTCTGTCTGTCTGCGTAACCCACAAAATTCCCTTTTAACTCAACATTGTTAAAAACATTCTACCCCAGATTTGGAAGGATTTCCCTATTATTTTCTACCCCAAAAGATTAAGTATTAAATAATGACCCCCAAATAGATAACGGCCTTGTTTGTTAAGAAGAGCTGTCTTACACTTTCCTAACATTAGAGCCAGATTTCACGGTCATGGGAAAACAAAACACACATAATGGAGTGGTTATTAATTCAATAAATCCAGCAACTCTCATGCTCTCTGGGTAAAAGGAAAAGTTGAAAGCAGCTGTTCATTGAGGACATATGGGACGTGGCCAGGGTAAGGGAGCTGCCCGGCACATCATCTACCACTTTTAAGGCTGACTGCACTCAATTTCTTAGACAATCTACACACCATTTTCAGTTCTGTACCTCCATAATTTATCACAACAATACCTCAAGTGCACGGCTCGGAGGGGAAAATGAAAGCAATTTACAGTATCGAGATGAAAGCCTCTGTGTGGAGAGCGAAGACCTACTATGTAAATCATATCCACGGCTTCCAGGAATGTTGACATAATATTCTGGAATTAATTTTTTCCAGCATTCCTGTGTAGGTCACACAAAGGTAAGTCTAGTTTCTCCTCCCTACCTCTTATATCTGGAGTTGTTTATCAATATGTTAAAGAGGAAATTGATTTTACCTCTCCCTTCTACAGTGACAATAAGAACCGTATGTATAAAGCCTACCAAAACAATGAAAGGAATCACTTGAAACATTAGTGTGCGATCTTTATATATGTTTCCCAGTTAAAGGTCATAGGAAGACAGCAATAAAAAAATACAGAACCACATTCAAATAAGGAATAGCAGCCTATTTCAAATAACAGTCTGGATTACTGTAAACCAACCTCATCATGTCTTACTTTAAATTATGTCCATAAAATCTGCCTCAGATTTATTGATGAAAATTTCATTGATGACAAACACCTCACTATGGAACAAATCAAGGCATGAAATTTGTATGTTATTACACAATGCATATTTCACATGGGAGCCTGCATTGGACACTAATGAGAATAGTACACTGATATCTCCATCAGACGGTAAGCAACTGATTAAAATCACCCTTTCAGCAGCATCTGTCTTCTCTCTCCTGCTGTCCTAATCTTTGTGGAGCTGGTTGAAGCAAAGGAAGGATGAGAAGTTATCAGACAGTAACAACTGTCAAAACCTATGTTTCGGGCCAAATGTAAGAAAAAAGTCAGGATGCATGAGAACATTCTGAAGGCCATCAGTGATACACAGTGAGATCTTAATTTTCAGATGCCATTTAAGGCAGAATCAAGCCCTTTAATATAGGTGAGGAAGGAAAAGGTGAGTTCTTAGAGCTGAAAACCTTGTCTGCGTATTTGTTTAAAGCGTTGCTTGTACTGAAATCAGAATGAATGACTCCTTAGATCTTTTTCCCCCTCAAATAGTGTAGCGTAGTGATTAGTGTAGGCAACTTGAAAATTGCAAATGTCAAGACCCACTCTTGGTTCTTATTGCTTCGATTATTTTTAAGGTGTGAATTGCGAATTCGTGTCTCTCATGTCTGAGCCATCTCAAAGGAGGTACATAAGAAATATTTGTGATGTCAATGCTAAATTTTTGGTCAATCACCTATATTCCAAATATTTACCTGCCTCTATTTAACTTGTCTATGTTTCTTCCAAGTGATTAAGGACCATTATCTTATTAATTCCTCAGGGAAAATTTTTCGAGACATGATTATTACATTCTACAGCGATAAGAGTTACTGTTGTGACTATTACAAATATTTTACATTTTAGAGAAGCAAGGTACAGAAAGGTTCCATGCCTTGTTGGATGTTCATAGCAGAGCAGCTGTGAAAACCAGGTCTGTCTTTCCCAGACTTCATATTCTCAGTTACCAAGTGTATTATTATTTTCTTTAGTTTTCACTTCCCTGTCTTATAATTTTCTCCTTCCAGCTTCCTATCTTTAGAAATATTCTTTACATCATGATCAAACACAAAGTCCTCACCATTTTCTTTCAGGTCTTTCTTTACACTTATTCCTTTATCTGCCAATCATTTATTGTTACACAGAACAATCTTACTTTCTTATGTACTCAACTCATCCAAGATTGTTTATTCAGTAACTTGCCTTTTCCTAATCTCTTAGGAATCTTAACTTTGCAGCATGAGTGACTCAATAGGTTTGGGTTCTACTGTTTTAATTATCAGACTGAAAACATGATAAGGGAAGTCACCCATTCATCTGCTTTTAAACATTTCCGTATTTAATTTATCTGCACTATTCCATGTACACTTCAAAACTGCTTGGAAAAATGTGTAAGAAACACTGGATAGAAAGAAATTTTACTGTTCTCAGGTTAATTCAAAAGAAGTTATTTTTTTCTCATATACAAATGCTGATGATAATTATATGGTAACTCAAAACTCATTTTAAAAGATTATCTTAGTGTCACTTTTTCAATTTTTCCAAAGGCTAAATGCATTCTTCTCTTTCATTTCACTTACTTGATTATTGCCCAAATTTAAAAATTCGCACGTTAAGACAAAATTTGATAGGTATGCCTTGAATATATTTATCCTTTTAAATAAATTAATTTTGGGAACATCATATTTTGGGCATTAGGCAAATGGTCAGTGGGTAAAGCACTGACTAGACAAGGGTAAGAACCTGGGATTGTGACTCAGCACCCACATATAAGCCAGGTGTGGTGGATCTGTAACTCTGTATTGGTGGAGTAGAGATAGGCTAGCAGGGCTAGCTAACCATCAGACTCCAGGCTCAATCGGACATTGTTTCAAAAATCAAGGTGTAAAGTGGTAAAGATACGTAATATCAACCTCTAGCCAACACACATGTACACACAGGTGAGCACACTTCAACACATTTACACCTCACACATACATACCACATGGTTTTACAAGTAGTATTGATTCTGGACTCTGGCTTTGTGCAGTGACACATTCCCAAAATCCCAGCATTTGGAAGGATGAAGCAGTTTGATGGTTAGTTTGAGGATAGCCTAGGCTTAATAAGATGATGCAGTATTAATTAATTAATTAATTAATTAACTAAATTTAGACTTTAATAACATGTGTACCTTTCTTTTCAAGTACAACAGGATGGTTTATTTTAAGAGTTCTTTCTCATCTTTCCTTATAAGTGGACTTTACAAATATATATTGCCTTACATAGTTAAGTAAAATTCACCGTATAACACTGACACAATTGCTCATTTAAAAGTAAAATAAAAAAATCACTTTCTAACTCACATTGAATTTATACATAAGTATGTAATTGATTTAAGAATACAAACAAGAAATAATTATATTAATTGACTAGGTTAGCTAAATGTTGACTCTACTTCTCCTCAGTTGTCAATGAGAAGCTCTTCACCTGATCCTGCCCATATAATTACTGAAGTGGTATGGATAGATTTTAGCCCACGTAATATGATGTCTGTGCTTTTAACTGGTAAAAGACTACAATGCGAGACTGCAGTTGTGGCTATATAATAATGCCAGCTATGCTGGGAAGGAAGTGACTACGGACTTGAAATGTCAGAAACAACTTGTGAATAAAGCAAATATGAAGTATGTTTTAGTGACTGAGCAGGTTGCTGGGTGAATTAAAAAGGAATTCTTTTTTTTTTCATCTTTGTTAACTTGGGTATCTCTTATTTACATTTTGATTGTTATTCCCCTTCCCATTTCTGAGCCAACATCCCCCTAACCCCTCTCCCTCCCCTTCTGTATGGGTGTTCCCCTCCCCATCCTCCCCCTATTACCACCCTCCCCCAACAATCACGTTCACTGGAGGTTCAGTCTTGGCAGGACCAAGGGCTTCCCAAAAAGGAATTCTTTAAGCAGAGCAAGCTATATGGGTGAAGGTAGGATGTTCACAGAATAATTTGGGGCTGGAGAGATGGCTCAGTGGTTAAGAGCACTGACTGTTCTTCCAGAGGTCCTGAGTTCAATTCCCAGCAACTGTATGGTAGAAACACAGTCATCTATAATGGGATCTGATGCCCTTCTGGTGTACCTAAAGGGACCTATGAGAGAGAGAGAGAGAGAGAGAGAGAGAGAGAGAGAGAGACCCCACAAGACAGCAAAACAAAGCATGGAGTTCATTTTGTATTTGTCAATTACTTCTGGGTATGAAACATGCCTTGGAGAAAGGATGATATAACAATTGACTCTCCATGGGAGAAAACTGAATTCTCAATTCCAAATAGCTTCTTGGTTAAAGGTAGGACACCTTGTCTACTTTCCCCTTTCAGTGTTAGGAGCCCGTCTGGCTGGCTTGAACCCGTGTGGTTCTTGTCCATGCTGCCATAGCCTTTGAACTCATGAATGCATCAGTCAGGCTTTTTTCTGGAAGATACTGTGGGTGGAACTCATCCACCAGATCTGGTTCTTATAAACTCTTTGCCTCTTCTTTTGCTTAGATATCTGATCCTTATGTAAAGGGATTTGACGACTACGTCCTACTTGGGAATGAGTACTCCAAAGCCTCTAGCTCTTTACCTGTTGCCTTGTGAATCTCTTTAACTCTCATAGACCGCGTTATGAGTCTTCTCTTATGAGGCTGGTCACGGTATCAATCTGAGTATGGCAATGTATCTGCCGTTAGGAGTCAGTTTATTGCTATGCTTCTTCAAAAGCAGCAGGTCGCACCTCTAGGTCCAATACAAATATAGTCTCAGATTCTTGGTAAATTTAGCGATTTTAGGTATGTGTTTTAGCTCATGAATTGGATCCTAAACCAAATATTTGAAAGTGGTCGGTTACTCCCGTAACATTTATGCCTTTACTACCAGTGTATCTTACAGGCCTATCACTGCTGTAGGTTACAGGGCTTCTTAATAGGTGACACTCATGATTACCTTCCCCCCGTAGTAGCCTACACAGTTCCTTCTGTCGCCGTGACTACTAGTCAGCAGTGAGGCTGCTGTTTGGGCACCAGCTCAACTTCTCCATGTTTAATGACACAAGTAAGTGATGTCTTCAGCAATGGGGCCTTACCATAACACTGTAGAGACCAACAGTAACATTGGCAGAAGCTTGCAGTGTTTAGCAAGGTTCCATGGAACCCTTTGGCCAATAACTCAACAATACATAATTTATTCCTGGTATTAGGAGTTTTGCCTCGTGGCACAAATTGTCTCGTTTAGACATTGCCACCACCCCATTATTTGGTGACTCTATTTAGATTATTTTGGTTTTTAAATTAATTTTCTATTACACTTTCCCCTCCCTCAACTTTTCCCAGTTCCTTCCCATCTGCCCTCACATCCATTTTCACTCCTTTTCTTTCTTTCAGAAAAAGAACAGGCTTCTAAGAGATATCAACCAAACATAGCAAAATAAAATATAATAAGATAAAACAAAAAACCGCACCAAAGTTGGACAAGGCAACCCCAGCAGAAGGGAAAGAACCCCAAGAGAAGACACAGGAATCAGAGACTCACTCATTTACACATTCAGGAATCCCATAAAATACTAAATATATGTGCAGAGAACCTGATGAAGACCTGTGTAGGTCCAGTGCATGTTGCTTCAATCTATGTGAGTTCATATGCGCTTTGCTCAGTGGATTTAAAAGTTCTTGTTATTCTTGTATCCTCTGTCCCATCTGGTTCTCATATTTTCTTTCCCTTCTTCCACAGCATTCCCTGAGCTCTGAAGAGAGTGACTTGATGGAGCTACTTCATTAGAAAGTGTGTTCCAAGATATCTATCTATCTATCTATCTATCTATCTATCTATCTATCTATCTATCTATCTATCTATCTATCTGTGTGTCTAATATTTGGGCGGATATCTCTGTGTTTGTTCCCATTTTCTGCAGGAGGAAGCTTCTCTGACGATGGCTGAGTGAGACACTGGTCTCTGAATTATGGCAGGCTATTACTAGGAGTCATTTTATTGTTACTTCTAAATTAATTTTTAGACCAGTAGTACTTGGGTCTCTGATATATCTAGCTTCTGATTCTTGGTCATCTAAGTGGTATCAGATATGGGTTCCATTCATGGAATGGGCCTTAATCAGACATTGGTGGGTTACTCCCACAAGCCGTATGTCATCATTACCCTAGCATATTTTGCAGGCAGGACAGGTTGTAGATCAAATTCTTTGTACACCCTGAGTATGCCCGATCTTGTCTATTCTTGTAGATACTTCCTATTTGTTACCTTAACATGTTTTGGTCATAATAATTCAAATAGTAATAATGCTATACATCAATCACACTCATGTATAATATGTGATTCCCTTGCCTCATAAGTGCTAGCAATTTGTGTAATATCTGAACTAAGATATGAAAATGAAGCGATTCTGCAGAACCAGAAAGCTCCCTAAGTAAGAGCACACGTCAGCCTGTGCCTCAGCGTGCTCTGTGCTGCACACACAGGATTGTAGAGTGATGTGCATGGAGAAGAGAAAAGGAAGTACAGATTACCTCAACCAATTTCACATCTGCTCAGGATGGAGCCCTACTGTGGGCTCAGATCTAAATCCAGAGAAAGGAAGCATCACGATCTGGAAAGCCTTACACACTATTGCTGACTTCTGAATCAAAATCGTCGGCCTTTCAACTCATACAGCTCCCATTTCCAAATATTTAACATCCTGAATTTGAATATATAAATGAATCACAGATTTCATCAAAGTAAAAAGCTTACTGAATTTCCATCCTGTTTTATGCTACTGATTAGGAACCACAGAAAATAACTTTTTTTTGGTAATTCCTTAACACAAAACACTGAAATAGACACCAATTTCCGGCTACATTTTAGAAGTTCCTCCTGCATTTTGCAAACTAAAACTATTATCCAAATACTTTATAAGTAAATTACTTTATACACAATTGAAGACTTGAGAACAAAATATTTTAAAGTTCATTTGATGGATAGTCAATATATTCTGTGCCTATAATCATCCTATGGAAATTTTTTCATTCCCCTGAAGTGGGAGAAAACCAGCATCTATGTTGTTTCTTGAAAGTCTTCATTATTAAAAATAGTTCTTCATCATCTTGAAGTTAACTATGGTGTTACTTTGCATGAAACTAAACGTTTTGTTAGCCACATGAGAAAAGATTCTTGAAGTAGCCAGTCAGATTTGTCTCTAGTGACTTTGCATCACTCATTTAAACCTTGATAACCCAGTGGTGTGATTGTCTCGCTTTACACACTGAGGGATAGAGTCAGCGAGAGTCAGCAGCTTGCTGCAGGATTTTTCTACAAGTTCCTGGTGAAGCTGTAATGCCAATCCAGACAACACCTACCCAGTATCCAAGAAAGTGAGACTAAAGGGGAACTTAAAATGTTAGCTTGTTAAAATCATAAAACATATTTCTAGGTTAGTCATTTAATGATGGGCCTCTGTTTGTGGATTCTACAAAATCTAATTCACAAATTGGACCAAAACATTAATATTCGCTCCATGTAAACATTAGAAAGGATGCTCTAACCAACATCCTAATTACCAGCTGAAGAAAATTGCCCATTGCCAAATTGGATGAACAGTCAAGGTTGCTTTACTACTGAAAGGAATTATGATAAACAAAAGGATTTTATTTAAATTACTATTGGTGAAGTGGCTTTTCTAGGTGGGATGTGGGTATTTAAAATTAATTTCATGCCACGGTTTAATTACTAATGAATTTGCTCCAAGAAAGTCTGATGACAAAGATCAGCCCTATTTAATTTCATTGGGAGTATTAGTCATTGAATTAGTTAATTAAGAATATTACAAAATCAATCTTAATTTTAAAATTAGTCCCAGTGTGTAAATACATTACAAATCATAAGCTCCTCATACTGCTCTAAAAAATGTTTAGGGGAAAAGAGAATAAAGAAGATTTCACAATAATATCTTGTTTAGATTGTGATCCTGTATTTTGTAACAACTCATTTGTCCTCACTTGGTATTTCTCTGATGATGGTATCAGAACTAGCTTCCAAGTGTGAGTTGTTCGATGCTCAAGTGCGATGCAACGTTTTGAAATTATAAATGTTAACTCAAAGTACAGTGGTTCCTATTAGAGATGGATTGTGAGCAGTTCTCCCTCATGCTTGAGACTGTCTGAAGACACTCATTTTCAAAAATCCCGTAAAAGAATTAAGACTAAATTTCAAAGAAAATAATTGAAAATATTTTTCTTATTTTTTCCTAAATCCTAGAATTAATTTTATTTTCTGAAAAATTGAAGCCATTATGGCTTGAAAAACACAGTGAAGATATTGCTTCAAATACTTTTTTCTTCATTTTTTCATTGGATATTTTCTTTATCTGCATTAGGAATGTTATCCCCCTCCCCGGTTTCCCCTCCAGAAACCCCCTTCTCTTCCCCCACCCCTGCCTCCATGAGGGTGCTCTCCTACCCATCCACTCCCTCCTGCCTTCTCACCCTGGCATTCTCCTACACTAGGGCATCGAGCCTTCACAGGACCAAAGACCTCTCCTCCCATTGATGCCCAGCAAGGCCATCCTCTGCTTCATATGCTGTTGGGGCCATGGGTCTGTCCATGTGAACTCTTGGTTGGTAGTTGACTCCCTGGGAGTTCTGGGGTGTCTGATTGGTTGATATTGTTGTTCTTCCTATGGGGTTCCCCATCTTCAGTCCCTTCTC
Organism: Rattus rattus; assembly: GCF_011064425.1. Lineage (NCBI taxonomy): Eukaryota > Metazoa > Chordata > Mammalia > Rodentia > Muridae > Rattus > Rattus rattus. The sequence goes on along the minus strand of NC_046156.1, from coordinate 30,628,044 downwards.
TAACTCCTCCATTAGGGCACCCATTCTTAGTTCAATGGTTGGTTGCGAGCATCCACCTCTGTATTTGTCAAGCTCTGGCAGAACCTCTCAGGAGACATCTACATCAGGTGCCTGACAGCATGTAACTCATGGCATCCCCAATAGTGTCGGGTTTGGTGACTGTATGTGGGATGAATCCCCAGGTGGGGCAGTCTCTGGATGGCCTTTCCTTCAGTCTCTGCTCCACACTTTGTCTCTGTATTTCCTCTTGTGACTATTTTGTTCACCCTTCTAAGAAGTACTGAAGCATCCACATTTGGTCTTCCTTCTTTCTGAGCTTCATGTGGTCTGTGAACTCTATCGGGTATTCCCAGCTTTTGGGCTGATATCCACTTGTCAGTGAATGCTTATCATGTGTGGTTTTTTTGGGATTGGGTTACCTCACTCAGGATGATATTTTCTTGTTCCATCCATTTGCCTAAGAATTTCATGAAGTCATTGTTTTTAATAGCTGAGTAGTACTCCATTGTGTTAATGTACCACAATTTCTTTATTTATTCCTCTATTGAAGGAAATCTGGGGTCTTTCCAGCTTCTGGCTATTATAAATAAGGCTGTTATGAACATAGTAGGGCATGTGTCTTTCTTCTATGTTGGATTTTGGGTATATGCCCAGGAATGGTATGGCTAGGTCCTTAGGTAGTACTATGTCCAGTTTTTCTGAAGAACTGCCAGACTGATTTCCACAGTGGTTGTACCAGCTTGCAATCCCACCAACAATGGAGGAGTGTTTTTCTTTCTCCCCATCCTCGCCAGCATCTGTTGTCACCTGAGTTTTAGATCTTAGCCATTCTGATGTGAGGTAGAATCTCAGGGTTGTTTTGATTTGCATTTCTCTGATGACTAAGGATGTTGAACGTTTCTCTAGGTGCTTCTTGGCCATTTTTTTATTCCTCAGTTGAGAATTCTTTAACTCTGTACCCGATTTTTAATAAGGTTTTTTTTTCATTCTCTGCAGTCTAACTTCTTGAGTTCTTTGTATATATTGGATATTATCCCTCTATCAGATGTAGGATTGGTAAAGATCTTTTCCCAATCTGTGGGTTGCCGTTTTGTCCTAATGACAGTGTCCTTTGCCTTACAGAAGATTTGCAAGTTAATGAGATCCCATTTGTCTATTGTTGATCTTAGAGCATAAGCCATTGGTGTTTTGTTCAGGAAATTTTCCAGTGTGCCCATGTGTTCGAGGCTCTTCCCCACTTTCTCTTCTATTAGTTTGAGTGTATCTGGTTTTATGTGGTGGTCCTTAATCCACTTGGACTTGAATTTTGTACAAGGAGGTAAGAATGGATTGATTTGCATTCGTCTATATGCTGACCACCAGTTAAACCAGCACCATTTGCTGAAAATGCTATCTTTTTTTCACTGGATGGTTTTAGCCCCTTTGTCAAAGATCAAGTGACCATAGGTGTGTGAGTTCATTTCTGGGTCTTCAATTCTATTCCCCTGATCTACCTGCCTCTCTCTGTACCAATACCATACACTAATTGCTCTGTAATACAGCTTGAGGTTAGAGATGGTGACTCCCCCAGAATTTCTTTTATTGTTGAGAATATTTTTCACTATCCTGGACTTTTTGTTATTCCAAATGAATTTGCAAATTGCTCTTTCTAACTCTATGAAGAATTGAGTTGGAATTTTGAGGGGGATTGCATTGAATCTGTAGACTGCTTTTGGCAAAATGGCCACTTTTACTATATTAATCCTGCCAATTCATGAGAATGGAAGATCTTTCCATCTTCTGAGATCTTCAATTTCTTTCTTCAGAAACTTGTAGTTCTTGTCATACAGATCTTTCACTTGCTTGGTTAGAATCACAGTGAGGTATTTTATATCATTTGGGACTATTGTGAAGGGTGTCATTTCCCTAATTTCTTTCTCAGCTTGTTTATCCTTTGAGTAGAGGAAGGCTACTGAATTGTTTGAGTTAATTTTCTATCTAGCCACTTTGCTGAAGTTGTTTGTCAGGTTTAAGAGTTCTGTAGTGGAACTTTTGGGGTCACCTAAATATACTATCATATCATCTGCAAATAGTGATATTTTGACCTCTTCCTTTCCAATTTGTATCCCTTTGACCTAGTTTTGTTGTCTGATTGCTCTGGCTAGGACTTCCAGTGCTATAGTGAATAGGTACAGAGACAGTGGGCAGCCTTGTCTAGTCCTTGATTTTAGTGGGATTGCTTCAAGTTTCTCTCCATTTAGTTTGATGTTGGCTACTAGTTTGCTGTATATTGCTTTTATCATGTTAGGTACGGGCCTTGAGTTCCTGATCTTTCCAAGATTTTTAACATGAAGGGATGTTGAATTTTTTTCAAATGCTTTCTCAGCATCTAATGAGATGATCATGTGGGTTTTTTCTTTGAGTTTGTTTATATAGTGGATTATGTTGGTCGATTTCCATATATTGAACAATTCCTTTATCCCTAGGATTAGACCTACTTGGTCATGATGGATGATCATTTTGATGTGCTCTTGGATACGCTTTGCAAAAATTTTATGGAGTATTTTTGTTTCAATATTCATAAGGAAAACTGGTCTGAACTTCTTTTTCTTTGTTGGGTTTTTGTGTGGTTTAGGAATAAGCATAATTGAGGCTTCATAAAATGAATTGGATAGTGTTCCTTCTGTTTCCATTTTGTGTAATAGATTGAAGTGTATTGGTATTAAGTCTTCTTTGAAGGTCTGATAGAATTCTACACTAAACCCATCTGGTCCTGGGCTTTTTTTGGTTGAGAGACTTTTAATGAAGGCTTCTATTTCTTTAGGGGTTATGGGACTGTTTAGATTGTTTATCTGGTCCTGATTTAACTTTGGTACTTGGTATCTTTTTAGAAAATCATCCATTTCATTCAGATTTTCCAGTTTGCTGAGTATACACTTTTGTAGTAGGAGCTGGTAATTCTTTGAATTTCCTCAGTTTCTGTTGTTATGTCTCCCTTTTCATTTCTTATTTTGTTAATTTGGATACTATCTCTGTGCTCTCTGTTTAGTCTTGCTAAGGGTTTATCTTGTTGATTTTCTCAAAGAATCAGCTCCTGGTTTTGTTGATTCTTTGTTGTGGTTCATTTTGACCTTTACTGTAGAAGTCATATTTTAGTAAATATCCTAGGACTCTTGTAAGATGTGTTCTTTTTATTGAATGCTATTTATTTTTGCCTTTTATACAGAAGACCAAAATTTTTACATACAAGGAAAAGAGAAAGTGTTTAGCTACCTGGATAAAAAGGCATCTCAGCTGAATTATTGCTAGTTGGCTCTCATGGTGCAGGAACAGGAACACATTGAGATGAATGTCCTAGTTGAATGTCCAAGTTCCTTATATGACAAGAGCTAGCAATATGAGATGGTGTTTATTATGATACTTCATTTTTCTCTTCATCTTTTACTTTTATGAACATTCATAAACGTTGCAGTATTATTTTTGACAAACTTGAGCATATCCTAACTTTACTTATACTAAATAATTATTTGCAGAGACAATTAGAATGGAATAATTAAACTGTATTTTGTGCCCTCTTGCTCACAACAATTCAGTAGCTCTTTTAGCCTGATAAAATTGTCATTTGTGATACAAAACTCATTTCCAGTGCTGGCACAGGTTCAGTAGGTACCTTTCTGTCCAGGCCTCTGATCTCCTTGATAAATGGATTTGTGGATCATGCTAGGATGGCGAGTGACTTTAAGACTAGCAACAGTCAAATAGACAAGGTAGGAAGATTGTCACAAGCCAGATAAATTGTGAGTCCTAGGCCAACTTCAGCCACAGAGTTCTTTTTAATTAAGAAGCAGTGTGAAGACCATGGCTGGAGAAGGTTCGGATAGGAAATGTTTGTTGAGTGCACTTCTAAGGTAAGAATAGTCTCCTCCTTTCATGGAAATGGGGTCCTCAGTTTCCCTAATCATAGAGATGCTAGTATATGACATTAAGAGCCATGCTTAGTGGAATTAATCTCCTATTAGATGTCATATGCTGGAAGGTTGACTAGTGGTCACCTTGTGCAATTTCCTAGTAAAGTATTTGCAGTTTTGCCAAATCTTCTTTTTTCTTTCCTTAAAAATTTCATGATTTAATAGCTGAAATAGTAGACCATGTTTCTCAGTCATTAATGTTTCTAGATCCAGAATCTTCTGTCCTGGAGGTGGACAGGTTTACTTTGTTCACTTCTTGTTTTCTAGTACAAGACTTGCCACACAGCTGCTAGAATGAATGGCCAAACCACTTCTTAGATGAACATGTCAACAGAATTTTTAAAAGTGCAGTACTTGGCACAGAGATATTTAAATTTGCATTTTCTTTCTACTAGGACATTTTGTGTGACCTTAGAAATCTTCTGTTAGCATATTTAACTACTGTATTCATACAACATGGGTATGTTAATACCCAGTGTTAGTACCCAATCCTTATATGGCTTTCTTATGAAACCAAATGGCAAGAGATCTCAAAGCAGCATAAATATGAATTCTTGTTGTTACTCTTAAGCAAACCTTCTCATTAGAAGTATTTCAAGGATAAGTTAATATTCATTTAGGAACACACATCCAGAGAATATCAGACACAAATTTTGTTTAGGAACATATGAATGGATCACTATCAGTCATTAGGCAATTGCCAGAACATTGCAACTCATTTAGACATGCTTAAAATAAATGCAAAGCTACAGTGGGTATAACTGAAGGAAAAAGCTTCCTTTAGAGGAAACATTGGCTTCTGATAATCCGATAAACCAGAAAAACAATTCCTACATTGCCTCAGCTACACCTTCAGAAGGCTGGAAATATGAACAATCATCTTGATGAGAAAAATGTATGCATACAATAACAGTAGTGGGATTAGCTATAAAAGAACATCTACCAAACTGATATAACACAGTGTTTTACACTGCCCCTCTGTGTCTATGTATTATGTAATCCATATGTACTATTGTAATTACTGCTGTTAGTTTGTATGTAGAAAAACTGGGGATTCTAAGGTCACAAGCCTCCAGTCTAGAAAGCATTGACTTGACAACTCTGTTTGCTTCGGAGTCATGCACAGTCTCCCTTGGGAGACATTTGGTTCACCTTAGTCAAAGAAAATTAAAGAAAATGTTCAACTTTGTCCATGCATGAGGAAACTCAGAGGTTAACTTGGTTCATCTCCTCTTTCTGATGATAATTCGCCTTATAAATGTTTAAAATATAATAAACATAATTGTGATAGTTTAGTGGCCCAGATGGTTAATCTGTAAAAGTTCTAAAATATAAACTAGAGGATTAGGGAAATCACTCAGCAGTCAAAACACTTGCCATGCAGACAACAGGACAGAATATGCTCAGTAAATGTTGACTGGGGGCGACGACTAATCTGCAGATTTGGATTCCGAAGATGAACATTAGGTAAGGGGCTAAAGAAAGCGAACTGGCTGGCGAGAATCGTTTTAGCAATGAGTTCTGAGCTTAACTGAGAGAACTTGACACAAGAAATAAAGTTAAGAGCAACTGAAATGACTACTAACATCGAACTTGGGCTTCTACCTGCCCATTCATGCATAGCTGTGTGAACGCCCTAACACATGTAAATGGTAAAAATGAAAAAAGAACGGAAGTTATTGAAAACACTTTGGGATTAGTGCTCTTGACTTAGTGTATAGGAATTTCTCTAAATCACATCACTGCAATATCTTTATGTATTTGAAATCTAAAATAGTCTAGTCAATTCTCAACACCCTTCCTTGAATACTAAAATTTTACATTTGAACATTTCTAGAATAGGGCCTTATATTAGTTACTTTTGTCATCGTTGTGAGAAATTCCTACAAAATGCAGCCTAACTGAGGAAGAGCCCACATTGACTCACAGTTTAAGTGGGATGCAGTCCATCAGGTCAGACAGGCACAGTGTGAGGAGAGTGAGGCACTTAGTCAGGCCTGGGTCTGCAGGCAGGAACACAAAGAGATATGCTCATAAAGTTTGCTCTTTTCTTCCTTCTATTCCATCGTTGGTGCTACCTACATCCAGGATGTTATCTCCTCTTCAGCTAAACCTTCCTGAAAATGTCCTCAAATATACACATAGGCATGAATTACCTACCCACAGGTGACTCCAAACCCAGTCAACCTGACAAGGACTGTGATCATCATAGATCTCAACAAGATGAGATTAAGTTTTGTGAAATTCTAAGTGTACTTAAAAATATCAGCAACAACAAAACACACACACACACACACACACAGAGAGAGAGAGAGAGACAGAGAGACAGAGAGAGAGAGAGAGAGAGAGAGAGAGAGAGAGAGAGAGAGAGAGAGAGAGAGATGCACACATAAAGGTAACTTCAGAAACCAAGTGTTCAGCAGACATCCGTGGCTCTGGTCATAACTGAATAATCTCATTGCAAAGGTAAACCATAAAATTTTTACTTTCAATTTGACCTACAGCCTTGAATTTTCACATACTGATATGGTCCCTTTAAATTTTAATTCTCAAAACTCTTAAGTAAAACTAATAATATGCAAATGGATTTTAACATAGCAGATAAGTTTTAAATTCTGCTGTCCTTCCGATCTGAATACAGCCTCTAGCCATATTTCTCGAGGAGGCCACAGGAAAGCCCTGCATTGTTCCGGTGGATTGGTGGTCATAGAGAAGCGCTGAAACTTTTGCAAGTACATAGAAAACTGAAGGCTTCAACATGTATTTGAGCATTCTTGGGTAGATGTAAGAGGGATTACAGTCAAGGCAAGATGATGGGCGAGCAGACTCCTCGCTAGAAAAGAAGTATGTAGAAGTCTCTATATGTAGGTGTTTATGGTTTGGTCTAACATTCCTGACTGCCGATGTGAAAACGCCAAAGGAAATACCATACAAATCACCAGTGATTAAATTCAGAACATGAAACGATGTCCATGTCTTATTTTTGATGCCTAGTTTGTCTCTGTGCTGCAAGCCTTTTTGCATAAGCTACAATTTAAAACCTCATTAAGTTATTGGCTAATTGTTATCTTCTCCCAACCATGCTTTCTTTTGCTTGTAGTGTGAACAGGAAAGAAACCAAATCTCATAACCTGAATCATAACAGAAAAAGAGTTTTTAAATATCTTCACTACATCGCCAAACTGCTGGAGAAAAATACAACCAAAAACTCACTCGGCGGTATGAGAAGAGTAATTCGGAAACAATAACAACAAAAAAATAGAAAGAAAAACCAAAAGGCAAGGGCGGGGGCTACTGCTGGGTGTTGTCCGTCTCTGCGCATTGATTTTAGGGGCCGTCTGTCAACACTCCAGCCTGGTTTGAGGATTGCCAGTACACTGGGAATTTCATGTTAGCTAACCTAGAAAATTATAACAAGTCATTTGTCTCCCACAGGCTAATATAACAAACTTTATTGCTCTGTTGAGCACATATTCATTTAATACAGATGGTGGATTGCAGAAGTGGAAACTGGGGAGCCAGGGGGATTCATTTGCACCAGAAAAGGATCCCCTTAATAGTACGTACAGGAGATGGGCTCCTCTTGTAACCAGAGCCTGCTTCTGTGTTTCGCTACATTCCGTTTTTCCCACGGCTGAGGCCACTCTTTACCCTTCAGATCTGAGAGTCAGCTTCTAAGATGCTACCTCTGAAAACTAGTCTCTTTGCTCCTGTTTTCCTTCAGAGACTTGGAGCACTTCATCAAACGTAAAAGCAGCAGATAGATTAGACGTGAGAGAACACATAGAATGGAAATGCGACAGAGAGTAGAAGGCTCTCGTGGGTCAGTGACTGTACACTCTATCGTGGAGCACAGCAATGCCCTAATTAAAATCCAATCTGGATTTCCAGCCAAATATTAGCAACTGTTTCAAATGACGGATGGTATGATTTCAAAGTATTAATAACTAACACCAATATCTTTCACCAACTGAACATTCTAGGATAATCATTTGTTGAACTGTGAAAGGCAGCCTGGTTCCTACTTGAGCTAAGGCTAGAAACCCCGGTGACCCTGAAAGGATGGTAGGCGCTTCGCCTGAATACCCGGCACCAGGCCTCTGTCACTAGTCACAGTCCGCCATAGATTTGTGGCCATCAGTCTTGTAAGGGCAATGCCCCAATCCCCTCCACAGATAGAGGACGTGATCACAGATCAGGAAGGCTCAAGACAGATCTCCATTATGATGAGGTACCTAAAGGCCTGGAGGCTTAGCCAATCACCTTTCCTTCCCACACACTCTTCCCTGCAAAAAATATTTAATCTCAGGCCCACTCTGAGAAGTGGGGTATGGTTCTACACATCCACTTTCCACCATGACAATAAAATGTCTTAAAACCATGGACTGTCTCTTTTCATCGGGATCTGCCCTGGGGAGGCATGGAGAAGGCCTTTGCCTACAGAGCTGCTGTCTAATCTCCTGTAGGAGGCCTTTCTGAGCTCCCTGCCACCCCACCGCCATCAAGACAAACCAAGCCAACCACTATAAAACCAAGGACTTTCCCCGCAGGACCAGCCGGAGTTCCCTCCTTTCCCCTCTCGGTCTCAGGCTAGATCTAGCCCACAGGCACCCGGTGTGTTCTGAGCTCTTCCGCAGCAGCACCTGGGTGTCTGAAAGCCTAAGAATCAGACTGTCCCGTGCTGGGTTGGGGATTTAGCTCAGTGGTAGAGCGCTTGCCTAGCAAGCACAAGGCCCTGGGTTTGGTTCCCAGCTCCAAAAAAAAAAAAAAAAAAAAAAAAGAATGGACTACAGACTGTCCCGTGCGTCAGAGTTGTTGCCGTGTGACTAGTACCTCAGCTAACTGAAGCTGCACAGTGGACCACTCATCCTGGAAAGAATGGAGTCTAGTGCCTGTGTATGTAAGTGCCTACGATTATAAACAAAGGAAGTGAACACATACACCTAGTACTTATAAAAACAGTAAGAATACTCAGCCCATATAAAGATTAAAGGTGGTCAAGTGCATTTTCTTATCCAAACAAAAATTAATCTTTTAATAAATATGAATTATGCATATATGAATATGTTTGTGTGTGTGTGTGTGTTTTGTCTCTGTGTGTATATACCATATACATGTATAGAGGCTAGAAAGAACATTGGCTTCTTTGGAGAATTGGAGTCACATGCATTTGAAAGCCGCCAAGTGAGTGCTAGGAATCTAACCTAGGTCTTCTGAGAGGGCATCCAGAGCATTTGACCACAGTACCATCTCGCCAAGTCACCTTGGAAATTCTGAAAGCTTTGGGTCATCTGTAAATAACTTTCACCATCTTCCCGTTCCTTAGAAGTCTGAGTTCCATAAATACAAGAATAAAAACTTATAACCTCTACAAAATTCCTGATACCATTTCAACATCAAAGAATGGAAATATCCCCTCAACCGAGAAGATAAGACAAGCTCACAGATGGATGTGCAGGGAATCGTGGGTTCAAAGCATGGATCACATCAGTGACCTCACTGCTTCTATCTCACCATAACCTATGGGCTTTACAGTTCTAAATTACAACCATGCACAGCAGGCCAGTTCTTCATAGTTCTACACATTTTTCATGGCTTTACCAAGTAGACAAAGAATGCAGACATGGATGTAATTTAATTAAACTCTTAGAAAAACCATCATTTGGTATCCTAATTGTATTAGTTATTGACTAAGAGGCATTTTATGAATTATTGTTCTTATTTACATTTTGTTAGCTTATGTTACCATCCTCATTATTTTCTCCTATCTCACGATTTTGCATTTGGCTTGTTCTTGTCTTTCTAAAATCTTGAGAATCATCATTCAGTTACCTATTTGATATTTCTCTGGCTTTATAATATAAGCATTTATAATAGTAAATTCCATATTAAGAGTGCTTTTAATTATATCATAGTGTCTAATAAGTTGCGTTTTAATCCCATTAAGAGAATTTCTTCATTTCCCTTATTTTTTCAAAGACTCATTCATCATGCAAGGCTGACATTCAGTAGCCATGAGTATTTGCATTTTCTACATTTTATCTTGTCGTTCAGACCTAGTGGTATATAACATATTACTTTATTCTTCTCTGTGTAATTCATCTTTCATATCTATGTTGGTTTTTATGTTTAGTTCAGCTTTTTGTTCTATTACATTTCACATATAAACAATTTATTCAGGTCCTATTATAGTTGATCAGTTTTCCAATTCTTTTGAACCAGGCAGTCCAATTGGAGAAGGGGATACAATGGCAGGCAACTGAGTCAGACACAGCCTCTGTTCCAATAGATTGGGAACCCACTTGTAGACCAAGCTGTACATCTGCTACACATGTGTGGAGGACGTAGGTCCAGCCCCCAGTGCTCTTTGGTTAATGGTTTAGTCTCTGTGAGACCCGTGGGCATAGGTTATTTAACTCTGTAGCTCTTCCTGTGGTGTCCTAGACACCCCTGGCTTGCTCAATTCTATCCCCCACTCTTCTACAAGACTCCCTGCACTCCACATACTGTCTGACTGTGGGTCTCTGCATCTGTTTTTTATCTACCGCTAGATGAAGCTCCTCAAAGAGACACTAATTCTAAGCTCCTGTCTACAAGCATCAGGGATTGGCTGTTTTACATGGGATAGGTCTCAAGTTGGGCCAGTCATTGATTGGCCATCCCTTCAATATCTGCTTCATGTTAATCTCTGCATATCTTGTAGGCAGGAAAAATTTGGGGTTGATAGTTCTGTGGATGGATTGATGTCCTCATACCTCCACTGAAAGTTCTACCTGGCTACAGGAGGTGCCCACTTCAGTCTCCATACCTCCTTCTGGTAGGAGTCTTAGCCAGGATCACCCCCGCCCTGCCTTCCATAGACTGTCTGGAACCTCTTCTGTCCCAGACCTACATCTAGTCTCATATGTACCCTATACTGATTTCCATTCTGACTCCCAGCTCTCTTGTAACCATCATTGTCTGGAACTGATCTCCATCCCTGTTCCCCTTCTCACCCCCTCTCCCATCCATATCCCTCCCTCTATCATCCACCTCTAATGCCTATTTTGTTTTGCCTTCTGTGTGATATTCATGCATCCTTCATTAGGTCTTCCTTATTACTTAGTTTCTTTGGGTTTGTGAATTATATCAAGGTTATCCTGTATTCTATTGTTAATGTCCACCTATACATGAATAAATACCATGTATGCCTTTCTAGATATGGGTTACCTCACTCAGGAGGATATTTTTTTAGTTCTATCCATTTGCCTGCAAATTTCATGATATCTTAGTTTTAATAACTGAATAGTACTCCATTTTATAGACGTACCATATTTTCTTTATTCATTCGTCAGTTGAGGGACATATAGGTTGTTTCCAATTTCTGACTATTAGGAGTAAAATTACTATGAAAAAAGTTGAGCAAATGTCCTCATTGTTTAGTGGGGTGGGTATCTTTTGGGTATATGCACTGGAGTAATATAGCTGGGTCTTGGGGTTGAACTATTCCCAATTTTCTGAGAAACTTCCACGTTGATTTCCAGAGTGGCTTTACCAGTTCTCACTCCCGACAGCATTGGAGGAATGTTCTGTTCCTCTTGCTCCAAATCCTTACCAGCATGTGCTCTCATCTGAGTTCTAGATCTTAGACATTCTGATGAGTGTAGGATTGAATCTCAGAGTTGTTGTATATTAAGTGTTCTGTTACACGTACAGAATCCATCTTTGAAGTCACACTGAAGTAGAAAAGGAACAGAGTGTGTCTACATCATCTTGTTTTTCTTTTCTAAGTGGTTTTCTTCAGTGACAGTGGAACCTTGTGGTGATTTCTTTCTTGTGATCTTTGTGCTGTTTGTCATTATGCTGGCTAACTGTCTTAACTGATACAGTTTGGAAGAGGGAGTATCAATTGAGAGAATAGCCCCACTAGGTTGACCTGTAGGCAGAACTGTCATGCATTTTCTTGGCTGATGTTTAGTGTGGGAGGGCCCAATTTGCTGTGGATGGTGCCAACTCTGAGTAGTCTTCCCGGGTGCTACAAGAGAGCTGGCTAGATAAGGCAGGAGGAAGAAGCCAGTAGGTAGCAACCATTTATGGCCTCTGCATCAGCTCCTGCCTCCAGGTTCCTTCCCTGTTTGAGTTCCTGCCCTGACTTCACTCAATAAAGGACTACTGTGTAGATGTGTACATTGAAATAAACTCTTTCCCCCTCCCCAAGTTGTCTTTGGCCATGGAATTTGATCACAACAACTGAAGTCAAACTAAGATACTCTGATATCCAATACTTTGATTCATGGTTTAGGCAGTAGACATAGCCTCATATGGTGTTTAGTCTCTGGATACTGTAAGCTTCTAGTAAGCTTTCCACTTGTTCATCTTAGTCCCTACAGACTTTAAGCACTTGTCATTTGTCACTCGTACCTCTTGCAAAGAGTTAGAGAGTCATACAGAGTGTATGCTTCAGACCAGATTGTGACCATGTGGGACCATATTGTGGGTCTGACTCAAAGTTTTTCACTATATTTAGAGGCATTCTGGAGCAAGATATTAAAGCATAGTCCTCTGACATGTTCTGTGGGTTCCAGCAAGAAGCTGGATCACAAAGGAATTTAGCTGCCAGTCACCAACTGAGAAATGATTCTTTAAAAATGGCTTTCTCAAGGAATGTGACAAAAAAAGAGGATTTTCCTTGACATCTATGAAGTATGCAGACCCCATGATTCCCCTCTGGTTTAATTGCAGATTTGTAGAATGAGTACATTGTGGATTTTTAATCCCATACCCCCTGCTTTTAGTCAACATCCCATCCTCTGTTAGGGCTACTACAAGGTTTCCTTCAAGATTCTCATTTTCTGGCACCAAGATTATAGTGTGAATTTTCTGATGATCTCTTTGTATTAGAAATTATTCTAACTCTTTCAGTATGCTCACTCTGCACAGGGAGCAGGGCACTTCCCAATAGAACCTTCCAGAATCTTTTGACTCTCTTGCCTTCTGTTCTACTTCAGAAATCTGTTTTTTTTTTTCCTTTACAGATACGACTAGAATTTTTCTACTTTGTCTACCAGCTTTCCAACTATCCCAAGAGAATCCTGCAGTGATTCTGACATTTGACTGATCCAGACCTCCTTTCTTTTTGGCAACACTGCCTTCATCATTTCCGTGTTTCACAATAAAATGGAACAAAGAACCAGTGTGTGGATGCCTTTAGCAATTAAAATTTATTTCTGACAGCTCTGAAGTCTGGAAGAACAAGATTAAAATAGAATCAGATCTGGTGTGTAGCGAGATCCACTTCCTGGTTTGCGCCTTCATTTGTATCATCTAGGGGAGACCAGCTACGATCAATTTTCTTTCTTTAATAGTGTCCAATCTAAGGCTTATCCCAACCATAAAGCTCAAAGTTAACATTTTAAACCTTTCCTTTATAAAATTTGTGCACACTATTTTTCAAGTCTAAGCAGTAGTTTTGATAGTCTATTCTTCAATAATTACAAGGATGGATTTTCTTTAGGGAGATCATCTGATACTTATATGATCCAAAACCCACATGTCTTTCTTGTTTGCTTTTGTTTTCTACAGAATTCATCTATAGAACTTATTATAGATATAACTCATAGTTATAGATCGTTCAAAGAATCTAGGTTCATTTCCAGGAATATTCAGGCAAGTGCTGGATTGAGTTTATGAATCAGCAGCATTTTAAGGTTCTCCAATTTCAGGTTTTTCACAGTTTGAAATCCCAGATGATTCGTTTGCCTTCAACCATACTTAATTGTACTTTAGCAAGCATTTCTGAACACTTTTCTGACTGTTAAAATTTCAAGGGAAAAAAGTCCACAGGCTATATTATTCAATTTTATATTCTATTACTTTAATTTATCGACAAATAGAACCAACGGATGATACTTGTAGGGTAAAAGGGCCAGGGAAAAAATATCCTGGGTCTGACTTTACCCCAAGACCAAGACTAGAGCCAAGAAAAAGAATCCTTACCAATCCCTGAGCTTGCCACAGAATCCCACCAATCCCTGAGTATAACATCCTATCAACCCATGAGCATGAAATCCCACCAATCCCTGAGTATAACATCCTATCAACCCATGAGCATGAAATCCCACCAATCCTTGAGCCTTTTTCTCAGCAATCTGGACTTCCAAATTCCTACTGAAATGAACTGTTAATGTCTGCTTATAGGACATTTCTTTAATGTACAGCTCCAGGATCTCCCAGATACCTCAGAAAATCAGTTCTAAATGTTTAAGAAGCACGATGTAAGTCTTATTACAGCAGTGACTTCTTTTTCGATCCATTTATTCTGTTCCATCTGGAATCGCTATCATGAACTCCTGATAAAGATAACCTGGAGGAGGAAAGGATCATTTGGCTCACAGTTTGTTAGCATAGTCCATCATGGCCAAGAATGCAGCCCATTGAAAGGGACGCTAAGGGTGACAGGGAGAATATGAGGTATTTATTCACATTGCACTTGCAGTCAGTGAGGAAAAGAAAAACAATCTCTATTCTCTGTTTCTGTTCTCCTATTCCATTTTTTTCTGCCTAACATCCTACCTCATGAACATCACTACCTTCGTTCAGAGATGGGCTTCCCACCCTAGTTAACCTCTCTGGAAGCTGAGCACAGTGGCATCTATTTAATCCCAGAGCTTTAGAGGCAGAATTGGGTGGACTTCTATGAGTTCAGCAAAATCCTGATGTACATATTATTTTTTTTTAAATTATCTGGGGATATGTAGTAAGACTGTGTCTTAAACATAAAAGGACACTAAATCTCTCTGGAAGTAAAGAAGTCAGCCTCCTAGGTGATTCTAAAACCAATGAAGTTGACAATCACTATTAGTCCTCATAACCAGATAAACAATGAAACAGTCATTGACTGAATTTAAATTATAGAAACAATGCCCTCTCTGCTTCCAGGCTGTAGTGGAAATCTATGAGAAATCAATAAAATAAATTTTTTTCTTTAAGATGAAAAAATGTGAAGGTTAAACAATAAGCTTTTAAGGGACTTAGGTATCATTGAAAGAATAGAGAAATTAAAATATTTTGAGTTAAATCAAAATGTCAAAATAAATATGTTTGGTACATTAAAAACAGTAGCTTAGAGAAAAGCTATAGCACCCATGTATATTTTAGGAAAGAAGAAAAATTTAAATTAGTATTTCAAGCTTCAACTGCCTAAAACTAGAAGAAGACAAACAGAATTCTAAGTATGTAGAAGAAAAATAAATACTTAAAAAGAAATCACTGGAGCAGAAAATGAATAGAGAAAAATTCAACAAAACCCAAGGTTGGTTTTATGACAAGACCAATATAACTAATAACCCTCTGGCCATGGTAACTAAGCAACAGAAGATTACAAATGTAACGCTTTGGATACCAAAGTATCAGATCCAAGACCGTGGTGCATCATCAATTACAATATTTACTATACAAAGTTATCCTGCAGAAAACAGAATGGTGCATCTTTGCATTGTACTGTGCTAGAATGCTGGATTTTAAAAATGGCTGATTGAATCTCGAACTTCAGTTTCATAAACGAGTCGTTCAAAGCATTTGGTTTGAGATTAGAACAGAATTTTCAACAATATCTGAAATAGCCTACACATACCTCGGCACTTTCCCCTGTATAGTGTGTAGGAATGCCGTTCTTATTACTGACAATCATAAAATCAGAGTGTTAATCAACTCTAAAATCAGTGAGGATTCTCTATGTTCTGAGGAAGTAAAGGTTAAAGTTAGACTTATTTCTTTATGTGAAAATGAACACGTCTTATCACAGGGCAAATTTGTTTTCATCTTTAGTAAGTAGCTATATATATAAAATATGAATTACTTTAAGATAAGTTTATTTATAATTTATTATCAATAAATATTTTATTTGTATACACATTTTATATACCTATCTACCTAGGATAATAAAATTAATTTTAAGAAACCCCACCCCGGTCATGTATTTTGTTGCTATGCTAAGCTATGACCTATGAAACATCCATGCATTTTCATCTTAGAATGTTAAGTGTATTCAGCTTATATTTTCCTGTTTAATGGGTTCATCTGGATATAAAATTAATTTTAGTCAAGATTCTTCTGTGTATAAAATAATACTAGGGACAGCTATATGCCCACAGATATCCTAAACTCAATGAAATCTATCAAAATTTTAAGGAATCGGTTTATCAAAATTCACACATGGATAAATAGGTCATCTGAATAGTTCTGTAACTATTTAAAACAATTCAACAAATGATGTTATATTTAATCAGGTAAGGCATGACCAGCTGGGTTTCCTTGTGAACTACATACAAAGTATTAAAGGAACTTTATTTCCCTCTAATGCCTTCTGGAAGACAGAAGCATGTAGAATCTTAACTAGTTCTATGAACTCATAGTACCATCACACCAAAAGCAGTCACCTCAAGGATATAAAAACAGATTAAAATCTTTGATTAGTATTGATGCAAGAACCTTTAACAAATGCAAACAAGTCTATTGCACCAGTGCATGAGGAGAATCTCACACCATAATCAAGTAGCATTCAAAGCAGGTATGCAAGACTCCATTTGAAAACTAAATAATCTAATCCATTAATGGGCTAAATAAGAAAGTAACATGATCATAGTGATAAATTTGGAAAATCATCTGTCAAAAATACATATTCATGAAAGGAAACTTATCATCAAACTAAGAATCAAGAGAAATCTCAACATGACGAAGATCTAATTATAGACGATCCCAGTAAGTTCAGAGTCTTTTTCTAGAAAAGATTCTTGAAACAGGATTCCAATCTGTTTCTTGATGTAGAACCTAGACATTCTAGCTTAAGATGATGTAATATCCAACACATTAAAGATAAATGCAATGATGAGAAATGAAAAATTATCCACAGTTAGAAATAGCCCAGGGCTGGAAAAGCAAGAGCTAAGAGGATTGGTTGTAGATTGTTGTAACTCTAAAACAAGTCAACAGAACTAGAGAGATTATGGAGAGTCATGAGCATGCAACTTGTGACTGATTGCCAGTGGGAAAGTGTGAAGAGTAGTTAGTATCCTTCTGCGATTTTAAGTTGTGATGTGTATAGCAGGGTTTGTATAAGGAGGGTAGTAAAGAACCACTGTGAACTTGGAGAACACATCATGGAACATCTCGGGGTAGTCTGAAAAGAAAATGTTTGCTTTAGTGGAAATGTGTACAAAAGTTAAAGATGTTAAAAACCAATGAGTGTTATTTGTCTCATTATATGAGTGAGGTAGAAGGAGAAACTACTTATAATCTAAGAAAAATAGAAAAACAAGTCCAGGGTTGCATCCCTTGTTTGATGTGATGGTTATTTCTAGCTGTAAGCTTGGTAGGATCTAGAATCATCGGTGACAGTGGTTCTCAAACCATGGCTCACCACCCCTTTAGGGTCTACCCACCCTTTATTATAGGGCTCACCTAAGAACATCAGAAAGCACATTATGATTCATAACAGTAGTGAAATTATAATTATGAAGTAGCAAAGAAAATGATTTTATGGTTGGAGGTCACCACAACATGAGGAACTGTTTTGAAGGGTTTCAGCCTTAGGCAGGATGAGAACCATTACTCTGGGAATTGGATCCCTGGACACAGGTGTAGGGGATTACCTTGTTTAGGTTAATTGGTATAGGAAGATGAATAATTGTGGGTAGAACCATTCATAAGACAGGGAATTCTGCACTGTAAACTATGGGAAAGGTTGTCCCAGTGCTATCATCAATTCACTCCTTGTTCTCTTCCTGCTGTTGCAGACAGAAGGTGCCCTGCTGCTCTAAGTTCCTGCTGTCTTGGCTTCTCTGGCACGATAGACTCCATCTTGATCTATGAGCTAACTTAACATTTTTTTCCTTACACTGTTTTTATCAATGTTCTTCATTATAGTATCTAAGAAACTAAGACATTTGTTTACTCACCATAGAGCCCATCAACAGATTAAAAAATAACTAAAATGAGAGTCTTGGTGCAATTTGATGGAGCTGTATATGGACTGACCTGAACGAGAAATTTCTGCAGATAACAATCTTAGAGGATCTTATCAAATAAGTTTATTAGTCACTCTACACACACTTCTTTACTTGAATGGGGCACAATTTATTCACAGACAATAAGTTGTATGAACTAGATTTGTTGTTGTTCTTTTTTTTTTCATCAAAAGACAAAATGGATCAGGAGCGCATGTGCTGTTAAGTCTCAAAATAATTTCCCTGAGTGGATGAAGTCTTGATTACCTTTGCCCCACTTGGTTCACATCTAAGAGGTTCTAAAAGGGAACTTTGAGTTATATACTTCAGGGGTCATGTGGCTCATTGGGAAAAACTTTGGAGAACATTCTCCTTTCCAGGCAGAGGACCAAACCAGCCATGCCATATCTACTACAAGGTGCTCCATTTCCTGAGAGGAGTGATAATTCTAGAATCTTTAAGAGGGGTGTGGGGGTGTTTTATTTCTAGGACATTGCACAAAATATTTATCCTCAGAAATGTGTGCAAGGAAGACCTAGAGAGACCCATTCTACAGGAGCCCACACTTTTAGAGTTTTGCTCCTAGGAGCTCCACCAAGTTTTCTGGTGATGAGCCTGAGAAATGCATCTCTGTGCTGTATTTTATTGGGAGAAGTGTAAGCAATGGGAAATATGGCATATTGTTTCCTAAAACAAAAGTTTGTTCTCCAGAGAAACTCAATTCTTCTAGAGACTCTATTATGACATTTCTCCTTGCCTTTGTTCCCTTCAATCTTCCTGCTCTGAGGAGGAGAGAGACAATTGTAAATGTCAACATCCAGTGGTATTGTATAGCCTCACTGTAAGACTAAGACAAAATCATCAAATTATGGAATACTGCCTCCCACCATACCTGCCAGCACTATAGGGCTTCCACAGAATAATACAGAATCTCAGTGTGGAGATTAAAAGATTCACAATACGGCTAGTGAAGAATTCTTAGATAGATAAGCTCAGAGGCAGGGAAGAGACTAGAACAAAAGCAGCAGAAAGATGTTAAACCTGCAGCACAAAAACATTAAACACAGCAAGCCTTAAATAGAGCTCAACTCCTAGCCAGATTAACCCAAGTACTCATGGCCAACTTCCTGTAACCTCAGATCTTATTCAGTATACAACATGCCTGGCCTCCAACACAGAACTATAGACTGTAACACAAAGCACTCAAAATAATCTGACAAAATTCCAGAAGCATGAGAGTAAGACTCAGGTATCACTCTCATTTAAATTTACAGACAGGGAACTTAAAATAACTATGATTAATGTGTTAAAGACTCCATTAGAATCTGGCAACACATAAAAAAATGGGCTTCATAATCAAAGTATGGAAATTATAAGAAAAGAATCTTTAAGACTTTGCATTTGACAATGGAGTATTAGATTTAAGCAAGAGAAAAGTGGTTTTCTCTCCTTAAATTATTAATTTTGATCAAGAAAGGACTTGACAGGAAAGATCCAAAAAATGGGAGGACATCTTTGCAAAACATAACACTGATAAGAGTTTAATATCCACACCATATAAAGCATTTATACTACCCCCTACAAAACACCAACAACAAACAAAACAAGGAGAAGTAACACATGTTAAAGGTGGACCAGATGGCCAGTGAGATAGCTCAGCTGATTAGAGCGAGTGCCTCCAATCTCTATGATGTGGATTCTATCCTTCCGGTTCACAAACTAGAAGCAGAAAACTCCTGCAAGGTCTGCTCTGGCCTTCATCTATGCACTATGATATGAATACACACGACTCAACACATATACACATGTGAATAATAAATACTTGGTAAATATAATGTGAAAGCTTTCAAGACTCAAAGTGCTTGAGTTGTAGAAAATATTTACCATGGGGGACAGAGGAGAGGAAGGTGGAAAGAGGAGAAGACACCATGAGGTAAGAATCTCAAAATCATGGCCACGAGGACTGACCAATTGGAATTGAGAGCAACTCAGATGGAACATAGTACGTAATAACTTGATGTTATGGATAGGAAAGCAGATTCTGATAGCATAGAGAGTCGATATCTGCCCAGCTTTAGTGCTGATAAAGGCTTATTATAAATTAAAGGTCTTTTAGCTGGGAATTGAATGATCAAAGGCTGGGTAAAAGCCCTGATTAAGATTAAATGTATTCCATAACTGGCTTGGATATGTTTTTCTTTAAAGAAGGCATACAAATGAAACACCTATAATTAGGATGGTTTTGATGAAAAATAAAGGAATATGTAACTGCAATAAAGAAGAGAAACAAAACCCTTTGCAGATCTGGCATGAATGTGAACTTATTTGGTCACTGTAGAAATGACCATTCCACAAATTTTGACCATTCTTCAAAATTTATAGCAGTAGTACTAATGATCCATTCTATTCTTGGCCACATACATTACAAAGAAGTAAACATAATTTTACACAAAAAATTGTGACTATATGTTTATAGCAGCATTATTCTTACTAGTTCAAAGACATGAAAAGCTAACATCTTCAAAAAGAATTAGATAAAAAGTTGTTACTATCACCAGAGCTTCAGGGACTAAGCCACTACCTAAAGACTATACATGGACTGACCCTGGACTCTGACCTCATAGGTAGCAATGAATATCCTAGTAAGAGCACCAGTGGAAGGGAAGCCCTGGGTCCTGCTAAGACTGAACCCCCAGTGAACTAGACTGTTGGGGGAGGGCGCAATGGGGGAGGGTTGGGAGGGGAACACCCATAGGAAGGGGGGAGGGGGGGGATGTTTGCCCGGAAACCAGGAAAGGGAATAACACTCGAAATGTATATAAGAAATACTCAAGTTAATAAAAAAATGTATTCCAGGGGCTGGAGAGATGGCTCAGTGGTTAAGAGCACCAACTGCTCTTCCTGAGGTCCTGAGTTCAAATCCCAGCAACCACATGGTAGCTCACAACCATATGTAATGAGATCTGATGCCCTCTTCTGGTGTGTCTGAAGGCAGCTACAGTGTACTCATATACAATAAATAAAATCTTTAAAAAAATGTAAAAAAAAAAAAAAGTTGTGCTATCCACCAAAAAAGTGGAACATCCTTGAGTCAAATAAGGCTTAAAGGACCAATGGATGCCAGAAGTTGAATGAACCACAAAACCATACAACAAATAGAAGATGCACTTTTAAAAGTTAGATATTTTATTGTGGTATGTCTGTGTGCTTCCCCCAGCTATGCCTCTACTTTGGGGACCAGCTATGGTTCCAAGTTTTCTGGTCCCTTCCTTAGGGTGTCCTGAAGTGGCTGCAGACCAGAGTAGAAGAATAAAGCAGAATCAGGAATGGGTGGACCCTGTTCAGCTGGGAGTGACTACCCCCAGAATAGAGTGGAGGGGGGGAGGTGAGAGGTAGGGGGAGACCTTCTTGCAGGATTTTAGTGTCACAGCTCTTTCAGATGATACTCACTGAAACAGCTCTCTCAGACCATTCTTAGTGAAACGATTGGTGAGCATACTTTATTCAGGGTGAACAAAGGCTAGATGTAAATCTTGGAGAGCAGTAAGGAGTTTTCAGGGTGAATATAAAAATCACTGGCTAGAGCTTAGTGTACTGTGAATGCATCACTCTAGGGAAAGAGGAAGTTGAACTTGGATACTTGCCAAGGGCTATGTGACCTTCCTCAGGTGTGTGTAAGGGGTATGGCAGGGGTCACGCTCCCCTACAAGGTCAGAGAAGGGGAAGCCCTGATGGAGAAAGGGAGTCCTCAGTTGTGCTGTGAGCTCAGAGGAGCTAACCAGACAGAGTACACGTTGGTCTTCAGGAGCAGGGCTTCCCAACAGTTCATCCTTTTCCCATGATATATTTGAAATAGTCAAAGACATAGATATAGAAACATTAATAGTATACATTAATGGGAAAGTTTTAAGACTAGAGAGATGTGGTAGTTGTATACATTGAGTAAGTTTTTGGACATATGAAATGGCAATGAACACTTTACATTGGTGATATATACAAATTTCATCTGAAACCCACCAGAATGCAAGACAACAGAAGCCCAAAATTGAAACCAAGGACACTTTTGATAGATATACCAGTAGAATCGGCACAACTAAAGAAAGAACTGGTGAACTTTAAGTTGAACCAACAGAAACTTCTCAAACTAAAACACAAAGAAATAAGGGAGAAGAGAATCGAACATGTATTTAGGACAATTTCAATATTAACAGTAAGAACAGCTATTTTTATAACTCCAATTGGAATATCAGAAGATATGTGACAAAAGGGCAGAAAGGTATTTATACTAAAATAATAAAACACCATGAATCATCCAGAAGCAATGGCAGATACCAAAGTATGTCAAGCAAAGAGCAGGGGACTCATAGGCATAACACGTTTGAAGTACAGAAAACAAAAGACAAAGGCTTGACCTAAGCCAGAAAGGGAGAAGTACATTTCTGTGCATAGAGAAGAACAAGTATGCGTGAAAAATGACTTCTCCTTAAAGCCAAGCATACATGGCAGGCTGGAGAAACAAGCTTAAAACACTAAGAAGTAAAAACCACCAGCGTGGAGCTCTTCCATAAAACCACCCCTCAAAAGTAAATGAAAAGAATTCATTGTCAAAAATAAAGGCAATTCACTGCCAGCAGATCAGTTAAGCCAAAAGAAATGTTTAAAAAACATCCTTCTTATAGAAATAATGGTAAGATCCTGGAGACTTTACACAGGGTCACGAGTGATTGCTCCTCCAAGAGATGACCTGAGTTCCCAGGACCTATACTGAGTGGTTCTCAGCCTCCAGGAAGAACCACACCCCCACAGGATCCTCGGCCTCCTCTAGCTGCACAGGCCCCTCCATGCATGTGTGTGCTTGCACGCGAGCGTGCACTCACTCACAAATGCACACACAGACGCACTTCAGAAAACGTTAACTTTTTAAAGATTCTGATGTCACAAATGGATATACATGAAGAAAAACATTAGGGAATGGATCAGCAAAGATACAGTTATTTGTTTCGTTCCTTATTGATATAAAAGGTGAGAAATGCAGTGGTTAATATGGTGTGCTGAGCCATTATAGTTTGAGTTTGGGCGAAACGGATGAACAGTGGTTCCCTACAGAGCAGAATGGAGAACATGGGAAAACCCCATTGGAGGGTCAAACCACAGGCATGGCCGTAAACAGAACATCACAGTCTGGACAAAAGTATGTCAGTAACAGGAAAGGCAACAATCTCAGGCTTCCTTTCTTGGTTCTTTACTGCGATGTTATTGATGGTTCTGAACGGGTTAGTGATGCATGATTGCCCTTTCTTTGAAGAATCCGAGATGTAGACTGGAAAACAAATGTCATGCCCACTAGCCAAACTGCCTCATAGAAGTGGGAGAGGCTGCTTTAGGGAATAGAATTTATTTAGCTACCCTCATCCTCTGTACACATAGAGCTGAGCTGCATTCAGGAAAGGTACTCAGTCTGCTTGTGCCAAGGGAAGCCGAGATAGAAACAGCTAGATGCTCTGACACTTATTTTTCTCAGGAAGATTCCCTGGGAGTAGAAAAGGCAGATTTCCCATACCCCTAGCAGACTCTCAATTAAGAAAGAGCTCACAGTGGGAAATAGCAGGTCTCTCTTGCTTTCCAGTCTTTACAGAGACTGACAGTGGGACTGCTCTCCAGTACTTCTGAGACAAGGGTTGTTGTCCTGTTGCTTCTCTCTCAAGGGGGCTCCCAGTTCTTTCTGATTACCACAGGTAACCTCTTATTCAACTCAGAGATGGTCAGTTGTGTTAGGTAATCAAACAAAGGTTGAGACAAAGGAAAATAATTTCAACAGAAAGAAATATACACAGCCTAAAGCCATTCTTTAATGTAAACCTTTGCAGTCCCTCTCTTCCTCCTGGCTTTGCTCCACACTTCCTTTTCTGACTTGTCCTTTGGACTGTGTATTGTTTGAATCACACCCTTATGGCTGGCACTACCATATCTGTTCTGATGCTTTGCCATAAAGCATGAAATTAGACCCACTGACAAAGTAAGACGTGGACACATATGAGTTTCTATGTCTCCTCTTATATTGTTAGACATACGGTCAGTGACCTAAAATAGTAGTGACTTTTGAAAATGTGATTCATATTTATTCAGTCTGCCTAAGTGGTATCAAGGCATCTGTATACACACGTGTGTGAACAATCATGCATAGACATACCTTTGTGACAATGGACGGATGGTTCACATGCCAAGCACTTCATGGAGCAGAGAGAATTTGTTCTGCCTCCTTGAAGAACTCACCACTAAACTATGACTAAATGGATCAGACAGACAATTTACATATTGTCCTGAATTTTTAAAATTTTTATCAAAGAAATATATGTTATATGCATAGTTTATAAAGTCCAAGAATTTAAATCATTTTGCTTGTGCATAAAGTCAGCAGACCGATTTTATCCCTCCCCATCCCTAAATCACACTGCACACAGAAAACTATTTTAAAACATCAGTTGAACTTTTCAATGTGGAAGATTAAGCTACGCTTTTAACTTTATTCCAGAACTGTAGTTTTATACACAAACATGCACATGCACACATTACACACACACACATACACACACACACACACACGCACACACACATGCACATACACATGCACATACACACACGTACACACACATATTGATTAATGTGCATACATTTATATGGGTTTATAGTAATATCTATATTTACTTTTCCTTTTCTTAAATAGCTTGCTCTTAGCATGAACTTCATCCTTAAGCACCTTGTAAGTTTTAACTTCATTTTCTGTACATTTCCCAACAATGTAGTCCTAGTCTTACTGAACTGTGGAAGACCTCTTGCAGTTAAACACACCGAAGCACATCCTGGTGTAGTTTTAGCTCTGTACCTTCTATGATACAGGCTCATGACAAGTGCTGACTCAGGAACACTAGCCCAGTTCCTCAGAGTCGCTCTGTGTTATAATACATTCCCACACTTTTCAATTATTCTCATCTGACGAAGTGTATCTTCCCTTGAGGTCCCAAGGGAAATATGAGAAGTAGGTTATTTGGAATATTTTAAGGCTTCTGATGCCTCTTACTTTATATATATTATATATATTTCCCCCCATTGGAGAAAGTCTAAGAAGTTAGCTGTCTCTGTATTTTATAAGATGAATTTCAGTGTTCTAGTATGAAATAAATGGGAAGTCATAATCATAGATATGCTGATGTAAATAAAAATCATTGATCATTCTCATTTATTTTGAATATTTTATTTTTGTTATTATATAATCATAACATTTCTTCCTACCCTTTCCTATACCCAAGCCTTCTCATAGACCACTCACTGTTTTCCTTCACATTCATTATATCTTTTCCACTGTTATTGCATGTATGTGTGTATATGTGATCTATATTATATAAATATATAAGACATAAAAGATAGATATAAAAGATATATAAGATATATAACCTGTTCAGCCTAAACGAAATGACTTTTAAGTATGTTTTCAGGGCTAACCATCTAGCACTGGATGGCCAATTGTTGTGGCCTTCACTCAACAAAGGCTGCCACTGTCCCTGTCATCTTTCCTCAGATGCCTGTAGTTCTTTGTGTAGGTCGTGGCCTTGTGGGCCTATCCCTATCTGGTTTGGCATGTTTGCTGGTGTTATCCTTGTTCAGCATCTGTCTGGACAGTTATGTTGGTGAGACTATGAGTGTAGATTCTGATGTTTCCAGGAGACAAAAATCTCACAGCAATTCTCTAATTTTCTCCCTCTTTTAAAATACATTTTGTTAAAACTGTTTTAGCTAAATGTATGATTTCTGAATCATCTCTCTATTTTAATACTTCATTTCATTTGTTTTTGTTGTCTTCTTTATATTTGATGAAAGTTGATTAAATCAATTTAAGCCTTTTCTGCTCCTAGAATACCATATATAATTACATATTATATGTAATATATATCATATGTAATATTTTATGATTAGTATATAAGTTACAATATGTCTCATAGTGATATAATGTATTATGTTGTGTTTAGGTTTAGGGTTAGAATTAAGATTAAATATATAAATAAATATCTATGGCTTATATGTACAGATTTTACATATATATGTATATATACATATATCATAATCCAATTTTGTAGCTGATCTGTCTTCCTAAATCTTTCTAGGTAATGCAGCCTTATCTACAAGATAAGATCTGCTGAAAACAATAGAAAGATTCATATACTGAGTATATATTGTGGTATATGTTGCAAGTATATTATCATTAGTATTTTATGTTTAGTATATAAAATACAGTATACCTCATGTTTTGCATAGTAATAGAATATATTATGTTGTGACATACTATTTTATTTTTATGTCTTTGTATCACTTAGTAATTGAACAATAGGTACCTGAATATGTGTGTGTTTGTGATTGGAGGTATATGTCTATATACCAATACCACAAACAATGCTTTTGAAACAGCAGATAGAAGGAAACAGGGATGTACTAATAAGACATCTTTTTAAAATGTGAAAATACACCATTATATACAAAGTAACAGTGGAAAATTACATTATTATGCCATATACTCAATTAACACAAAAGTCAAAGTGTTCGCAAGCCCATAAATCCCATGAGTGAAGTTGAGAATAAGTATAAGCTGAGTGTCTCTGTGCTGTTACTCTTAGCCCTAAATGTGTCTAAAGTGGCCTTTGATTGTTCCATAGATTAGCATAAATGTATTTTCAGTGAATCGTATTTTAAATGTTTTTGCCTTAAAATTACTTTAATTCTTGGGATGAAATAGACTCAGGTTCAGTAGGTTCATGTGTCTGTGGCCCAAGTCAACGTAGTCCCTTTGAGGCATCAAAGGGCATCATGTGTAAATCCTAACAGCCCCTTCTGGATTGTGCCCAAAAGACAAGCGAAGTGGATAATTAGCTACATGTTATGTTATGTTATGTTATGTTATGTTATGTTATGTTATGTTATGAATAATAGGCAGCGTCCAAGGAATAGCATAATTTAAAAAGAAGCATATTTTCAATGAGGGACCACAGGACTTCGAAGGGAAACATGTTTTATAGATTAGGGTTTTCAGGGTCAGGTTCCTTTACTTCAGAAATGCTAACTTGAGATGCACTCGCATCGTCCACAGAAGGCTTGTCCCCATGACTGCCCTTCAGCTTACACATTCTACGGACAACTTGAGAGTTAGTGCTTCAAAATACAATTGTACAAATAAATGCTAAGGACCCGACAAGTCAATGTGGATGATCGTTCCATGAAAGAAAATAGACAGAATAATGAGCTGACTGCATTCGTGTTTCAGTTGAGTAATAGACCACTCTGGTAAATGTGAAATGAATCAACACTGCCGACATCTTCGTTGATTTTTAAGTCCTAGCACTTATTTGTGACTTCCCAGACTATTAAAAGAAAACCTTTATGTTGGACTAAGGGATGTAGTCTATGGTAATTTGTTACAATAGCAACTTAGATCAAATGGAAGAATAAATGATTTAATTGAAAATGTTGTTTCTAAGAATCAAAAATATTACAAAAATTTTGCACAGATGTATGCTATAAAAATAAGTAATTTTATACATTATACTAAAATTTATACTAAACTTTGTAGATTTTTAACATTTGAACTTTTACTTTATATATTTTTT
The DNA here is from genome assembly GCF_011064425.1 of Rattus rattus. NCBI lineage: Eukaryota > Metazoa > Chordata > Mammalia > Rodentia > Muridae > Rattus > Rattus rattus. The sequence goes on along the minus strand of NC_046156.1, from coordinate 30,600,462 downwards.
TACTTTGTTGAAATAGAAAAAAAATACTAGAGATCAACTCTCTAATACAATTTTAACCATGATCTTATAAAATTTAATTTTTGACCTTCTTGGCTTATATCTTTACTCTCATGCTGATATTAAGTTTAATATTATAAAAGTCCATATGAATGGTATTGCTTTATTGCCAAGCTGTTATGACTTAGAGAGTCATATATAAAATCAACATGGCACCAAATATTTTACCAAGGTGACCACAAATACAAACTTACCTCCCATTCCCATACCACCACCTGCCAATCCCCATATCCTCAGTCAAAGGAAACACGTCTGTGGCCTCCATCCTCCTAAGTTAACTATACATAATGATTCCCATAAATTCCCTCAAAAGGTTTCAGAAACAGATTGTTGCCTATTAAAATTCCACCTGCCATACCTGATTATGTTTCTTTTAACCAATAGGGCCAATCTATAAAATATACATGTATCTAAATTTAGTTGTCAAACAGCTGTCATGGTGCTAGTACTTTTGAATAATCTTTTTATTAAAATAACTTCCTATAACTAGCATTTAGATAACACAAATTTACTAACAGCACCAACCTATTTGTTGTCTGCAAATTGGGTATACTTAGTTACCATAACGCATTATCTTCCAATTTGGTGACTCAGAGTCCAGCATGCATGTCACTAGATTAAATTAAATTATAGCATAGGTTTGTCCATGTGTACTTTTTTGGATGGTGGTTTAGTCCCTGGGAGCTCTGGTTGGTTGGCATTATTGTTCTTAGGAGGTTGCAAACCCCTTCAGCTCCTTCAGTCTTTTCTCTAACTCCTCCATTGGGGATCACATTCTCAGTTCAATGGTTTGGACAGACCCATGGCTCCAGCTGCATATGTACCAGAGGATGGCCTTGTTGAACATCAACAGGAGGAGAAGCCCTTGGTCCTGCCAAGGCTCGATGCCCCAGTGTAGAGGAATATCAGGGCAGGGAGGCAAAAATGGGTGGGTAGGTGGGTAGAGGAATACCCTCATAGAAGCAGGGGGATGGGGGATGGGATAAGGGGTTTATGGATAGGAAACCAGGAAAGGGTTTGAAATGTAAATTTAAAAATATCTACTAAAAAGGATTAAAAACTAAAGTATAGCATAGCCATGTTGTTTTGTGGAGGCAGCTGGAGAGAGCTTTTTTCCCTTTCTCTTCCTAGCTTCTAGCTCTTGTCTTCTGCTATAGCTCTTCAAGTTGTCAGTGTTACAAGGCTCCAACCCACCTTCTATCTAACTAGAGATAGGAAAGGCTTTCTTATTTTTGAGAAATCACACAATTACCTTGGGCTATTGAGTAATGAAAAGAATTCTCCCCATCTCAGACTGTAAACACACAATCACACCAGCAAAGTCTCCTCAGCCATGTAAGGTAACACTTTCACAATTCCTGGAATTAGAGAATAGCTATCTCTAAAAGTCATTATTCTGACATCCAGAAACACACACACCTCACCACATACACTACACACACACTCCCCACATATACTACACACACACATGTACACACACACCACATACACTACACCACACTATACACACACACAACACACACACACATGCACAACACATACAGTACACACACACCACATACACTACACCACACTATACACAAACACACACACACAACACATACACTACATACACACACCAAATATACTACACCACACTATATATACACACATATACACATGCACACACACACACACCACATACACTACACACAACACACATGTACACACACACCACATACACCACACCACACTATACACACACAGACACCACACACACACATACAGACAACACATGCACTACATACACACACACACTAAATATACTACACCACACTATATATACACACATACACACACACAACACATACACTACACACACATATGCACACACATACACACACACCCCACCATATACACTACACCACACTACACACACACACACATATACCACATACACTACACACACACTCACACATACACACACACCCCACCATATACACTACACCCCACCACACACACACACACACACACATATACCACATACACTACACACACACTCACACATACACACACACCACATACACTACACGTACAAACACACCACATACACTACACACATACTACATACACTACACCACACTATACACACATAGACAACACACACACACACACACACACACACACACACACACACACACACACACTTGAACTCCACAGGACATTGGAGTAAGCAGAAACATAATGACCACAAAACAGCAGCTATCCTTAACCAGTGCCTCAAAGGTCAGTTACCATGGTCACTTCATGTTATTTGAGCGAATAAAAGAAATGCCGAGCATCGGGAGTTGCTCTCCTTACAGGAGTTACTTAGTCACTTTGCTTTCCCTTACGTAGGGGAAAAGGCATGGAGAACAAGAGTGCTACCAAAACTAAGCTTACAGATTCTAACCTGTTTAGTCTTGGCTTCGCCAACATAGAAATAGAAAAGATCCAAAGTGAAAGCGTGCAGAAGTGTTGTGTAAGCAGATCCAAGTGCCCAGTTCCACTTGGCCATTAGACTAAGAAATAGTGTGTCCTTGGGATTCCTTAGACACTGGGATAAAATACACGAAAAAGATTGATGAGGGAGAGATATCTCTGCCTTCATCTTTTGTGCCATTTTTAGGGAAGATTTTAAAGAAGTGTTTTCTAGACCCGTGGACATAGCCGAGTTGGTAGAGTCCCCACCTGGCACGCCTAACGCACTGAGTTCTATCTGAGGAAATAGATACAACTGGGTACAGTGGAGTATACCTGAGTGTGGCATTTGGGATGTGACATCAGGTAGATCAGGGTCATTATGAGGTACAGTAGAAATTTAGGACCAACCTTTGCTTCTTGAAACACTATTTTTAAAACATGATGTCTGAATGATACAGATGGATGGTTCCAGATGCAGTCTTCAGGCAGAGCTCAAAAAATAATAATAATAATAAGCATTCTCCTGATTGGTCTCAATATCTCTTGATTTCTCCTGATTTTAAAGAAAAATACCAAAACATGGTGGTGATTTGCAATGTGTTAGTAGATGATGGTTGGGAAATTTGACTTCTTGAAACCAAATATATGCTAAATTCTTATTAGAGACTCAGATAAAGTTCAGTATGTTTGGCTAAAAGGTACAGAGCAATATTGAATGTTTGCCACAGGAAATTCCTTGTAAGTACAGTGTGGTCATCAAGGATTACTTTAACCAAGACTATCAATGGGCCACAGAGGAGAGAAGTTGCTCTCAGTTCTGTGGTGTGTCTGTAGTTTAGATCTATCACGTGACATGCCACCAATTAAAATGTCTGAGCATGCTGCTGCTGGTACAGCTAATTACATCCTTAAATCACAGCCCTCTACCTTGCATTGCCACAAGACAGTGAAAGAGCCTAAGAAATGTTTGGATTTTTTTTCATACCCAGACAGTCTCTACAAATCAAAACATTTTTTCAAAGTCTCACTTATAAATACATCAATCACTGTAGCCAAATTTATATATCTGCAATTACAATTTGATTAACAGCACTTTCCCCCCCAGGTTAGGTAATTAATTTGCACTACAGGGTCATTTTCTTCATGTTGTTTTTTTTTAAAAATATGTTGTGTTTCTTTTATTTTAAGATATTTGAATTCACTTTGACTGTCTGAGTGTTTGAGTAATCTACACACTGAGGAACAGAGCCATGTCTACAAGCCCTTTCCATGGTATCTGTGGTATGTTCTCCCAGGACCTGCACCCCAAGGTGTTTACATTGAGAATGAAACTTCTGCATGAGTTTTGGAAAGAAGAAGGAAGCTGATCAAATCCACATTAACGTCCTTTTGTTTTGTGAGCCATTGAGTTTAAGCAGGGTCATCTCTGTGACCATGGCTTTGAATGGTTCACTGGAGTCCGGTGTCCTGACCATTTCAGTTTTTGTACACCCCTAGCGTTGTTCAGTTACCAGTAGTCTAGCAGGTGGGGGTAGCAGCCTGTGAGCCCTTCCTTTGCCCATAACTGATGGTTAAAAGTCCAGTCTTCAGCAGACCCAGTGAAGAGGTAATCAGAGAAATTATGAGTTCATGCGAAAGGGGATTTGTAAGGAAAAGGGATGTTAACAGGGCTGGGGAGTGATAAGAAAAGGTCAGAGTATTCGAGATGCATTATGTACAAGTCAAAAGACAAATTTACTAGAAAAAAAAGGATAAAAACCATGGCAACTCCTGATTTGTTTCTATTGACTAGAGTGTCATGGTAGGATATCACTTCCCAAATTAGGTTACAAAAAAACAGTACCTTGCATCATAGATGCCCATCCTCTTCAAGTTGCCTGTGAGAAGCTCTGTGAAAAGATTCATAGAGAAAACTATTGCTATCTTTTGCCAATGACAAGATCCAGAAGAGAAAAATCCACGTGGGAAAAATCCATCAGGTGTGGGAGCTTTGTAATGGATCCAGGTCTGATGGTTTCTCCATGACAGTTCATGAATCATGACAGACTAAGACACATCTAGATTCCTCACATACAAAAAATATGAGGACATAAATGTTTGCTATTTAAGAACTATGCTTTGAGTAATTTACTACACATTCAGAAATGGCTACAGTCGAAAATTAGTAGTCAGTAGTACATTGCAGCTCCTTAAATTTTAACATTAATAAACTAGAGTATTCTCCTTTTCACATTAGTGTTTTGTTTCTTTGATCTATCTCCTGGTATTTTCCCATTATCTTATAAATTTTATTCTTTCTAATTTTCAGGTATTGCTTATATTCAACCTTTCTCCCCAGGTTGCTCACAAACCAATCTGCCCAGATTATTGTTTCTCCTTTCACCCCACGGTAGCTCTAACTTTTAAAACCATATTTTTCAGTAGATGCATCATTTCTGTAATTAACATGTAATAGAGCTCCAACTAGTAGTTAATATTAGTAAATTTATTTGTGTTGCATCCTGATGCTTAACTAAGCTCTCTTATTTCTAAGTTTAGCTTTTAGTATCTTGGGAATTCTAGTAAACCATTTTATAATCTGCTGACTGGGATGGATTGATGGCCTTGTGTCCTACAAGTTTTACATCTGCCTTTTACCTTATATTTTAGACAGGAATTTTCAACTTTCACCTTTTTTTAAGTTGCTTCTTTTATTTTTTTTTGAGATTATAATTATCTCAATGACCTGCTCAACCTGTATAGTGCTACTTTTCCATGACTGACTCTTTGATAGTGGATAACGAATGGGTATGTGCTTCTCTTGGGAAGACTAACCATCCTGCTTCCAGCATTCTTTAATTGCCTCCAGTTCTTTGTGTAGGGTTGGGGCTCCTTGGATTTTCTCTAATAGTTCCTCTAGTTAATACCTTTATAGAGTATAAATGAACAACAGAAATGTTCTGTCTTCTCCTTTGGTGATTGTAATAAAGCCACATTTTGAAAACGGAGAGGAATGTGAATTCTGGCCACAAGCCATGTAGCTAAAACTTCCAAAATTAGTATTTTAAGACTACTCTAAAAATACTAATCACAGGTTACGTGTCAGGGAACTTGCAAAGCAAGGCCTAGTTCAAGGCATTCATCTGTAGATAAGAGATTACACAATGACAGGATAATGCTACAGGCCTGTGGCACCCACAAACAACTGAACGAGTTCCAACTTTTCTTGATTTTCCTTACTAAAACATGCACAAACATTTTGAATATTAAAGGCTCTATGCTCTCCTCCATTATGTAAACATCCTTCCAAAAGCAAGAGCATAGTGTATTCATAAGTATTTTAGACCCACAAGTTAATGAAGTCTGCCCAGTTTGAATGATTTGCAAATACAAGGAAGGTAGACCTTTACTTAAATGAGTCAGAAAATACTAAAGCATGATGTGTGGTCCCTTAACAAGCTACTGGTTAGCAAGTTGTCTGGTTAACCAGGAGTAATTAATTATACAGAAGCTGGTATAGCTGGTAGCTCCATATGGCTCATTCAAAAATATCCCTCATGCCTTAATTTGTCTTGGTGAAGCTCTCTGCAACCTTCTCACCTTAAATCGTAATGCACTAGGTCCCATCCTCAACCCCAATTGTATGTTGTACTGCACATTTACTAATTTAATTTTTTATAGTTGTGTGTTTTGTGTGTGTGTGTGTGAGAGAGAGAGAGAGAGAGAGAGACAGAGAGACAGAGAGAGACAGAGACAGAGACAGAGAGAGACAGTGACAGAGAGAGACAGAGACAGAGACAGAGACAGAGACAGAAAAGAGAGAGGTGGAAAAGAATGCATGTGCCAGGGTGTACATATGGAGGTCAGAGGTCAATTTATAGGAGTTGGTTCTTTCTTTCAACTGTATAAATGAACAACAGAAATGGTCTGTCTTATCCTTTGGTGATTAATAAAACCATATCTTGAAAACGAAGACGAATGTGAATTCTGGCAATAAGCCACGTAGCTAAAACATACTGACTACTCTAAACATGCTAGTCATATCTTGCATGTCAGTGAACTTGCGAAGCAAAGCCTAGTTCAAGGCATTCGCCTATAGATAATAGATGATAGAATAGGGATAGAACTCTGATGGTAGGCTTAGCAGTAAACACCTTTACCTGCTGAGCTATCATGCCTTCATTATTTATACTTTCTCTCTGTTCATAAGAATGCAGGATTCAAAATGGCATGGGAACCGTTCCATTCACCACCTTAGTCTTGACCACTAGCACATTATAAAAGACACTTGGTGACATTCTGGCTGCATGCATTAAATAAGTCGTGAGAATATGGAACAAATGACAGAAAAAGAGTAGTGAACTCTTAATAAACGTGTATTGCCTTTGTGAAAAAAAATTTGAACAAATACGTATGAAATCTGCTAACGAAAATGTTGTGTTTACAGTACACAACATGCTACATATTTATCCAAGCACAGTAACTGTGGTCTAAAGTGAAGTTGGAGTCTGATAAAGGTTAAAAATAAATTGGTGTGATTTACATTAGCATAATGTACTTTATGAAAAATTCTGCCTGCCTTTTAATAATGTCAATTATTCTAAGTCAGTGTGGGCATGCACTGAGAAGTGTCGCAGTACTATCCTTTCCATTACAATAGTCATTTCCTAAACTTTCTTTAGTACATATGGTGCAATACAACTTTAAAGGGGAGAAGAATGAACAACTGAAGCAACCTACTAAATATTCAAACTCTAATTGAAATTTGTCATGAAATAGCAATAAATTTTAATTTATGCAATAAAATTTCACATAATAATTGGTCAAATATTTTTGCCCTCGTTTTCTATAATCAAAGTAAGCCAGTCCTGTGACACAGAAATTATATTAAATTCCTTGGGTTTGTTGAGAGAAATAGAAGAAATACCAATATTTCTTCATTTTAATTAAAAAACGACTGGGTTGGATTTTGTATTCTGTCATTATTGAAACTCATTATTCATACTCCCCAAAATTATTTTTAATTCCGCAGAAATATTTAGAAAGTGCTAATTTTAATTTCAGAGAACATGTCAGATAGTTAATTCAACCCTTTGCCTGTTACCTAAGTTTTTCACACTTGAAATATAACTTCTGGGTTGAATCGGAACAAAAAAATAACTTCGATACCAAAAAAAAAAAAATACTTTATAATCATACCAGTTCATCAATGGCTGCTTACTTTAGGCCTGAACTTTAGCAGATTTCAAATCCATGCTTATTGTAGCCCAGAAGAGATGGCATGGGGGTGAAGGGGGGGGGGTTACAGGAAATGTTTTCCGGAGCAGACCCTCATAGCCCTGCTACCGCGAAGCCCAGATACTGCTGATGTCTGGTGCTCGGCTGCATAGCGTGAGCCCAGGCAATGCCTGTCGGTGTGGCAGCCCACAGTCAGTCGTGCACAAGCACTTACAGCTGCAGTGACATGGTGCTAAGCATGTTTTAAGACTAGTCCCAATCGAGTAGCATCTTATCCAACCAGAAACAACCCCACAATCCGGCTCTTTTTAAGTGATCATCCTTGTATCACAACAGATTAAAGCGGCAGCTACTTTGGATTATGTTTAATCTAACCTTTATCCATCCACATCTTCACCTGAAACTTACAAGGACCAAGAGTCAATTGCCGGGGCATAATTCACAATGACACTGATCTTCCCTTCCTCGCTCTAATTATCTGGATTAAGAATAACACTTTTGAGTAATTATTTTCACATTGGATAAACATTAAGCTTTCCTGGATTTATCTGAGCTTTTTCCTAACATGAAATAGATCCAGCCAGGCTTAGACGAACATAACTGACAGGAGGGACAGCTTAATCAAGGCAACCCTAAACAAGTAAAACAATAAGGAGATGTTTGTTTCTCATTGTGTAGGAGACTCAGGATCCGGAAGTTAGCAGGTTTTGTGGTACTAAGCCCTTCAACCTTCCACAGCCAATGGCGGAGCTTGAATGGGTTTTTTTTTTTCCTTTCTTTATAATCATCCAGTAATCCTCAAATAACGTTCAGTCTCTGAAGCACAGAGAGCAGCACGAAATGACTGTACTGATGACATTAACTGGCTCCGCCGATGCTACCTGTGAACGCTAAGTAGCTTACTCTTTCATGCGATGGCCTAAGAAGAGAGAACACATTATATTAGAATCGATGGGCTAAAATTATAATTATAGCGAGTAAAACACTTGCTATGTCACTTCTGATCACTCTTCGGATCACTCTGCACTGTCTCTCCACGAGTGCACACAACGCCTAAAATTGCTATCGCGAGCAAGCTGGAAAAATCTCCCAAGCTTGTCTTTGAAACCTCCCCAGATCATATACAATTACTCACTAAAATCACATCACAAAACCCAATTACACTTTGGCTTTGCAGATCCACAGATAACCTCTTAAAGAGCAAACTCCCTCACTGTGTCGACCTCTGACCCCAAGCTCTTTTTCCAATCTGCAGCAGCGGGGTTGCATGTCTCTCAACACAAGAAGAGCCCAAACTTTGAAGTCAGGAAGACCTCCAGGACTTTTGAATGGTGCCTAGTATTTAAGATTAAGTTAATATTGTTCCTATTTTGTCCTTGGCCTTTGGCTATATATTACGTGTAGCTGCAGAGCTTACAGTTAAGTATTTCAATGGAGAAATTTAGGGGCAATATTTTTGCCTTTATCTGACTAGCTGGATGCAGGAACACGGTGCTTTCAAAAATCTAAGTTCCTGTTCATTTTGAATTTTAAATTTATGTCAAGTGTAAATTTATATACATTTTAAATTTACACAAAATTAAAACTAATGGTAAAAAAGCAAAGCATTTCAAACATATTCCAAGTCGGCATTTACAATGAATGGGCAGAACTGGGTGACTCTCAGGGCAGTAACCCTTACAAGTCCATGATTCCTTGTTTGTTAATCTGCATGCAAATTAATCCTTGCGCATGTGGTTCTCCTTAGAACAGAGACAGCTCTTAGCTTCATTCTGGCTCCTTCATGTATTCTAAAGGAGACGCGGAGCAGGAAGTGAAGTGCTAGCAGTTAACACAGAGGAATGTGAGTTGTACATGTGAAACAATTAAACTCTTATGATGGCCCTGCCTCAGACCTGGGGTCATCATAGCTTTGCTGGTCAGCTAACCTGTCTATGCCCCTGAGCATCCTCACCTATCTGCAGTAATAAGTGAGTTCCCAGCCCTTGTCAGAACTGTGCTGACGTTTGGAGGTCATTTGCTTCAGCCTTTCAAACCTCTTCTCTCTGGGGTATGTCAGTGACCATCGAACGCCCATGAGGAGGGAAGTGCAAAAGTAATAAGGCATGTCACAGGAAGAACACAGTCAAAATAATGGCTTTGCCGTTGTTCTCTCAAATGAAGTGTCTAGATTTGCATAGCAGAGGTGAACAAAGTAAAATTGTTTTACTACCTAAGTCTGCCATCCTAAGCAGGGTTCTATCCCCTGCTTATGACCTCAGAGGTTCTAGAACAGTGGTTCTCAACCTTCCTAATGCATCAACCCTTTAATATAGTTCTCCATGTCGTGATGACTCCCAACCATAAAGTTATTTTCATTGCTCTTTCATAACTGTAATTTTTCTTCTGTTAAAAGTCATAATGTAAATATCTGTGTTTTCTGATGGTCTGAGGGGACTCCTGTAAAAGGGTTCTTCAACCCCAAAAGGGTGGTGACCCACAGGTTAAAAACTACTGATCTAGAATGTTTCAGGCAAAGTATCTCTAAAACACAATGTCAGCAAGAACAACGTTCCAAGAATTTTACAAGTTTCCATGAAGAAACAATATGTTAGTGTATGAAGGGAAATAAAAGATATCACAAATACTAAATAATTTCAGTGACTATAATGGTGAGCAAGAACAGCATTTGAGTTCCTATTGGAAAAATATATATAATTTTCAAACAAGAAACTAATGTTCTCACATGCTTTCGTTTTTTTAATTGAGATTATATAATTTAATGATTTTCTCACTCTGTTCCTTCAAACCCTCCCGTGTACCCTCACCTTGCTTTCAAATTCATGACCTATTTTTCTTTGTTTTCATCTGAAATCAGACATCCATTGTGCTTAGTATGGCTTCGAGGATTAGCCTATCTGGGGCAAAAAGGGAATTAAAAAAGAACAGGTTCACTGATACAGACATGTACAGGAGAGCTGGGATTTGGGCAGGATGGGCTCATTTTAACAGACAGTACCAACCCCAGCCCAGAACTTCAGCGCATATTATTTTACACCTATGAATAAAGGAGATGAGTTTATTGTATATAGCTGAGTAAGGAGGTTATTTCGTGATGAGCAGTTGAGCTAGGTTTAGCTAATGATAGGCAGGCTTAGCTCATCTTGGTACATCTCTGTAGGGAAGGAGACTCCTGTTGCAACCATCCCTGAAGCAGAAGCTGCGGTCGATGAGTCTATATACCCAGTCTGTATACAGATGGAGGAAGGCTTCATCAGGCTTCATCATCTCTCTCAGCCTCACCTTGGGAAGTCTTTGCTATTGCCATGGGTTGGAGGCACTGGGTCCTCGACATGGCTGTGCCCATTTCAATGGCACACATTCACTTAGGACTTCATCCACTCCACACAGGTTTGCGTGAGACTGAGTAGCTGTTTGTCTCATAAGATTGGAAGATATATTGTTCATGTTTTAGCTGCCACTTTGGAAAACTAGTCAAGGGAATGGAAGCATGAACATACCGAATAATAACATGGATTTAAGTAAGCTATAATTCACCCTAATTACTAAGACCCAAATTACCATTTCTACGGCTTGCAGTTAATACAGATTCAGTAGTACTCTATGCTCCACATGTAGTAGTGAAAGAACTGAATTTTATAAATAATTTTATATTTCTAAATATCTATGAAGAAGAAAGAGAAGCATAGGGGAGTACACACACATAATTTTTTCGAAATATGAAAAATCCCAAATATTAGCATGTCTGAAAACATTTCAACATTGAGAACATAGTAGAAAAGGAAAATTTTCAAGAAAAATATAAATGAGGTGTTTGGTGGATAGAGGTGTGAACTCTGCACAGTTGACTGTGCTTTGTAAACGTTTACATTAACCCAAGGCAAGTCAGACGTATGTACTTCCTGTACAATGTGTAACTTTACCCACAGTTGTGTAAGCTTCATTCCTCATACAGATGCTGCGCGAGTGGTGTAAGGCATGTGTTTCTGACAATCTCGACAATTTCTTCTCGACAGTTCTTAAAGAAAGGGCAAGGCTACATGACAGCCCCAGATGGTCTGTAAGCGAAGAGCAGAAAAAGTTCCGTAATTGATTTGCTGTTTGTTGAGATACCCTAAATGTTCAACATCAACTTTTACCTAATCCATCCATTCCACCTTTGTTATTGTTTTACCCTTAAAAAAAAAGAAAGAAAGAAGAGAAAAAAAAAGGAAATCCCAACAGGGGTTAGGTTTATGTGCTTAGTATTAAAAGAGAAAATATCTCAGAAACTTGGCTGAGGAAACCGGCCCTCCAGAACTTTGCTCTGTCAGTCTACAGGAAGGCAATGACACCATGCTTAGGAATCTCTAGAAGGCTCTCCCAGGATGCTCCTCTGTGGTCCTTGCTGGTTTTTTTTGAAGTAACGTTCAATGTTCAATGTCATCTCTGGATGGCTGCCATAAACTGTTCTAAAAATACACAAAATCCTTCCAAGTGAAAATTCTCAAATTGGATTTTAAGAATTGCCGTAGTCAGTAGGAACAAGAGTGATATCAACAGACACTGGGAGTGGGGAACTCAGCCCCACACAGCCTCTTGCAGTGGGATTTCATTTTGTTTTATGTCACATGATCTCGTTTAACTTTGTTTTGCTCTGGCTGCTGTGCTGGGTTTGAAGCAGAAAGCTCGGGATGCTGGAAACGTCTTTTTCCTGGAATCCAAGGGAAGTGAGATGTAGAACACACCCACGTTTGTTTCAAGCTCTTAAATTGTGGAAGCTTGATGACAAATGTAAACACTCATCATGGTGGTTCTCTGAAGGGAGAAAGGACTAGCATTAGTGGAAATGCTCTGAGCTAGATGGCTTCTACTTACCCACTCTCTGTTCACACAGTTGATCACTGAGCACTCTACAGAAGGATTCTTTTATGTTACCAAAAGAATTACATAGAATTCTGCAATGAAAGCACCAGGGAAGTCAAATGGATACACATAAACGTGTGACAAGCTTTGTTTTCAATTTTAATCTGAGTTTTGCCCTGCTCCTTACTTGAAACAACATCGTTGACAAATACATCATCTTTTGAATGCCCAGTAGAGGCCTCTATATTAAAGGTGTGACCTAGGGAATCCCTCTGAAATGTGGTAGAACTTTAAGAACATTAGACCTATGGGAGGTCTTTAGGTCATTGGGGCAAAGCTGCAATGTAATAGATATGGTGCCACCTTCAGATTTTTCAATGCAGTTTCTTCTCAGAGGATAAAGGGATTATTCTTGCTTAGCCATATACTCCAGCCATGGCATACTTAATTGCCACAGCACCCAAGCCACGAGGCTAGCCAACCATGAAATGAATATCAAACTGTGAACATCTTCATAGTACTTAACGTCATCTAGTACATTATTCTAAATATAACCTATGGAGTTTACCTCCTGTGTTAGTCAGTTCCTCATCACTACAACAAGATTCTGAGTTAATTAACTTACAAAAAGAAAAGGGTTGTTTGACTAACAAGCTTTTATATGTTCCCATCCATGAATAAGCATCTCATTATCCGTGCTATTAGACTTCTAGCAATCATGAGAGGAGAACATTTATTTTACGCACAAATGAGAAAAACAACAGAGGCCAGAGTTTCATGGTATCTTTGGCTTTGCTTTCTTAAAGTTACACAAGAACCCAGCTGAAAGGCCCCAGGATTTGCCAGTATGTGCCACTCCTGGGTTTGAGGCATGGAGCCTTAGCGTAGGCTTTCGGAGGACACTCCAAATCCAAACTAAAGTGTTCCTCTTGCTTGTCTGTAAGCTACCATGCCAGCAAGAAGAAATCCATCTGCTGTCCTCTCGGTTAATTCCAGGAAATTTCTCAGTAGCGCAGTAATTCCTTAACTGCTCTCACGTGTGAAACACCTTCAACATAAAAGTGTTCGCACACTTTTGCTTTTAGCTTTAATTTCCACTCACTTTCAAAATCAGTTAAGACAACATCATGTTTCTCCTCAGAATCTTTTAAAAAATCTTTTTATAAACATCTTTATCAAATATTTATATGAGCATGCAGTTTATTATTTACTTTTGTTAATAATAAGAATTAAATTAAATGATTCATGAATATATGAACCCCACTTGGTCATAAGACTTTTGTATCTGTGCCAGTGATGGTTTGTATGTGCTCCGCCCAGGGAGTGGCAGTATTAAAAGACTTGGCCCTGTTGGAGTGGGTGTGGCCTTGTTGGAGTAGGTGTGTCACTGTGGGTGTTGGCTTTAAGAACCTCATTCTAGCTGCCTAGAAAACAGTATTGTTAGCAGCCTTCAGATAAACATATAGAACTCTCAGCTCTGCCTGAACTATGCCTGCCCAGACATTGCCATGTTCCTGTCTTGATGATAATGGTCTGAACTTCTGAACCTGAAGCCCAGCCCCAATTAAACGTTGTTGTCCTTATAAAACTTGCCATGGTCATGGTGTCTGTTCACAGCAGTAAAACCCTAACTAAGACAGTGCCCATGGAAGACATTAGCCTGTTAGTTCTGTGTCTAGGGACATAGATGGTTTTGAGTATTAGAACATATTTTTCTTATAAAATGAATTGGGGAGTATTCTCTCTGCTTATATTTTCTAAAATGGTGGAGAACTGGCAATTTTACTTATTTAACTAGCTCACAGAATTTGTCAAACAATGAAGAAAAGTTTTTCGACATACAAGTCTGGAGAATAAAACATCAAAGCTTGGTGTGACATCAGACAAGAATTTTTTACTGTGCTACCCCATGGTATACATGGCAAGAAAGCCAGAAAAGACAGCTGAACTAGTGTGCTTTTATGGTCAGCACAGTTAATGTGCACTTTGCATTAGATCTTAATGTCTCTATGTTCTTATAGTGGGTACTTAGTGCCCCACACAATTAGTGAGAATATATTAGAGCTACGGCAGCACTGCATGGTGCAGTGTACTACTGGTTTCTATGGGCTGTAGTATATATATATATATATATATATATATATATATATACCTTTTTTGACTTCCAATTCAATCCTATTATTTTAAGTGAATGCTGAATGGTTTCTATTCTTTACTTTGTAAAAGTGGTCTCCATAGCTAAGAATCTGATCTTTCTCTATGAATGGCCATGTGTGCTCAAAAATCAAGGTATCATCTGCTTTTTTCTGTGGGGTGTTCAGCTAGTTACAAGTAAATTCCATTTATTTAATGATGTGTATAACATGGTGTACATGCTCCCTGATGTTTTGTGACGAGCATCTAGCCTTTACCATAAGAAGAGTATGGAAGTCCCCAACTGTAGCAATGCCTGGCTTTCCTTCTTCTGAAAGTTTTCTGCAAACTTTAGCCTTGTGTGTAGAATGCTTTGTCATGTGTAGATATGTTCCTAAATAGGTGTCCTCTTGAACATAAAATACATATTTTAGTTGCAAATGTCCCTCTTTATCCTAGTTTCTCTTTTCTAAAGTCTGCTGCATTTTAAAGAATATAACGCTCAGCTTTTTTGTTGTTGTTTTGTGCTTTTTATTTTGTTTTGAGAATAAAAAAAGAGAATTTCCTATAGGGTACTGTACTTATATCATCCACTCCCTCTCCTTTCTCCACCTCTAATGCCCCCCACACTCCCCCTCAAATGCACGGTCTCTCATTCTTTCATTATTGTTGTATATATATACTTACACATACATATACATTTAATGCACACAAACATATGTAATGACAAACACGACCCGCTGAGATCATTCTGTAGTGTTCATATGTGTTTATGGCTAACCTCTTGGGATAAGCTAACTTTTGAAGAATTCGTTTTGGGGAAGACTGACTCTCAGGCACGATCATTTTCCTATAACATTTCTAGTGGTAAAACCTTGTGAGAACACCCCATCCATGTTTGAGTGACATTTTTCTTCATTAAAAATATCTTTTCAGTTTGTTTTTGAGATTGTATTTTAATTATATCATTTCTCTCTTCCCTCCCCCACTCTAAGTTCTCTGATACGCACCTCCTATTATTTAATTCATGGCCTTTTTGTCATGAATTATTCTTGCATGCATATGTGTATTTGAATACATACATATTTCTAACTCTAAGCTGTTTAGTTCACATAATGTTACATGCATGTGTGATGTCAGGACTGACCGGCAATTAGAGTGTTCTTCCCTGTGGAAGGCCATCTCTTTCCTGCTTTCGGCTTCCCTCAGTTGTCAGGGGTTATTAGTGTAGGACTGACACCTTGTAGGGCTTCCTCCCATCCAGTTTTGGCATGTCTGCTGGAGTCCTCCTTGTTCAGCTCAAATTTGAGTGTTTCTGATGGTGAAATTGAAAAAATAGCTTCTGGTAGTCTAAGAGACAGAATCTCAGAGAGAACACCCTGATTCTCTTCTGCAAGTTTCCCTGATCCTTAGGAGTAGAGGTGTTTTTCTTTGTTTTGTTTTTTTAATTTTATTTTTCTTGAGTATTTTATGTATTTACATTTCAAATGTTATCCCCTTTCTTCCCATACCCCGCCCCCCTGCTTCTATGAGGATACTCCATTCCCCACCCACTCCAACCTCAGTGCCCTGGCATTGCCACACATTGGGGAAAAGAGCCTTCACAGGACCAAGGGTTTTCCTCCTATTGGTGCCATCCTGTGCTTCATATGTACTCAGTGATTGGTAGTTTAGTCCCTGGGAGCTCTGGAGGGTCCGGTTGGTTGATACTGTTGTTATTCCTATGATGTTGTAAACCCTTCAGCTCCTTCAGTCTTTTCTCTAACTCCTCCATTGGGGTCCTCTTGTTCAGTCCAAAGGTTAGCTGCAACCATCCTCATCTGTATCAGTAGGGCTCTGGCAGACCCTCTCAAAAGACACCCATATCTGGCTCCTGTCAGCAAGCACTTCTTGGCATCAACAATAGTGACTGGGTTTGGTGGGATGGATCCCCAGGTGGGGCAGTCTCTGGATGACCCTTTCTTCAGTGCCTGCTCCACTCTTTGTCCCTGTATTTCCTCCTGGGAGTATTTTGTTCTCCCTTCTAAGAAGGAATGAAGCATCCACATTTTGGCCTTCCTTCTTCTTGAGCTTCATATGATCTGTGAATTTTCTTCTTAGGTACTCTAAGCTTTTGGGCTAATATCCACTTATCGGGGAGTGCATACGGTGTGTGTCCTTTTGTGACTTGGTTACCTCACTCAGGATGGTATTTCCTAGTTCTCTCCATTTGCCTAAGAATTTCATGAAGTCATTGTTTTTAATAGCTGAGTAGTTCTCCATTGTGTAGATGTACCACATTTTCTGTATCCATTCCTCCATTGAAGAACATCTGGGTTCTTCCCAGCTTCTGGCTATTATAGATAAGGCTGCTATGAACATAGTGGAGGACGTGTCCTGTGAAGCCCGGGCCCTAAGGATGCATCTGTAAAACATTCTTTGTTGTGTCCTGAGTGTTTTACAGATGCATCCTTAGGGCCAGGGCTCCACAACTCAGCACATCGGTTGGTTGTGATTTTCTGTTGTTGTCTCTGTCTGTTGCAGAGAGAAGTTGGTGCTGCCATTTTTAAGTTTTGTTTATGCCTTCTGCATTCCTGAGCCTTAGGGGTAGGCATCTTATTATAGCTGTACCATTTGGGGTTGCGCATCCCCCCTTCAATTAACCTCTGTGGTTTGGCCAGTTGTGGTTTGCCGTGATGATCTCTGCACCTGAAAATTCAGACTGAACTAATATTACTGTGTTCTATTTTTCTAAAACGTTGTTTGAATCTTTATACTTAAGTTAGATTTCTATACCTGGGTTTTTACTTTAGTTTAGGGATTTCACTTTCGTTTCTTTCTCTAGATGAAGTCTTGTCACTCTGCGTGCATCCACATTCAGAACACTCCTGCCTCAGTCGCTGGAATGCTCAGATTACCCGTATGGCACAGCAGGCCAGGCTTTGCTCCTGTTTTTCATTCATTCTAACCAGCTGCCTTCTAATTGATGCACCTGTACTATCAGTGTTTTTATGTTATATGGTTAAATTAATATTTAGCATTTTGTTATTAGCTTATTATGTCTAACTCATCCGCAGTGGACTTAGTCATGTCATATTTGCTTTCATAATTTTGTTTTGTATTTGTTTGTTTTTCACTGATGTTCTCTTTTTCCCCAGGTCCCTTTCTCCATTTCTTGCGCACCCACCCCCTCCTCAGTGGACTCGCTTTCATCTCATGTGTGTTCTATTACCCCCTCCCCTCCTTTGCAGTAGGCCCTAATTTTCTCCTCTCACTACTTCCCTTCCAAATTTTATGACTTATACACCATACATATAAATATAACACATACAAAATTAAAACATTGGGTCTGTTTATAAGAGAGATCATAAAGTATTTCTTTCTGAGTCTGGGTCACTTAACTTGTTATGATAATTTCCAGATCCGTCCTTCTTCCTGCAAATTTTATTTTTTTCTTTATGGTTGAATGAAATGCCACCATGAATATATACCATATTTTCTGTTCCCATTCACCTCTTGATGGACATATGGCTTGGTTCCATTTCCTAGTTACTGTGAGCACTGCAGCAATAAACATAGATGTGTGAGTATCTCTTTGGCATGGCTGACTTACAAGCCTTTTGGATATCTGCCCAGAAGCAGAGGATCGTATAGTAGCTCTATTTTTACTGTTGTGAGAAATCTCCATAACGACTTCCACGGTGGCTGTAGCAGCTTACACAACCACTAGCAGCGTCTAAGGGTTCTCCTTCCTCACATTCTAAAACATTGTCTTTTTGATGGAAACCATGCTCACAGAGCTGATATGGGGGTGTCTTAGAACAGTTTAAATTTGCATGCCTGATGTCTAAGGATATCAAATTGTTTAAAAGTATTTATGGAAAGTTGTGTTTCTTCCTGTGTTTGGCCACTGGGAATTTTCCTTTTTCTGGTGTACACATAATAGCTATTACACATAATACACATATTAGCCTCTGTATGAAGCATACCAGGTATGGATCTTCTGTTGTGCTGTCCTTTTACTCTGCTAAAAGTTTCCTCAGCTGTGAAGTAGCACTTTCATGTCATATAATCCTATCCGTCAATAGTCAGGGTTTCTTTCTTGTAATGGTGAAGCAAATTTTTCTGAAATTCTATGTATATGCCTATATCTTTTTAAAAAAATTTATTGAATATTTTTATTTACATTTCAAATGTCATCCCCTTTCCCAGTTTCCCATCAATAAGCCCCCTCTCCCATCTCCCTTTCCCTTCTTCTCTAAGGGTGTTCCCCCTTCCCATCTCCCAGTTACTGTACTAGGAACTGAACCTGCGATTTCTGCAAGACCAGCAAATGCTCGTTACATCTGAGTCATCGCTCCAGCTCTAGTTTTTATCTCGGACTTGGTCATTTCTTTCCATCTACTGCTTCTGGGTTTTGTTTGCTTCTACTGCCTTAAAGTACATCATTGCCTTGTTTATTAGATAGCCCTCCATTTTGTAACATAGAGCTATGAACTTTGACATCAGGACTACTTCCACTTTATCTTACTAGTTTTGAGATATATATATATATATATATATATATATATATATAAGTTTTCATTCAGGAAACTTTTTGATGTTCTTCATTTTGGGAATGTGTTCTTCTAATTTCCACCACTTTCTTCTGCATTTTTATAGGATCTCCTGCTGTTGATTTTCACCTTTATTCTATTGTGGTCAAATAGAATGCAAGAAACTATTTCAATTTCCTTCTATCTATTAAGATCGGCTTTGTGTCCTCATATGTAGTGTATTTAGGAGAGAGTCACTTGGCCTGCTGAGAACGGTCTTTATTCTGCTACATTAGGATGAAATGTTCTGTGGATATCTCTTAAGTCATATGGTGGACGGTGTCAGTTAATTCCAATATTTCTCTTTACTTTTTTGCCTGGATGACTTACCTGTTTGTCAGAGTAATCATTAATATCACTCATTATTGCTTTACTGGGGTTATCCTATGGATTTATATCTAGTAGCATTTGCTTATGAAATGGAAAGAAGCTATGTTTGGTACGTCCATATTTAGAATGATAATGTGCTCTTGACACATTGTTTCCTTAGTCAGCATTAAATGGACTTCTTCATCTTTTTGGACTCATCTTAGTTTGTAGACTTTTTGTTGATAAGACAAAAGTGACACTTGCTTCTCTATTATCTTTACTGGTTCCATTAATTTATAACAAGCCTTGGTCTATCCTTTGACACTAAAGATGTGTCTATCCATGATTTTGAGGTATATTGCTTAAAGGCAGCACAAAGGAGTCTGCTTTTTATGGAAGATTTCTCTCTTCTGAGTACTTTATTTCGAGGTCCATTTTCCATTATGAAAATTACTGTGCCAGCTTATTTACAGCGTCTAATTGCTTAATGGATTCACTTGTAAATCCTGACTCAGTCTTTGAATGCCTTTGCCACTAATGTGTGTTTCTTGGAGACAACAAGTAGTTGTATCTTGTTTCTAAATCCAATTAGTCTGTTTCTTTTAAATATCGTGTTTAGGCATTCCGTTACTTTTCAGATAGATTTTCTAGTTCCTACTTTTTTTAATTTTTTTTTACCATTGCTCTGCTTGTATTATTCTTCCTCCATTCTTCCCATGTTAATACTAGGAAGTTGCTAGGTTACTGTATGACACTTAACAGATCCCCTCTTGGCAGTCTTTTATTCATCTTATTAATGTCATAAAATATATGCTCTCCTTTGTTCTCACGAGTGAGATTGTTTTTTTTTCTTTGTGTGTAATATTCCACTAAATATTCTGTAATGCTGACTTGGTTGTCAAGTGTCGCCTTTGACAGTTTAATTACATGTATTGAAATGTCCTTATGCTCCCCCCAAACAAAAAAAATGCTCAATTTTTTTCAACAGTCTTAGCAGGATATAGATCATTTTTGAAAGCGTGGTAAAATACCACTGAGATTTGGGTCTGGACTTTTAAAAAATGTATTTATTTATTAATTTGACATCACAATAGCATACCCTGCCTCCTCCCAGTATCCCTCATTCAGATCCTTCTATTATTCCCTCCCCTTCTCCTTTGAAAAGGGGGAGCCCCTTACCCCAGTATCACTACCCCTGGCACATCGAGTCACTGCAGGACCAGGCGCATCTTCTCCCACTGAGGCAAGAAAATGCAGCCCACAGGATCCACAGGCAGGCAACAGAGTCAGGGACAGGCCCTGCTCCAGTTGTTGGAGGACCCGCATGAAGGCCAAGCTGCTCCTCTGCTACATATACGCAGGGAGCCTAGGTCCAGCCTGTGCTTGCTCTTGGTCTGAATTTCTCTAGTGTCTACTGTAATTTTTCCCTCTTTATTCCTAGTTCTGTTAATTTTGGTCCTTTGCCTCTCTTTTGGTTAGTGAAGCCAGGGATCTATTGTTTTTATTTTTATTATTATTTTCATTTTTAACCTTTCATTGATTCTTTGTGAGTTTTCCATCATGCATTCCCATCCCACTCATTCCCCAGTCCCTTCATATTCATTCTCTACCCTTGCAACCTTCCTCCCAAATGAAAACAAAAAATAAAATGGAAATAAAAACAAAACAAAATCTCACAACTGAAGTTGCATTGTGTCGTGGTGTCACACAGGATACCCTATTTGCCCAAACAGCTTTACCTGCAAATGTTCATCGCAATGAGTCGTTGGTTTTTCTGGTTTAAGGCCTCTGGCTTCTGCTCCATTATCAATCCTGGATCCTCACTGTGATTCCCTGTGTCAGGGAGACCCTGCAGCTTTGGATCTGCAGGGCCAGCACCTTCATGTGCTCCAGCAGTTCACAGTTGATGTGGATACTGGGGTGAGCCAACTCAGAGCCCTGGATCTGGGCTTGGGTAGAAGCTGAGTCCGGGATACTCTACTCTGTGCTGCCTCAGGGAGGAGCTGGACTCACTGTCGCAAGTGCTGCAGGATGTGTGGGCACAGCCAACTCACCTGTTTTCTTGCCCTTGGGGCCAGGTAACCCACCTGCTACAACTGGCTGGGGCATGGGGGGATGGCAGCTCTCCAGTGCTTACCTCTTGGGGCCAGATCTGCTGCATTAATGCCACCATTGCTAGCTCATTCATGCTGTCCAGGAGAGGAGATGGGACAGTGAGGGGCAGGGATGACTCTCCCATCACAGACAAGGTACACAGCCAGCTCAGACATCAATATGACCTCAGGTGGGAGCCCAAACCAGGGACATTTGGTAGTAACCTGGGCCTTGGACATCAACACAGACCCTGTCTTAGATAATATCATAGAACCAGACATGACCCCAGTTGCAGCTGGGCCCAGATGTTGGTTGGTATGGCCTCAGGTAGCAACACAGGACACTGTAGGGTAATTTCCCTTAATTATTTGATTGGTTAATAAAGGCAAGAAGCCAATTGCTGGGTGAAGAGGAGGAGACAGGTTTTCCAGGTCTGAGAGAGAAAGAGGGGACACAGGAGAAAGGAAGGGCCCTATTTTGACTGGGAGGCAGAGAGAGAGAGAGAGAGAGAGAGAGAGAGAGAGAGAGAGAGAGAGAGAGAGAGAGAGAGAGAGGCGTGCAGGATGTAGGCCGAGGGATTGTTAGATTTCCTACATAGAATAGAGGGTGAGTTTAGGATAATAGATTCTGCACCCAGAGGTTGTGTCATTCTGGTTAATTTTAAAATTAAGATTGTCTGGTGTTTTCCATTCATGATGATTCAGGTGAGCAGTTTGGTGGAGCTGAGCCATACCAGGACTCTGGCTTAGCAAAGCTAGCTGGGATAAAGAGATAACCAGGTAGAACACAGGCTGGTGAGAGCGCATGCACAGCTGGTTAAGGACATGGTGGACTGGTAAGAGCGATCTCGGAGCTCTGAAGAGGCAGAGCTCGCATTTGTGGGAGAGGCACTGGCTAGGTCATGGTCATTAAAAAATCATAAACAAAATAGAAACCTAGTCAAATACTTAGAGAAGTCATGGATCTTAGAGGAGAACCTACGACCACCACTTTACTAAACAAGCATAATTCATAACTAGATTCTAAATACTTATCCATATATCCACAGGTAAGTGTAGTCTTCAACCCTCATCAAAGAAGCTTCTCTCGCTCAGGAAGTGGCCATCCAAAAACTGCCCCAACTTGAGACCCATACCATGGGCAAGTACCAGCCCCTAACACTAATAATGATATTCTGTTATGCTTGTAGACAGGAGCATGTTGTCCTCTGAGAGGCTCCGCCCAGCAGCTGACTCAGACAGGTACAAACACCCACAGCCAAGCAGTAGATGGAGCTTGGGGACTTTTATGCAAGAATAGGAGGAAGAATTGTGCCCCGCCCCCAGGGGGATAGGAACTTAACAGAGTCAACTAACCTGGACCCTTGGGGCTCTCAGAGTCTCAACCAGCAAACAAAGAACATACGTGGGCTGGACCTAGGCATCTCCGCATATATATAGCAGATGTGACGTTTGGTCTTCATGTGGGCACCAAACAACAGGAGCAGGGGCTATCCCAAAAGCTGTTACCTATACATAGGATATATTCTTCTAGGTGGGCTGCCTTATCTGGTCTCAATGGAAGAGGAAACACCTAGACTCACAGAGACTTGAAGTGCCAGGGTAGGGGGATACCCAAGGTACTCACCCACTCAGAGGAGGAGGGGAGGGTGATAGGAGAAGGATTGTGGAAGGGGTGACTGGGAATGGAAAGTGAATGGGTATAAAGTGAATAAGTAAAACAAGAAATATATTAAAATTGAAAAATCAAAAATTAATATTAATTCCCCCACACACAAAAATACCTTCTCTCTGTAACAGAGAACATTACAAAAAAAGAAAAAAAACCTACAACTTATCAAAACACAGAGAATAAGTGACAGTGTAGCGCTCTGTACCAACTGACACATCTACACCATAATGCCTCTACACAAGGCTTGGAGAGTCATTGCTGAAGAGGGAACCAAAGGACTGTAAAAGCCAAAGGAAGAGAAAGTTTGGTGTGAGATTGTGTCTCCTAGAAATGTCAGGGAGGCTACATGCATTGAGTCTCATCACTGTGACTGAACCAACAAGACCTGAGCAAAAATGAGACAAATGAGCATCCTAATGAGGAAGGGAGAGAGTCGAGGAGGAGGCTAAACCCTAAACAAAGAACTATGGACAATATGGGAGCACTATGGCAACAGAAATGATCTTTCTAGGGGAAGATCCTCCCTATAATGGGTTGGTTATCTAATACTAAGTAGTTAGCCCTGGGATCCTATGCATATAGGTAACATTATTTAGACTTAGCAGGATTTAGTTTTAAATTTAGGAGTATAAATTTGTACATATGCAATAACAATTTAAAATCTGTAAGTTATAACCATTGAAAAAAAGAGGCCATGAAGTTTGAATAGCAAGGGGTACACGGAGAAGGTTGAATGGAGAAAAGGAGGAGGCGATGATATAATAATACTACAATTTAAAAATGTATTATAAACAAGGAATTACTCTGCTGAGTGTAGTAATGTTGGTGGACAGTTATTTAATTTGGAGCTTGAATTATACCATTCCAGGCTACCTGGCTTTTAGGGTTGCTAAAAACAAAACTGATATTATTCTGATGTTTATGTCTTTGGATGTCAGTTGGTGTTTTCTCCACACAGCTTTTAATATTGTTCCTTTATTTAATTTTCACATCTTGATTATTCTGTGCTGTGTGGAGATTAATCCTCTCAATATCTTTATTGAGATGAGTCATTAGGATTTCTATATCTGCAACAACAACAACAACAACAACAACGACAAAAAAAATGACCCAAAAGCAAGTTGGAGAGGAGAGAGTTTATTTGGCTCATAGGCTCTTATTGCTTTTCATTACTGAAGGAAGTCAGGACAAGAGCTCAAACAGGGAAGGAACTTCTCTACCTCCTCACCAGCAGCTGCTGTCACCTGTGTTTGATCTTAGCCATTCTGACTGGTGTGAGGTGGAATCTCAGGGTTGTTTTGATTTGCATTAGTTCTTGTGCCTTATAAAGACATTCATCAAAGGAGTAGAAAGCAAAATTAGCACATAAAGATAATGAACATACCAAGAAAGAAATTAGGGAAGCAATCACATATTACAAAAGCATTATAAAATGTCTTGGAATAAAATCAACCAAGTCCGTAGATACTGTAAAATGAAAACGTTAAGACATCGAGGAAAGAAGTTGAAAAAGACACCAGAAGGTGGGAAGACTTTCCAATCTCATGGACAGGTAAAATTAACATTGTATCTTACCAAAAAGCAATGTAGAGACAGATTTGATGCAATTTTCATCACGTTTACAAAGCAATTTTTCATGTACTACAGAGCAATAGTGATAAAAACTGCATGGTATTGGTACAGAGAAAGGCAGGCAAGTCAACGGAATAGAATTGAAGACCCTAAAGCCTCCTTAGAAGAGTGCATGGAGCCTTATGATCCCAGAAAAGCTAGTCCTCAGGGTTTCTTTTAGGTAGGCTCCAGCTAAGGGTCCTCTAGACTCTGAATCTGAAATGCAATAAGGATTTACTTTCCACCTCTGAGGGGAAACAGAGGGCAGTAGCAAAAACCTGTAATGTTTTCAGAGTTTCTTGAACAACCCTATTCAATAACTAAAAAGGGACATCTCAGGTCTGGTGTTGGGGGTTTTGTAAGATGGGTTTTGGCTTGCAGGCAACATTGTCAGACAACTGTATGTGCATATTTATACACTGACTTAACATGTATTATAGGAAATTAGCTTTGTGCAGTAGCAGTATTGTAGCCAATGAGGTTTATCCAAGGCACAATTATTGCTAATTGAAAACAATTATAGGAAATTTTAGGTAGACATTTAACAGTGTGATTCCATATTATCACTAACAATTAGGAAAATGCAAACCAAAACAACTTTGAGATTTCGTCTTACTCCAAGTAGAATGGCAAAGATCAACAGAACAACTGGATAACAAATGATTGAGTGCCCTATTCTTGCAGCCATTGGTTTCAACAGCAGCAAAGTAATTTATAGAAATATTTAACTTCATCTACATGATAGTTTCATTTATATTCCAATTGAACTGGCCAGAAGGTTGCCAGATATGTTACTTCTAGGTATCTCTGTAAAGGTGGTGCTCCAAGAAGTTAGCATGAGAGTTTGTGGACTCAATGTAATGTAGACCGTCTTTATATTGACCGACTCAATATGAAGTAGTGTGCGTCAGGGTCACTTAACCCGTGGACTCTGGGTGGACCTTTTTGATCCCCATTGGTGGGAAGGAAATATTGCATCCCACTTTTTATTATTCCTGGATAGATATTTATGGCATTAACTCCACAGGTTCTTAGGACTCTGGACTTTGATGGAATTACACTCAGGAATTTACTGGGTTCACAGATTGCAAAGTACAGGACTATAGTATGTGCTTCCAAATTATAGTGGTTAATTTCTTATAATAAGCAATTTAATATTCCCCCTCCACACATTCATTTTGTTTCTTTAGATAACCCTTATTAAACCAAGTCTGTCTCCTGCTGTCCGTCCTCTCTGGTAGCACCCGCAGCTTTGAGGATGAGAGAGACTGAAAGTGAGAAGAGCAATAGCGTGTCACCTGGCTCTTCTGTTCCACTGTGAGTCTGTCTCAGAGGGACACTTGTCAGATCCCTGCAGATGCAGGGTGTGTATGTAAGATCCTACGTGATGCACCTCTTGCTGACGGATAATGGATGGGGAAATTCCTGGTCTGTATCTATGGCCACAAATCTGAGCTGTGTTGGTATTTCTTCACTATGCTGACAATGTCTACTAAGGATACTTCTTACCCATTTCCCGACCTCTTTCTCACTTAGAGAAGATGCCTACCCTCCTCTGACCTCAGAACCAATCTTCCTGCACTGGAATGGTATAATTCAAGCTGGTGTAGTGGTGTGTCCTTGCAGTCCCTGGCGTGGGCCAGGAAGCAGGGCAGAGATAGGTGGATTCTTGATGCTCACTGAGCATTAGTCTAGACTATCGTAGGCCAGTGAGAGACTCTTTTCAAACTGAAGATGCAACCAGAGTAACAGTCCTTAAAGTTTTCCTCTTGTATCCAGAAACATGCACACACGTATGAACACACACTTGGGCACACTTAGGAATACACATGCACACACACAAGCACAATGAAAATGGTAGAAGTCTGATTTCTATCTACCCTTCTTTAAATGACCCCAAACCTTCTTCATTTTAATTCTTTAATCTATTTTTACAGACGAGTCATTATCCCCCTCCTGGTCAGACCTCTGACTGTTCCTCATCCCATACCTCCTCTCCCATCCTGTCTCCAAGAGGTTGTTCCCACCCCTTCATCCCCCACCCTACTCCCTGGGGTCTCAAGTCTCTCCAGGGTTAGCTGTGTCTTCTCTCACTGAGACAAAACCAGGCAGTCCTCTGCTGTATATGTGTCAGGGGACTCAGACCAGCTGTATGCTGCCTGGTGGCTCGGTGTCTGAGAGTTCTCTGGAACTCAGGTTAGTTGAGACTGCTGGTCTTCCTATGGGGTCATCCTCCTCCTCAGCTTCTTGCAGTTCTTTCCTAACTCAACCACAGGGGTCCCTGGCTTTTGTCCATTGGTTGGGTCTAAGTATCTTCATCTGACTCTCAGCTGCTTGTTGGACCTCTCAGACAGCAACCATGCTAGGCCCCTGTCTAAAAACACATCACAGTATCAGTAATAGTGTCAGGTCTTAAAAGCTTTCCTTGATCTGGATCATGACATTAAAGCCCTACAGTGAGGAGAGGGAACTTATAGAGTCCACCTCCCGTAGAAAGACAGGGCATCATGTAGAGGGGTAGGGTTGCCATTCCACAGTCAAAAACTCTGACCTGGAATTGTCCATATCTAAAATGGAGAAGAGCCTGAGGGAAAGGAGATCCAGCCATAGGCCCAAACCTTCTTTTCACACAGTCCCTCTCCATCCAGACTAACCTTGTATAAAGAGATCCCCTCACCTCTTCTTCACTACTTCATGAAAGCGCTGATTACTGACAATGAAAAAGGTAGATCTCACAGACAGAAACCTTTATCTCAAATCAAAAATTGTTATAGAAAGCTTCTGACTGCCCACAAGTTAATTCCTTCAATACATGGCTGCAAAGCAGACATTTGTAACTGTAAGTCATTTTGGAGATGAGGACAACAACATTAACTTCTTCTCTGTTTATCCATAATATCATGGAGGAACTGCTGAGTCTATTTCAAAATCTACTAAAATTATATGCATGAATAATGCATATATGAAACAGTTATATGTGGACATTGGCATACAATTCATAATACACTACCCTGAATTTTGCCTTTTATTCTACATCTTGGATGTTATTCCATGATATTGACTATGCAAATATCATTAACAATGTGACATAAAACAGTCATGGTACATTTCTAACAGGACTTGGTTTGTCCTCTCCCATCAGTTCACGTTTAGGTGATTTCTCATGTTTTGCTAGTCAATATCACCAATGGACATTTGAATGTCTCTAGGGATAACAGCTAGCCTTTGAGTTCTCAGTTCTACCTGATTAATCTTTCTCCCTTCTTTGATTGGTCACATCTCTATTGCAGAACTGGTAAGGACATTTCCAAAGGACCAAACTTGCAGACTCACTAAAGAACCTTCAGCATTTTTAAAAATCTATGTTCTGGGGAGTTTTAGAGATAAACAAAATATATAATAACTTGGACTTCCAAAATAGATAGTCTTTTTTTAAACTGTTCTCAATTGTGAGACAGGTCCAAAGACAATCATTTCCTCTTTAGCTCATTACTAATGCGTCAAATGGACTTCGTTGTAGTTGTGTTCCTTCTCTTACCTAACATTTGTCAGTATTCCATCATTCTGACACTTCTGCTAAATTGTTCCGCTGCTCTCCAGGAGGACAGCTTCGGCGTCCACAAAAGTTACCTCAGGAAGTTGTAAAACCTGATCATGTTTCAATTATGAGGAATTCCAAATTGAAAATTAATCTTCCTCAGAATTTAAGAAGTCCCCCATCCCAAAAATAAATTTGAAATCAAGCTTTTCTTCATGTCCACCTGCCATTTTCATAAAAGTCAAAACCATATGTGCTTGGACTTTGAAGTACAATTTTTCCTCTAATGATATCCTTCACATAACATTATTATTCTTGGTCCTAAGTTCCCAGTACCCAACTGGAGCAAATTCAAGGGGGGAATGACAAATGCATGTGCAGATGGGTAATGTCGGGGTAACAAATGACCACAGCCTATGAAGTCACAAACACGAAAAATGTCAGCAAGTCACCCAGATGAAATGGCACACAAATGTGACCATGTATGATGAAAACTTAGGGCAATTTCTGTTTTGAATTACAAAATCATTTTTTTCTTAGATGAAATGTTTCTTGGAACAGAGGATCTATTGTTTACTTTTTTAAAAAATACCACAGCCTTTTAGTGAGTAATTGTGATGAATGTGTAATAATTCAGTTATTTTGAGCAATAAAACAAGTCTTACTTTTCTTTATAAAATGTAAGATTTACTGGACTAAAAATACCCAAATTCTAATTTACCATCCACAAAACCTCTGCTGCCATTGCTAGGGTCTTTAAGGCAAATGATCCTTGCACCATTTTAATTCAGACATATCCAAAGTAAAAAGATTTTCCTTTCTAATATGAGCAAAGGGAAGCTTGACAGGTGCAAGAGAGTTCTGTGGAGAGAAACTTCATCAACTAAAAAGGAGAGCATTTTGAGGGATGAATGATACGGCTCTTGGGTTGTTCAATGCAAAAGCCAGATGGGAAAGCAAATCAAATGACACACAGCCCCATTTTTTGGACACACATCACAAAGGTAAGCACCAATGTTTCAATGTCTATTAACTGGTACCTGGTTTTCCACACACTGACCATAGTCATCAGGAGGTAAGAGAATTCATGGGCAATTGTGGAGACTGAAACTTTTGATTTTCTTCCATGTTCATCATCTATGACTATATCCTTAATCATACATAAAATATGCTTATACAAATGCTACTAAGTAGTCTCTGGTTCTCAAATCATCAGGACCACAGATTATAAAACAAGTTTTGGACAACTTTCTAAAATGTGTGTAATAATCCTCAGATAGTAAAAGTTCAGGATGGGATGCATCGAGTTGATATCACATCAACTAGACTCCCATAGTACATTGATATTATTTACATGGTGGCTTTACCCAAGGCACTGCAGGGACAATGTATCTACCTTAATAATACCTGTGACAAGAGATCTCCTTTAAGGAACAAGCCCTTTCTGGAGCCGGTGGAGCAAAAATCTAGTGACTCAACACCCAGCTAAGGTATGATGATTCCCACTCACTGTTTCACAGAAAACACACACACACACACACACACACACACACACAGGCACACGCACACATACACACACGCACACATACACACACACACGTACACACATACTTGAACACACACATGTACATACACACATGTACACACACACGTGCACACACACGTGCACACATACATGAACACACACATGTACATACACACACACACACACACACACACACACACACACACACACACAACGAGCCCCCCTGGTGCTCCAAGTTCATGATATCCACTTCAGAAGGGCAAGATGTGCCTCTTTGGAGCTGCAAGAAGTGTGCCTTTCCTGGCTTCTAGTGGAGAACTGGTTAGAACATAAGGAACATCAGGTGACTGTAGTGACAGAATGGTGGAAACGGGAAAGATGACATGGTGTAGAGCCGGGATCCCACACTCCCGTCATGATAATTGATCAGCTCTTTCTGTGGTGTGAGTCAGTTGACTACTAAAAAGGTGTGAAAGAATCTGTAAGTGATCAAGCTCTACAGGAGTCGGGTGTAGCTCATGGCGGACTGCATGTTTTTCATGCACAAGATTTAGGTCTGCTTCTCAGAACTACAGGAGCAAACAAAGCTTGCAGACCTAAGCATTCTGGGTGCTTCACAGTTTCATCCTGCCCCTTCCCTCATCCGAGGCTCACAACTGGTCTTTATACCATGCAGAATGTTTTGCCACTTCATGTTGAGAAGTAACCAGCCATCTAGATATACCGCGTGTGTCTAGCCGTTGACCAGCTCACTGGAGGATATGGTAGGTAGATGCTCCTACGCACCTTGGGTAATTCTGAATAATGCTGCTCGGTTTCATTTGAAAGTGTCACTCAAAGTCTCCTGTGTTATGGAAAGCTTTTGTCCGCAGTTGATGGGACAGTTGGTGGCACCATGTGGAGGAGAGTTACATTTTTAGGAATAAAAGTTTACAAGAGAACTTGGTTTTTCCTCCCCCTGCTCTCTACACATCCTCAAACCTAGCCCCCATCTCTCTTTGTTCCACTATGTGCTCCACCACAGGCCTCAAAACAACAAGACAAACTAACTGTAGACTCAAAATTCTGAAACTGGCTCGGAATAGAGATTTCATACTCTATGGTTATGTTGAGTGTGCTGTGAGAAATAAGTGTGTAGTTAAACATGTTAAAAATACAAGGCCTTTCCAAGTGGCTACAGCGTTTTGTATTCTCATCTGCCGTGCATGGCGGTTTCTCTTGTTCCAAAATTCTTGTCAGCATTTGGAGTTGTCACAGTTTTCTGCTTCACCTTTCCGATAACTGGGGAGTGGTGGATCCTTGTTTTAATGCACATTTGCGTAGTTACATATAAGGCTGTGTATTTTCCTATAGTCTTCTTGTCATTTGTATATCTCCAACAGTGTGACATTTTTTGCCTATTTCTGAATCTTTACCAGATATGTTTTTGTAAATATTATATTCCAATATATGGTTATCTTTGTGTCCTTGACAGTATCTTTTACAGAATAAGAAGTTTGAATTTTAATGATCTAGTCTAACTTCTACATTATTACTTTAACAGATGATACTTAAGAGATTATACTGAAAACATGTTATATCTAGTACAATGATCTTTTTCAATTGATTTTACAAAAAGCATGCATTGCCATTTGCTTCATGATCTTGTGTGTGGATGACAAAGTGGTAAAATAAAGTTATTCAAAGTCCTGCCTATTCTCTGTTGTAATACCTTTGTTCCTCTGTCAACAATATTTTCATCAGGTATATTACTTTATCTATCCTAGATAATTATTCTATTTATATTTACTGCAATTCAGTCTCAATTACTGTAACTTACTAGTACATTTTGGACACTGGACGTTTAAGTCTTCTTTTGCCACACAGTCTTGTGTTGACTCTTCTGAGACACCTTCTAATTATGAGGTTGAATTGAATATATAGACCCTGTTTAGAGAATCACTGGTAAGATTGTGTCTCCTGCCCATCAACATGGAAAATCTTTGCATTTATTGATTTTTTTATCAGAAGTTTGTAGGAAGAAGTCATACATTTATTTCCACAGTATATTTTTATGAATAAATATTCTGCATGCATTATTATGATATTTTGAGTTTTCTTCTTTGCCTTGTTGATCTGAGGCTTACACTAACTGGTTTTCAAATCTTAAGAAGCCTTGCATACCTGAGACAAAGGCTATGGAGTCACAAATGTATTTTTATACATTGATGTATTGGTTTTGGTAATATTTTTGTTGATGACTTATACATGCATGTTTATTTCCATGAGTGATGTTACCCTGATTTTATGTTTGTGTGTGAGTGTGAGTGAGTGTGTGTGTGTGTGTGTGTGTGTGTGAGAGAGAGAGAGAGAGAGAGAGAAAGAGAGAGAGAGAGAGAGAGAGAGAAAGAGAGAGAGAGAGAGATATCCATGTGGTTATGTTATCAGAGTGTTTCTGAGCTCCTAGAATTTATCAAGAAGCAATACTAATTTCATAATTTGACAGTGGTTGTAAAGCACTAGATGTTAGAAAAAATCTAATTTTATAATGTGGTATGGAAATAAACAGATAATTCTCAAAAGAGGAAACTCCAGTGGTTGAGAAACACTTTAAAGAAATTTTCAACACCCTGAATCATCAGTGAAATGCAAATCAAAACTACTTTGAAATGTCATCTCACATCTATCAGAATGGCTATGAACACTGAGACAATTGACAGACTATGCTGGCAAGGGTGGGAAGCATTTCATCCATTGCTGGTGGGGATGAAAACTTGTACAGTCACTAAGGAAGTCAATATAGTGGTTCATCAGAAAGATGGGCATCAATCTACCTCAAGATCCAGCTGTACTACTCTTGAGCATATACCCATAAGATATGGGGTATGTCACATAGACTCTTGTTCAAGCATGTTCATACTTACTTTATTCATAATAGCCAGGAATTGGAAACTACCTAAATGTTCTTCAAGAAAAGAATGGATAAAGAAAATGTAGTACATTAACACATTGGAGGGTTACCCAGTTGTTAGAAAGAGAGAGAAAGAGGGGGGGAGGAGGAGAGGAAAGGGAAGGAAAGGAAAGGAAAGGAAAGGAAAAGAAAGGAAAGGAAAAAAAGAAAAAAATCTTGAAATTTGCAGGTAAATGGATGGAAAAATCAACCTGAGTGAGGAAACCCAGGCCCAGAAAGACAAATATGGTATGTGTTCACTTCTGTGTGGATATTAGCTGCTAATCTAATGATAATTAAGCAACAGCTCCTAGAACTGTAGAGGTTAGGTGTTGAGAAAATACTAAGAGGACTTGCTAAAACATATTCATATATGAAGGTGATCTAAATGAGCTCAATAAATAAAGGAGACAGAGCCTCAACTAGCCATTTCTTCTCATCAAATGAAGCTTCCAGTACCAGAATTGGGTTACAGCTAATTGACTTCTTAGCCAAAAGGGTCCCAGGGGAACTCTCAAACGACATAGGCTGGTGCCAATAGTAAAGGATGATCTCCACAAATTAATGGCAAACCCCCACCACTAAAATCAATAATTACAAAACTCCCTGAACATACAGACCGTTTACTCCTACATTCTAGCTCCTTTGTTCCAGAAAGGCATTCTGCATTCCATCAAAAGAGAAACATAAACACCAACCCAGTCACAAGCTCTTCAATCTACAATGGCGTCAGGCCTACAAGACATTCTAGTGTGATGGTGGCACAATACTTGTGGGATTAGTCAACCAATATCTGATTAAGACCCACAGCACAAGATCAAGCCAATACCCAATACTGTTTGGAGGACCAGCACCTAAGACTAGATAGCCCAAGGACCTAAGGCTAAACCAAATGCTCCTGTTCTAAAGAAAGAAGTAAAGAAATAAAGCAATGAAATGACTCCTAATGACATTGTGCTACATTCACAGATCAGTGCCTTTCTCAATCAGCATCGGAGAGCTTCCTCCTGCAGCAGATGGAAACAAATACAGATACCCAGAGTCCTATAGTATGGAGAGAATAGGGTACATTAGAACACTCAGCCATCAAATCCCTCCTGTCAGTGCTCATGAAACCCCAAGGAAGAGGATGTGGAAAGAGTGTAAGGACATCAAAAGCAAGACTTTCTAAATCAACGTGATTGAACTTACAGACTGAACAGCATGCACACGGCCTGCAAGGATCTGCACCAGTTGGTGGACTAGAACTAAAAGAAGTGGACACATGCCCCATCCGTAACCCAGAAGCAATATCTAACTGATGACCACTCATAAATGAAAAGTTAGTTTTCTTCAAGGGAATCTTACTGGGTTGACAAACGACTCTTTTCTTCCCTCTACTCAACTCTTACCTTTTTCCATTTAATTTATTTACCTATTCATTTTACATCTCAATCACTGAGTGCCCTACCACCCCCTCAAACAATCCCTTCCCTCTTCTCCCCTTCTCCTCTGAGAGGGTGCCCGTCCCATATCTCCCAATCCTGGTGCATCAGGTCTCTGCAGAGCTAGTCATATCCTTTCCCACTGAGGCCTGGAACATTAGGAGAATTGATTCCACAGACAGGGAACAGATTTAGGAACAGCCTTCACTCCAGTTGTTTGGGACCCGCATGAAGACTGTTGTACTTCTGTTGCATGTGTGCAGCGGGCCTCTGCCCAGCCTGCATATGCTCTTTCGTTGGTGAGAGCCTCTAAGGGTCCAGGTTTGTTGACTCTGTTGATCTTCCTGTGGAGTTCCTATCCCTTTCAGGGCCCTTAATCCTTCCAACCCCCCAAACTCTTCCATAAGAGTCCCAAGCTCCATCAAATGTTAGGCTGTGGGTCTCTGCATCTGTTTCAGTCAGTTGCTGGGTGGAGCCTCTCAGAGGAGAGTTATGCTACACTTCTGTCTGCAAGCATAGCAAAGTATCACGAATAATGTCAGGGATTGGTGCTTGCCCATGGTCTTAAGTTGGGCCCGTTTTTGATTGGCCATTCCCTAAGTCTCGGCTCCATCTTTGTCCCTGCATTTCTCGTAGACAAGAAAAAAAAATTGGGTCAAAAGTATTGTGGGTGGGTTGATGTCTTTAACTCTCCACTGGGCATCCTACCTGGCTGTAGAAAGTGGTCTCTTCAGGTTCCATATCCCCACTGCTATGTGTCTCAGCTAAGGTTGCCCACATTGACTCCTGAGAACCTCCCCCAGGTCTCCATCAAATCCTCCCGTACCCCAGCCATCTGGAGATTGCTATTCATTCCCTCTGACTCTCCCTTCTGTCTCTCCCCACACCTGAACAAACCACTCTTACTAATAGGCTACATTCCCAGTGGTAGATGGTCAACAGAAAACAAGGTCAAGGTTGGAAACTTGCCTCAGGATTGTTTTTTTCTATATTCTACTTTTTGACATGTTGTTTTATCATTTTACCTTCATTTAAAATATTTAAACTTCTTTTGCTATTTCTTTTCTGAAATATGCTACTTAACATTCAGGCACTGGAGAGTTCTTCCAACTACCCATCCACTATTAATTTCAACCCTAATGTGGCTGTATTTTGAGGCCACTCATTATTACCCTTCCTGATGTTTCAATTTTATAAAGATCTGATCAATGATCCAAATGTGGCCTCTCTGGTAGGTGTTTCATGTGAATTTGTAAACATATCCATCCCCGCTTTTGGCCAGCATGATCTTTTGATTATACTCGGATGCTGAGCGATACTTCTGAATTAATTTCTGCTCTTATTTTTTGTCTGCTAGACCTGTCTGTGTCTAAATCAGAGACATTGATACCTCCCTCTTTAAGAAGATTAATCTATATCTCCTTCATTTTCACGATGGTTTCAAATATTGGGGTGTGCATTGCCTTAAGAATGGCTAAGCAGCACCTGGCGGTGGTACACACTTTCAATCCCGCACTCAGGAAGCAAAGGCATGACACAGGGAAACCTTGTCTCACCCCCCACACACACACACCACATCAAAAGAATTGCTATGCTTCCTTAGACAATCTCTCATTGACTCTGATAATGTATTTTGTTCTTAAGTCTGCTCTGTGTGATATTGTTATAGCAACTGCAGCTTGCTTTTGACTAGTGTTCGGGGTATCCCATTCCTTTATGGTTCTTTATGTGTAAAGTAAGTTCCTTACATTCCATATAATGCATCGTGTCTTACAATCCTCCCTGACAGTGTCTTTTAATATTCAGGTAATTGGCTGTTAAGATGATTGAGGAAATATTTATATTAATCTGTAGTTCCTCATTTGTTTATTCTTTGGTTTAAATACTATTCTTCTGGGTTTTGTGATTTTGATTAGCAATTTATATGATTGAATTTTCTTTCTCTGCTAGTCCACCAATCATGTTTAACCCTAGCCTCCCCTGCAGGTATAGCATTTCCTGAGCATTGCAAATGCTTTATAAACAAATACTCTTTGTTCTTTGAGTCATTGATGTCACATTTACCTTAAGCATAAATGTATATAAGCATACTTAATCAAATGCATTCATGTTAACAATTCAAATTAATTTGCCTTTTTAATTTCTCTCTTAGTCTATAAGTTGAATAAATATCAGGAAAACTTTCTTTTGATTTACTCACATCATCCCTTTCTGATGTTCTTTTTATGTAGCTTTAAGTTGCTACCCTATACAAATTCCTTTCATTCTAATGATTTTTTTTTAATATTTATTGCTAGGCAGGTTTCCAGCTGTGTATTTCCTTAATTTTTGTTTGTCAAAAGCAGTTGTGTTTCTTTTCCATGATTAAAGGAAAATTTTAGAGGAAGAAAAATTTCTGGGTCATTTGGGCTTATCTTTAACAAACATTTCACTTCACTTTCTTCTTTATAATGAAGAGAAATTAATCTTTACTTTTGCTTCTCTGTGAAAGTGTTTTGTCATCTTCTTTGGGGATTTTCTCTTTATCTTTGATTTCCTGCGGGTTAAATGCTATGTACCTAAGCACAGGGCCCGGGGAATTGGAGGGTTTTTTAGACATTTATCCTGCCTGATATTCTCTGGGCTCTTAGCTCTGTAGTCTAAAGCTTAGCATTCATTTGGAAAGTTTTTCCAGTTACCTTTGCATCAAATATATCCTCTGTCCCTTTCTCCTTTCTGATCTTCTCCCCCTACCCATGCAGCTGTTCTGTAGTTCTTACAAATCATACTCAATTCTACTCCAGTCTTTTCTCCTCATTCTTTTTCAACTGTGGAAGTTTCTATCGATCCATCTCCAAAATCAAAGTTTCTGTGTTCGGGCACGTCTGATCCAAGGGTCCCATTAGAATCCTTTTATGGTGTTCTGATGTCAAGTACGGTTTGTTGTTGTTTGTGTATTTTTCCCTTGTAGTATTTCCATGTGTGTGATTATATTACTATTTTGGTTTCGTATCTCATTTTCCATAATAATGAGAGGGCTAGGGTTGGGGTCTATATCACAATGATCATAAAATTTTAAGTTCTAGCTTGGTCATTTCAACACCTCTCCTTTGTGACTCTGGTACTGTTGCTTTCACGGCTTCCCCTAAACTATTGTATTTGCTGATTCCCATGAGTTATACTTTTTCCTTGGCTGCTTTCCTGATAATCTGGGTAAGAGGAACCTTAAAACAGTCTTTCACTAAGCCATATGCAAGTGGGAAACATTGTATCATCCTATGTAGCATCCTACAATTAAGCCAGTCTTGGGGGTTTTGTGCTATAGGACACAACATTAGTAACCCATGCCAGCATCTTCCCTTTTCTTTCCTTCAGTGGGACAGGAGTCCTAGAGGCTCTAGTGCTTGGTATTTCTCTTCCTTTAGCAGAACTGATCTCTGGGGGATGCGAACCCACATCTTTTGTACACAAACCTTGTAAGTGATCGCTTTAAATATTCAGGTCTATTTCACATTGTCAAGTTTCTCTGCCTTCCCAGAAAGGCAAACTCCACCTGTTCTCGACTCTGGCTTTCAATATAACATAGTCACAAAGGGAACTGCAGAAACTCTTATCTCTCCCCAGAGACTCTTCCCTGGTAGGGCTGTAGCAGCCACTGGCTACCAGGTTTTCTAAAGCTCTGGTGATTTCACTAAATGCACACCTGTGCCTTTCTTCAGCTGTAGTTGAAGTCCCAGCTATTTTACATCAATAAAAGATGTTTCCCACCTCCCTTCTTCCTTTATGAATTGTACATTTTCTTCCAGTTTTGGCTTAAATTCTACTCAGCAATTATTAGGCGGTGCACTTAGCACCCAGTATTGAAGTCGTCTTATCCTAATTAATATGTTTTATCTTCCCCAACAGGCTGTGTATTCTTTTTCTATTTGGGACTTTATAAAAATCGACAACTACCACTTTAGTACTTCAGCATAGTCCCTAACTACCTTCTAAATATTTGTCCTCATACCCACAGGTAAGTGCAGTCCTTGCTCTACACCAAGGAACCTTCTCTTTGGAACATAGAGTCCGGTCAGTTACAGATAACTGCAACCAGCTATGTACAGAGATGTGGAGCCAAATCCCAAAGGGTTCGACTCCTGCATCTAAGGCTCAGGGATCATTTCAGAAGAGGATGTAGAGAAGTGAAATTCTGAGGAGCACAGAGTTTGATGGGTGACTTTGTGTCCTAGGAATGTGAGAAACCACCAACGTGGTAGCCTAAACATGAACTGAGCAAGGACAACGACAGATATGCTAACGAGGACAGGGGAAAACTCAAAAGTTTTACAAATAAAAACAGGGAACAGAAATAGTCTTCCCAAAGAGGAGTTCAATTGGATATCTAGGACAAAATAGCCAGCACTGAAATCATATATGCAATAATATTAGACAGACTGAACATGCTATATTTACATTTAAAGAAAAATATGTAATGTTTTATATAGTAAATATCCTTTAAATATATTTTATATATAACATTATAGAATATATTTGTGTATATGTGAATATACATATGTATATTTAACAAAAATTAATGAAAGAAGAGGCAATGAAATTGAAAGAGAGCAAGGAGAACTATATGGGAGGCTTAGGAGGAAGAAAAAGGATGGCAAAATATTGTAATTATATTATATTTTCAAAATATAATTAATACTATATTTTAATGAAAAATATATTTATTGGATAAAATTCAATGTTATAACATATGCATAGTCTGTCTGTTAAATGGTTAATTAAGGTTTAATTACATTATTTTAATTCATTGCCTCAATAAGCAACTCTCCTTTGCATGCACATATCCATTACATTTTAGTTCACTCCTTAAGCAGTGTAAGAGATAATATAACAATAACTAATAATAGTACAGTTAAAATAATATACTAAAATGGACATTACTTAAAATGTATGAATACTTTAGCTTCTTACTATTTCCGTTTTAATATTTGGAAGCCTCAATGACTGCAGGCATGTGAACATTTGAAAAGTAAAATTGAAGATGAGAGAATGCTGGGATTTTTGTTAAATGGCCAGGTCACGTGTAAGCATGGTTACATTACAGGAAATCTGGATAGCTGTTAAAAGAATATTTCTGGGTATTCTGTCTTCAGAAGAGCCAGTATCTGGGTCAGTAAACTGAGTGAAGTTGTTCTGCCCACACTCACACAGCCTATTGAGGGAGAATGATAGAGTAAGTGGGTAACAAGGGACGAAGGGCAAGTTTCTCTTTTTGTGTATCTCTAACACTCAGCTTCTCCTAGGCCCCTAGTTATTGGGTGCACAGAATGTGGCACTTATAGCGGTCCCTCCGGTGTGCCTTCCTGTCCAGGCATACACTGCATTATACAGTCAAACTGCTACTCGTCTATCACAGAGAATCTTGACTTACATAATTATGCGAACCAACCTTTGTTATAATTCTGTCCTATAGCCTTAAGTCTTTTGGAGCAAAATATTTAATGACTTCCAACATTGCCACGTGAGCATCACTGGGTGGCTGTCATGGTGCCTAGCTAAGGAACATTTAAGTCAACTCTCACAAGCCTTTAACACTTGGAATGTTTTTAGTTCCTCATGAAGATTTACTCTGTAAGGTGCCAAACACAAAGTGGCAATGGTACTCACACATCTAGAATCTTAAAAGCGGTGTTTCCTGAGTTCTGCTGCCACAGTTTGAAGAGGGAAAAAACATTGAAAACTGCCCATTTTCCCCAAGATGCAAGACTCTTCTGGAGATTTTATAAATGATAGTATCTTTTCCGGACAGTCTGGAGTTCTGTTTAAAATGCAAAAATCTAATACGCGGATGTCGATGAATAATTTTCGAAACTGAAACGCCATCGTTATCAATACATATTTTAGAATTTGAAAGCATTTCCTTAGACACACATTGTTTCTATGTATTCAACGGTGGGACAGCTTTTAGAGCATGTGTGCCTTAATCCAATCAGCTGTGGCTCTTATAAATGGTGAGGAGATCAAAGCGACTCAGATGTCTCTGTCCTTGTAGAGCATAATAGCCACAGCTGATCTGCTGGATCAAAAGAATACCTCACTTTTCCATTTCTTCTTATAGAAATAGGCTCGGTTATGACTAGAGGCTTAGTATTATGTTCGTTATTAGCCTGGAGTTTTAAAAATTCACATGATGATCCAAAAGCATAAGGCCCTGAAAATACTTAAGAAACAATTTTACAACAAGCCAGTGCATTCCCACTGTGACGTTATTTGTTAGAACTCATGCATTGATGTTTGCCTTGGAAATTTATTTTCTACTGAGCTTCATTCATTCATTGAGTAACATTTCTAACATGGTTGTCACAGAACATTACGGGTTTACATGGAATGCTCCTGGCCATTTGAACTAGACCTGAGGTATGTTAGTTTGTCCTAGTGACAAACTCTTTAGGTAAGCACCATCCACAGGACAGGTTCGGAGATCACACTTGCATGAGACAGTGGTGGACACGATGGTTTA
Organism: Rattus rattus; assembly: GCF_011064425.1. Lineage (NCBI taxonomy): Eukaryota > Metazoa > Chordata > Mammalia > Rodentia > Muridae > Rattus > Rattus rattus. Next base: position 30,559,597 of record NC_046156.1, on the reverse strand, counting down.
AAACGTGGATTTTTGTCCACCCAGCTGAAGACTTGGCATCAGCTGCTAGTTAACTTCCAGTTTACTAACTTCGTGTTCTTCTTAGCAATCCTAACCACTCCACCTTCTCATTCACTCCGGCTCGGTACCATCTGAAAATTTCACATTCCGAGATTCATGCTTTGATATAAATATTACAAGTTAGGGATATAAATGACCTCTGTACCTTGGTCATTTAATTCAACAGGAAATTTTTCAAGCTATGGTATGGATAGGCAAGGCTGAATTATATTTTTAATATATATTTTTACACCCACATGGATGCATTTAGGTGTACATGATCATATTTAAGATAGACAGTTCAGATAGCCATGACGTATCATAGATCATTTCAACATTCAAAATGATAAATAGGCCCATTTCCCTCAAAAGTAACCTCAGGTCCCTTGCAATCCTTCCACATCCCCTTCCTCCTTCTTAAGCAGCTCTCGGTCTCCTGACTGTCACTGCTACACTGAATCATTTCTTAAAATTGTATACCCTCCATTGAGCCCACCTGAGCGCACTGGATAGCCCTACACCAACAGCCACACAGATGACAAACTCAGCAGATAAGAAATCGAAAACCAAAAGATATCAACGTGGGAAGGTTCTTCCTGTGAGAGAGAGGGACGCTGAATAAAGTCAAGGAGGAAAGTTATTAAAAGATACAAAACAGTTTAAAATATAGAAAAATTCGGTAGCCAAATATTTAAAATTCAATAAAAATCTAGGATATATTGTGTTTTTATACTTTGGATTTTAACAAAAATGAACAATTTTTAAAAGACCCAAATAAATTTTTAAATGCCCAAGCTAAAATTAGACAAAGGATTTTTTTTCTGACAAACAGCCGTGTTTTACGTAAGCAAAACAACTAAAGCCAGAGTGGGAATGGACTGAAGAACCTTCTGTCATCTCTGTGCCTTAACTAATTCTAACCCTCAGAACTGATGATAGCAACATTACTCTGAAACTTCTAGGAGAAAAGAAGGGTTTCCCCTAGTTAACTACCTACGATAAATAATATGGTAAGTAAATAACCTATGATAAATTTATATTCAGTGCAAAAAATCCACCAAATTTCTGTTTCTTTAGAATTTTTGTATCCTAGAATATTTCATAATGTTTTCCTTTATAAACACACACACGCACACACACACATATATATGTATATATATTACTTATCACACACATATGAACATTGAAACAGAGTTTTAAATTGAAAAATAAATTTACCATGCCTGTTTAAAATGAAAAAGAAATTCATCATGTCTTCTGACTTGGAAATGCCATTCTCACTTTCTGGAAGAATTGGCTTCAGGTTTTCTCTAGAAACCTGCTTCCTCTATGCTTGCATTCTATGCTTGCTCCGTGCTTGCTCTATGCTTGCTCTATGTTTGGTCTGTGCTTGCTCTATGCTTGCTCTATGTTTGGTCTGTGCTTGCTCTATGCTTGCTCTATGCTTGCCCTATGCTTGCCCTATGCTTGTCCTATGCTTGCCCTATGCTTGCTCTATGCCTGGTCTATGCCTGCTCTGTGCTTGTTCACATTTTTTCTTTTGAATTCTGGCACGGATTCTATACTGTGTGGTTCTGTTTCTGAGGAAAAGAAAATTAAATATATTGATGTTTTCTTTACAAATTATCTATATTAAAGTAGGATTTAAATTTTGTAATGACTGAAAGAAATCCTTTATTCATGAGTCTCTTTTTAATGATCTGCAATTTTAAAAATAATATGCCCACTCTAAAGTAACGGCCATCTTACCTTTACTTAAGGAGTTTCACCAGGTATAACAATGCTAAGTCCTGCTGCTTTAAAGCCATCAGTGGTAATTACTAGGACTTTGTCCCAAATATCTCTGGCTTGTCTCTTACTGCGAATGGTTGACTAGTACTGGCCAATCAGTTATAAACAAAACTGATTCTTGTGCTTTGTAAGCCAAGTCTTCAAGAGCTTTCTTTGGAAGCCAGTGGTGCAATCAGTGGATCTGACTGTGCTATCAGCCAGAGTCCCAAAGAGAAGATCTTTGATGAATAGCCAATGACCAAGGCACAGCAGACCTGCAGGCTTTGTTTGGTAAGCCCCAAGAGGCTATCTCAGTGGCTGTTGTATTCTGGCTGTCCGAATTCATTTTATGTCTTTCTAGCTCCAGAGCACCATTTCCTGGTTTATTCCAGTTTGACCTTTTTACTGTTTTCCATCAACCGGCTATAGCAACAAAGAATGTAAATTATAATCTTTTCTTTTTGGTTTTTTGACATGAATTCTTAATGATTTCAAAGTCACGATCCCTGGAGCTCTTCTATGTGCTAGGTTACACACATTGGCTTCTACATACGGCTCAATGGCAGTTGTCTCTCAGGTTTAGTCACCAAAAATGACTAAACGTTTAAGCAAGCTTCACGAATAAATCATTGTTCCTGTGTTTTGTTACTTTGGTGATGCGGTAAAAATTAAAAAGGATCCCTTGCTATCAGTTCCCACGAGCCAGATCCGCTGCTGCTGCTCTGCGACGCGGGTCCACAAGCCGCCCTCTCTGGGCTGTCTCGCTGTCTCCCCTTTAGCTGCCCTCTCCCCAGGGTCCCCTAGGCGGTAGTTGCCACACCTGGCACACACACACACACACACACACACACACACACACACACACAATCTCGTTTTGGGGGCCCTGTGTGTTCTCACTCTGCGCTGGCAACAGAACCAGATCTGCATGTTCCAACTGCCTCTCTGCCATTTCTTCACACACTGTCCTCTTTAGCCCAGTAAAATCAAAACTCTGGAAACGTGTAGTTTAACAATTAGATTTATATGTTAATTTCTCAATCTACAATACATCCACAGGATAAATTCCCTGGCAATTAATAAAGACAGAAACCACCCACCTAGACAAGATACAATCAATCTAGTTCACCTAAATCTGAACCATCCTCCTCCGTAGACTCCATCTTGATCTCCTCGCTCCTCTCCTCTCCTTCCAAGACTTTTCTCCGCCTACCCTTCCTTCTCATCGGATGATAGGCTTCATCTAATCCTGGATCCGCCTTGCTGTATCATGACATCATCCTACAGGAAGCTCTCTATATTTAAGAACTCCGATGTAAGGTATGGCATGGCACTTAGAATAATAGACAGAGAAGAGGTCGCACATACTGTTTACCCACTAATTCATATGACAGTGACTCCATGTGGAAATGAGCCTTCCAAAGTTGACATGTGCCCTAGTCAGGGTTCCTGTTTTTGTTAAGAGACACCATGAACACAGCAACTCTTATAAAGGAAAGCATTTAATTGGGGCTGTCTTATGGGTCTGAGGTTCAGTCCACTCTTATCATGGCAGGAAGCATAACGGCATTCAGACAGACGGCACTGGAAAATTAGCTGGTGGTTCTATGTCTGGATTGGCGGGCAGAAGGGAGAGAGAGAGGCACTGGGACTGGCTTAGTCTTCTGAAACCACAAAGCCCACCCTCAGTAACACACCTCCCCCAACAAGGCCACACCTCCTCCAACAAGGCCACACCTCCTCCAACAAGGCCACACCTCCTCCAACAAGGCCACACCTCCTCCAACAAGGCCACACCTCCTCCAACAAGGCCACACCTCCTCCAACAAGGCCACACCTCCTCCAACAAGGCCACACCTCCTCCAACAAGGCCACACCTCCTCCAACAAGGCCACACCTCCTCCAACAAGGCCACACCTCCTCCAACAAGGCCACACCTCCTCCAACAAGGCCACACCTCCTCCAACAAGGCCACACCTCCTAATTGTGCCACTCTTTATGAGCCTATGGGGTCCAGTTTCATTCAAACCTACATAATACACCAGTTTAAGACATTACCTTCTTGCCAGAGCTTCTCAGCCTCTGGTGCGGGGAACAGAAGTATTTTAGCCATTGGAAAGTGGTCCCAATGAAAGAAATAAGAGAGAATAGGGTCAACAGAATATGCTTGAGTGGTCTCTGTGCTGCTTTCTCTCTAAACTATGAGTTCCAGAAATTTTACACATCAGGAATAGATTTAGAAGTTCTAAGGAAAGCACTCAAGTTCATTCTCTCTTTCAAAAATATGATCAAAACAGGTGCATGCCATTGTGAAAATAATCATCTCTCAAAAATTTTAGTTAAAAATTAATAATGTCAAAGTGGACATCTTTAATTAATTAGCTTTATTAGCAAGCACACAGGATTCTACACCAGGTCCTTTATGTATATGTTATATATAGCTACTGGCTTAGTATTTTATGGAACTCCTGACTATGAGAATAAGTGGGTCTCTGAGTCCTCTGCCAACTCATGGGATTGTTTTCATCCTGTTGGGTTATTGTGTCCAATTTCAAAACAATAACTCTTATTTTATTTTGTCATATTTGGTTGTTATCTCTTAGAAACCCAATCTTCTCTAATGAGAGACATAAAAGGAGTGGACCTGGAAGGAAAGGAAGATAGGGAGGAAATTTGAAGGAATAGAAAAAGGGAAAACTATAATCAGGATATAATGTATGATCAAAGAATTTATTTTCAATATAAAAATTTGCTTTGTCATACAAAGTCAGTCAACAACCTTGACTAAGTTTCTATGAAGGTACATTGATCGGCATCAGCTTCTATGGCTCCTATATATACACACCTTGTCCTTGTGGTTTTCAGGGAAGTTGACAAACCAGAACCATGACAGCTGGAAGGAGAAGGAAGCAAAATTCTACTGATTTCCATTTCAGCAAAATGGACTGGACTAGTTATGCATTGAGCATGAGAATCATCCCAGACACCAGGTCACAGTGGTCAAGCAACACTATTTCTTTTTTTTTATGCATTTGATCATTTTTTTTCTATTAACTTGAGTATTTCTTATATACATTTCGAGTGTTATTCCCTTTCCCGGTTTCCGGGCAAACATCCCCTCCCCCCTCCCCTTTCTTATGGGTGTTCCCCTCCCCCATCCTCCCCCCTTGCCACCCTCCCCCCAACACTCTAGTTCACTGGGGTTCAGTCTTAGCAGGACCCAGGGCTTCCCTTCCACTGGTGCTCTTACTAGGATATTCATTGCTACCTATGAGGTCAGAGTCCAGGGTCAGTCCATGTATAGTCTTTAGGTAGTGGCTTAGTCCCTGGAAGCTCTGGTAAGCAACACTATTTCTAGAGACACTTCAAGTGATCATAGCTGGAGAAAATAAGAGCCAAAGACAGACCTGCATGCATCTTTATTTTTGTTAAATAATTGATAATAAAGCCAAGGAATGATGTAGAAATCTGGACTGATGAATTTAATGGTTTAATGATTGTAAACAGTTTATATGTCGGGTGTTACTGACTCACAGAATTAGAGCCAGGCTTGATGTGTATCTCATCCCCATATAATCTTAGTACAAACTACAGGTGGTAGGCTTCATCCTTAGCACCACAGAAAGAACAAAAGGACCTCACTGTGTAAGTAACTTAAACAAGGTTACATGGCTCCTAAGTGGAGATTCAGTGTTTCAAAGTAGCTATTCCCACTTCCGCATCCACAGGCTTACTAACTGCCCTGCAGTATTATTAAGAATGGAAATAGGGAGGCCTTCTACCAGAAACACTAGCAAAACCTCTGTCTACCCCTAGGACACATACAAGTTAAGAGCAGGGTAAGAAAGTAGAAATGTATCCATATATCTCAGATTTCTAACGACATTGCTATAGTACTTTTCAATCTGTTTACACACTAATATAATTGGGAAACATATTCAAATGTCCAGACCCACCTGTGATAAAGGGAATCAGAATACATGAGAGTAAAGTTCAGAAGAAGTGCTTTTTCAAAGTCCCCAGGCTGACACCATTGCCATTCAAAAAACACAACAATCAGCCTTACTTACTTAACATTTCTAAGTGTACATTTGTTTCTGTAGATGTTCACTTTCCCTTTGCTCGAGATGACTGAAAGTGGCATACATAGAGAGCTTACACAGCTTCTGGGGTGCTTGAGAAGGACTGACTATAAATGTGTAATCACCAACTGTATGCTTACAACATAATTTGAGGCTTTTTCCTCTTTATTAAAGTTGATTTAGAGATGATGCTAGGACAAGTTAATTGTTGAGAAGAATAATTACCAGAATTTTCTATGGTATCCATAAGCCATCTCTCATCCTAACCAACTAATTCTATACAACGTCTCTCTCTTTGGTAGTAAACTGATTACTTCAGAATGCACTCATGCCCGGTGAATGAAATGTCAGATCTCTTCACATTCCTTCCTTGGCTCCCATCCATCTAAGTAGCCAGGGTCCTTCATCTATACCTGACACTTTTAAAGCTTTGTACCAAACATCTGCTTTCCATTTTGAAAATGTCGACTTGTCCATCTTGAATGGGCATTGGTTAAAGCAGACAAGTCTTGCTTTGTCTAAGGAAGCCATCGTAATTGTTATGCCAAAACCATATTTGTTCCATTAATCAGATTCCTTAACAACTCAGCAAAGGCAGCAGGCTGTGGTAATCCTGCGGCACAGCTTCTGTATTAGCCATTCTGGGAGCACTGTGGAGTGAGCAATAAAGCATGCACTTTCTCTGAAGTTACACTTCCCCGCAACACCTTCGTCTTTGCTCAACTGGAAGTTAAGCACTACCGTCACCGAGGAAATCTAGGGAGATTTGTGCCTGGCAACTGCTGATCTCCTAACTCCTCACATGCCCCTTTCTCTAACACAACACTTTGTAGTTAGCTCTGTATTTCCAATCACCAGGCCTAGTCCAGGATTTGAAACCTGGGGTTTCCTGGATAAGTGTATCTATCCCATAGATTGATACCTGGGATATTAAACTCTCTTCCTGCCCTAAACAAGGATGGTCTTTGCTTCCCTTGGCACAACCCTTAGAGGATGGAGCCTTGAAACTTCCCAAGAGCACTTGAGGTAAACCAAAGTAGAACTTCACCACCATAGAATGTGCTCTACAACAGTAGAATTGGGGGAAAGTGTCTATAAAGTAGGAGGCATGCCCTTGGCCTCTCTTCAGTGGCCCTGAATAAATTCGTGAATTTTTCTTCCATTTCAGGCCCACGTGGGTCATGGTCATTTCTCAAATCCCCCGGCTCTCTGGAACTGGGAAGATTTATGAGTGCCCTGTACCCTCTGCCAAGTCACACACGTAAGTTGGCCTCTGCTTCAAGCACTGTCTCCAGTGCTTCCAAGGTGCTTTTTCCCCCTGGCTCCAAATTTTTGGTCAACTGGCAGCATGATCTCCATAAGGCTGAGTGAGTGGCCCATGCCGCCTCTGGCAGCTTACTGGCTCACCACACAGCTACTGTTTCCTCCCCCAAGACATCTGCTTCATCCCTGCCTCAGATAATACTTCATTATGTCCTGGAAATGTTCCTTCCCACTCCGTGTGCCATTGTGTGTCACTACCTTTGAAGTTAATATGAGTCTTATGTGATGATAAGACATACATGAGTGTGGCTAAGAATTATGACCCACTGGATTAAAAAAAGGGGGGAAGTTCTTTTCATTTGTGAAGTTTGAAACAACAAAAACTCTTGTCTCCTTCACACAGGCAGTTTGTTTGCAGATGAAAGTGAGGAACGACATTTTTTCACTCCCCCTAGAAGACTGAACCTTCATGTGTAGAAAGTAACACTCGTCATTTGCTTAAGTAAAGAGTTTGCCCATGGGTTACTGTTCCCCAAAGTCAGTGGTGAAATTCTAGGGATACTTGCATAACAGACACTTGAGTCAAGAAAAAGCCCATTTTAAATTTTATGTTAGGATTTTGGGTAGATATCTAATGGGTTTTCACAAAGCTTTAAACAACCAAATCACATAGTTATTGTATGAATAGGTGTTAGAGCTATAAATATTTGCTGATTAGCAAAATAGGCTTAATTATAAATGTTCGAAGAGTATATCATTGTTGGATGTTGTAGAATAAATCAGTGGTATAGATTTTTCTCATTAATTTTCTCATTAATTTCAATTCATAGTATAACAGTGTATACATTTTACAGAGACATGGATATAATAGGTCCTTTACTTACCTAGAAGTCACCAAGAAGGGGAGATGGCTTAGTGGACGCAATGCTTGCCGAGCAAGCTTGAGGATCTGAATTTGGATCCGTTGAACCCATCTAAAAGTGGAGCAAGGCCACTGACAGAAATGAGGACATAGAAACCCAGCAACTGGAACCTCCTGCCCAAACTTAGTGAAAAACAGCAAGGTTCAGTGACAGACCTTTCTCATAGAGCATGACAAGAAGTGATTGAGAAAGACACCTATCACCCTGTGGCCTCCACAGTCAATTTGCTCAAGTATATCACATGCCCGAGTTCATATAAGCATACAACACACACACATACACACACACACACACACACACACACACACACACACACACACACACACACGTGTCACAGAGTTGGTAATGAAGGCAGGCCACAGCTGCAACACACCTTGGTAACTATTTGTCACAGAGTCACATTTGTAGAAGGCTACAAAGCAGAGGGGCCACTCTCGAGTGAAGTAGAAGTTCTCATCAAAATGCAGAAGTAGTTTTTTTTCCCTAGATTATGCCTTGCACCCAACTCTGTCAGCTGCCTGTGTCTTTTGAGACATTGATCCATTTTATTGATATCCACAAATAGATCATTTATAGGAGACCAAGAGGAAAATAAGGAGAAATCTATACTACCTGTGCTTCTGAGCTGTCAATTTTTAGCAGATTATAGCACAATGCTATTGAATTCTAAGTTCACATGAAGAAATGTATCCTACAGAAGGATATTTGTTTCCAAGGAGCTGCAAATCCATCATTCCTAGAATACCTTTGATTATAAAATTGAGGAGAGTCTCACACTCACTCTGATTAGCCATTCGACCCTATTCGGTTCATTTAAACACTGGAGTGCCAGTTTATTCTTCTCAAATATTTTAAACTTATATCTTAAAGTATTTATTTTTAATTATTTTTAATAATAACTGAAAATGAAATTATCTCAGTGCCAGAGCACTTGTCTAACATGAGCACATCTCTGAGTTTGACCCCAATGCTTGAACAACAACAACAAAGGTCATTGACATGTTTGAGAGAATGTGGTTTCATTTGATATAATTTTATTCAAATAATGCCTATTTACAAAATTTCTTCTCAGAATAATGCTTCAATAATAACATATGGCACATTACCTCAAGTAGAATGGTTTCCTTTAAATTGCTTAACCTCCTTATTTTTTTTTCATTGTCCAAATTCTCAAAAAAACATATATGCCAAAGGAAAGAACTCATCATTCTCCTTGATCTGGTTCTGCGGTACAGCTACGATAAAATATATGGTGTAATATTTCTCCATTAGACAGTGACATCTCCTTGAAAGGGTCTCTTGTTACCTAAGTGTTTCTTTTATTAAATTATTGGTCATATTTTCCCAGTTGTGGAAAAAAATGGAAAATGGAAAGAGGGGAACGAAGCTAGACTTTAGCTTGAGGCTAACAAAGAAGATAATAAAGATATCAGGAAAGTATCACTGCAGTGTTTAAATTTCAAATCCTAGCTCATACCCCATAGAGTTTTAAACCTTAGCTATAAACCACTCATGTCATCCTTTGTCATCTGCAATGCAGAGAAAGTACAAGAAAGATGGCAAAGACATATGTCAATCAACTTCCATTACCAGTAGATACTCACAATGGATATAGACTGAACCCTTAACAAACTTTCCAAACCAGTGAATACTGCTCTGCCTCATTTTCCCTGTCAAGTGGGCTGAAGGCCATGTCTTATTGAAAGAACCAAGTTGTCTCTTTGATTAAATTTGGAATTTTCATTGTGAAAAATAAAAAATATTTATTCTATTAAAACAGCTGGGTCAACCTGAGTCCCTTAACAATAGTCAGTAGTATAATTAACCTTTCAGATGCAAGCTGAAGATTTACCTGAGGTTCTGATTTTGTTGAAAGTAGTTCGTGTTCACTGACTGACCGTGGGACTCAATACAGGTTATCTGCTTTGCCATTCTGCTGTCCTAATACGCCATCTTCAGCTCCACACTCTTCCCCAAATTTCTCCTTCTCAGGCTAGAAGAAGCCTCGATCATATGTTGGAGTATCCCTTTGACTTGTACTCTCTAACAGCCCTCCTATGGTTTTACATATTTTCTGTAACAAATTCAGGTCTGTAGCCTCAATTTTATTGGCATACATTTATTGTACAGAGTGGATGTTATTGAGACTTCTAATTCTTTAATTTTTATACAAAATATTTTTTATTCATATCCCTTCCCTTTCCCAACTCTTCCTCAATGTTCTCCTCTTGGTTCCAACCCAACTTGGTGTTCATTTTCCCTATATCAAAGTTTGGTTAATTGACTATTTTTGAAAGAATAAAAAGAAAACAAAGCCAAAAAAGAAAGAGTAAAGAAAAGAAACCGTGAAGATTGCTTGTGTTGGCCAACTACTCCCGAGCACAAGACCTTCCCTAGGGTTTGGTTGGTATACCCAGCATCATTACATAGGAGAGAACTTATATTCCCTCTCTCGGGAAGTATCAATTCCAGCTAACTTGTTGGCCTTGGGGTGGGGTTTCAGTGTGACATATTGATGCATGCATGTAGCATGATTGGAAATTTGCATGCTGACTTGCTCCTCCAATTCCAGTTATTGAGTAGGATGAGTAGTTCATGTTTGGCTTTCTTTACTTCCTTCCCTGGCTGCCTCATAGCAGCAGCAGTTCAGAATAGTCACTTCTCAACATGCAGCTGCACCCTCTACCTGGGTTTCATCTTGCTAAGCTCTTCTCCTCTCCCATCTCTATAGTTCCACACATGCTACTTGGTTTCTTAGTTTCCAAGGCTAATCACTTGCCCTCAGCATCTCTTATCTCATCACGGTATTCATTTCCAAGGCTACCTCTGCTGTCCTGTATTATGTCTACACGAACTTTAGAGTCTACATAAATACCCCTCTCATCTCTAGTACTGTCACATGGTCTCCTCCAGCTCTCTGAACATGGCGTGCTCTATTCACTTTAGCCCAGGCTCTTTACACACAGCCTTCCTTCTGGCCCCAATGCTCTGGAACCTCCAGGAGCCTGTCTAACACTTGGCCTTTCTCTTTCAGCTTGAATGCCATGTTCTCATTTGAGATCCTTCAGAGTCTGCCTTCTAAAGTGGGGACCATGTTTTCTTCTCAGTGCATGCAGACACTGCACAAGTTAACACAATGGCTTGCATGGTTACTTAAGCTATAATTTCCCCAGATCTTATTTTATTTACTAATAGTATACCTAGCATGTATAACAAGTCAACTATTTAGTCAAAGAACTTAAACTAGCTAATTATAAGGAAGATGATCAAATGTAGAACGTGAAGCACCAAAACATATACCATTATTATAATTATATAAAGTATGTCTTATTCATAGTTTAACAACTCTGTCAGGTCACATTCACAAACAGCCTTCTGTAAGTACTTCAAAAACTACAGGAGAATTCGATTTGTTCTTAATTTTCCAAACTGTCAATGATTTGCTTAAAGTTTTGAAAAGAAAAAATATGGTTTTAAAAATCCATTGATATTTTATAGTTGTAAACAAAGGCCAGTGACACTATCATTCTTTTTTTTTTTTGAGTTCTTTAGTATTCCTATATATTTATTGATTTCAGTTTTCAAATTCTGAATTGTCTCTATAATTTCATTCAGTCACACAGTTGTATTTTCTTGAGCATCACTCAGCCATTTATTCTCTTTAAGGTAATTCTTTTTTTTTATCTTTATTGACTTGAGTATTTCTTATTTACATTTCGATTGTTATTCCCCTTCCCGGTTTCCGGGCCAACATCCCCCAACCCTTTCCCCTCCCCTTCTATATAGGCTTCCCCTCCCCATCCTCCCCCCATTACCACCCTCCCCCCAACAATCACATTCACTGGCGGTTCAGTCTTAGCAGGACCAAGGGCACCCTTCCACTGGTGCTCTTACTAGGCTATTCATTGCTACCTATGAGGTTGGAGCCCAGGGTCAGTCCATGTATAATCTTTAGGTAGTGGCTTAGTCCCTGGAAGCTCTGGTTGGTTGGCATTGTTGTTCATATGGGGTCTCGAGCCCCTTCAAGCTCTTCCAGTCCTTTCTCTGATTCCTTCAACGGGGGTCCCGTTCTCAGTTCAGTGGTTTGCTGCTGGCATTCGCCTATGTATTTGCTATATTCTGGCTGTGTCTCTCAGGAGAGATCTACATCCAGTTCCTGTCGGCCTGCACTTCTTTGCTTCATCCATCTTATCTAGTTTGGTGACTGTATATGTATGGGCCACATGTGGGGCAGGCTCTGAATGGGTGTTCCTTCTGCCTCTGTTCTAAACTTTGTCTCCCTATTCCCTGCCAAGGATATTCTTGTTCCCCTTTTAAAGAAGGGACACTATCATTCTTTATGGAACACCTCACCTGACAATTTTACACATGAATTACTCGATTCCAAACACAACACTGAATCTGGAATCCCTAAGAACACATGGTGACCACATGAATCCTAAATGTTCTCTCACATAGTTCTCCAGAAGACTGTTCTTCTTATTTTTGTGGGAGCTTTTACTTCTCATTTCTCAAATAAATATTTGTAATTAATGATATCTGCTGTCTTAACTTGGAGAAATTGTTTTAGATTGTTTTAATGAAGAGATATTCACACTCAACCTATGAAAGAACCATTATCTTCCTTTATCTATAAAACAGGCCATTAACCTATGAATTTACAAGGAAAAAAATGAACTTAAACTTCAAGCATTATTAATCTGTTTGGTAGCCAACCTCTGGCTTTCCCCTGCCTTGGACTCATTCTTGCTCTCTGTGTCTTGGTCTACAAGAATTTCTCAGGGACTTTTGAGCCACTGTTCTAGACCAACCCTTCACTTACATACTTATCTAAAATATGTTAATTCAGCTGGAGAAAAGCATGCTCTTCCCCTTTTATTTTGTAAGTAATAGGTCATACACAGTGAAGAAAAAAGTTAAATTCATACCACACATGGTCAAATCAACCCTTCTCCAAAGAGATAACGGCACTCCAATATCAGTGTCTGTGTCTGTGTGTGTGTGTGTGTGTGTGTGTGTTTCTTCATATCAACTTTAAGAAGAACTTCTATACAGTAGTTATAAGTCCAATGGAGCTCTGCATTCATTGCTCTTTCTGTTTTGAATGCACATCCACCATGTTGTAGCATTAGAAGGACAAGTATACATTCCTTCCACTTATATTTTACAGATTGATGTTACTGAAAATTTCAGTTATTAAGTTGATTCCAATTTTCATTTTTCTCTGTCACCTCGTTTTATAGCTTTGTTTTGTACATCCCATCTGATGACTGCTGCCCTCTCCCCTCTCTGAGACATCCATCCACTATTACCATTCTTCCCTAGGAATCCCTTCCTCATCCATATTTTTATTTTTAAAATATTTTTATTAATGCTTTAGAATTTTTATAATTTTTCCATAAATTAATTGTGTATCTCCCTTTGTTTCCTTGCCCTACACTCTCCAATGTATCCCTTCCCACTCTGCTTCAAATTTGTGGCCTCTTTTTTCCATCAATTGTTGCACATATATATGCCTACACATATGAATATACATTCCCAAATACAACATTTTTAGTTCATTTAATGCTATCTGCATGCATGTTTTCAGGACTGACCATGTAGCACTGGACAACAAATCGGTCCACCTTTCTGGGGAAGACCACTTCCTCTGCCCTCAGCCTCACACAGTTGCCTATACGTCTTTGTGTAGGGTTGAGGCTTGGTGGCTTTTACCACCCGGTTTGTCGTGGTCATCGGTGTCATCTTTGCTCAGCTCACATTTGGGCAATCATGCAAGTGAGATTTTATTTCTTTTGATCTTTCCTATAGCAACAGAAATTACTTATCTTTTTTCAATTTTTAAATATTTAGTTTATTTTGATTAATATTTATATTGTGTTAAGGTCCATTTCTTTGATTGTAAAAGTGGCTATATAATGTATTTTAATGTATACAAGTAATTAAACATGCAAATGAATTCTAATGTGTATTTATGCACATTGGTATATTTCAAAAATCTGAAAATTATCATATATATACATATACATATACATATATATATATATATATATACACACGCACACACATACAGGATTTAGTTTATTTCACAATGTCTTACTTTGTTTCCCAAGTATCTTCTTGTGGCAACTTTCTATTAAATTATTCATTAAATTAGCATAGCCATATGGTTTCTGACACAGAGTAGATAATGACAACTTTACATTTTGTATAATATTAATGTATCCTAACACCAATGAATACTACTTCATTATCTTTCTACTTTACAACTTTCTCACATAATTATATTCTCTAGATGATCAACAGAATGATGGATGATTGATCTTATTCCAACTATCAAATTCCTCTCAGACATAATTTTTTTCTTTTTGTTCAAATTCTTTAATGTAGTTTCTGTATATTTTCTTACAGAATTTAACTTCCTACTTCAGTCAAGACTCTTTGTGATACAGATTTCTGGCACAACCTCTTTTTTTTTATTTTTTTTTTTATTAACTTGAGTATTTCTTATTCACATTTTGAGTGTTATTCCCTTTCCCAGTTTCCGAGCCAACATCCCCCTAACCCCTTCCCCTCCCCTTCTTTATTGGTGTTCCCCTCCCCATCCTCCCCCCATTGCCACCCTCTCCCCAACAATCACATTCACTGGGGTTCAGTCTTAGCAGGACCCAGAGCTTCCCCTTCCACTGGTGCTCTTACTAGGCTATTCATTGCTACCTATGAGGTTGGAGCCTAGGGTCAGTCCATGTATAGTCTTTAGGTAGTGGCTTAGTCCCTGGAAGCTCTGGTTGCTTGGCATTGTTGTTCATATGGGGTCTCGAGCCCCTTCAAGCTCTTCCAGTTCTTTCTCTGATTTCTTCAACGGGGGTCCTGTTCTCAGTTCAGTGGTTTGCTGCTGGCATTCGACACAACCTCTTTATATCTCAACTCTTTCTCTGTTAATTTGCTCGTATACTTGTTTATCATGCACCAGACAGTATGTATTTCTCTAGAGAAGTTGTTCTTAACCCCCTTAGGGCTGAACAACCCTTTCACAGGAGTAGCAAAAACCATCAGAAAACACAGATTTTACATTACTATTTATAACAGTAGAAAAATTAGAGCTATAAACTGAGAATGAAATAATTTATGGCCAGGGGTCATCACAACTTGATGAATTGTGTTAAAGGGTCACAATATTAGGAAGGTTGAGAACCCCTGCCCTAGAGGGTAAGGCTTAGGCACCTAGATCGCTTTTATTATCAGAAGAACAAGTGTTTCCTTTGCACTAGGTTATATACTCCCAAACACTCTCAAAAATGATGTCTGAAACCACAGATTAAATTCACTTCTGCACATACTATTTTCCCTATATACTCATCTCTATGTTGAAGTTTTAATTAAGGATAGCAGAAGTTGACAATATCTTATAAGAGTATGTGTTCTAACAAATGCTATTTTAGTGATTACTTTGGACTTCTGGACTTCTGTGCTTAGAAAACCCTATGACCAAGAAAACTTATTTAACAAAAACGTTTAGTTAGGCTTATGATTCCAGGTTAGACTTCATGGTTCAGCTCACATCAGAAACCGCAAGCAGGAGGCAGAGAGCACAGTGGGGCTGGCATGTGGTTTTTGAAACCTCAAAGCCCACCACCGATGGCACACCTCCTACCAAAAGGCCACAACTCCTAATCCTCCCCAAACAGTTCTACCAACTGGGAATCAAGCAGTCAAACAAATGGGTCTATGGGGGCCATTCTGATTCAAACCACCATAGTTACTTAAAACCTCTAAAATATTTATTAAGATATTTTCCATGTAATGTTTTTGGACTGTTTTTGACCACAGAAAATTAAAAATGGAAAGAGTTAAATCATGGATGTAGTGGCAGGGAACACTTTATACTGGATGTAGTCCAGCGCTGTCTTTTCTTCTGCATGGACCATGGATCACAGAAGACTTTCAGAGTTGGTAGTTGGCCAAAGCCTCTGTGTGGGCTTTATGATCATTACTGAATCAAGGCCCTTCCATCACTAGGCCTATGCATTAGTCTATCTCTGCTTTTATTTCTGTTCTTTTTTTTTTTCAGCCAAATTTTTGTCTTTTAAAAAACACCTTCATATGCTGACATATAGTTCGTTTCCTTTAATATTTGACAAAAGGTATGGTTTTGCTCCACAAGTTTTCTTTCCCTTATTAAACACACTTTTAGGGTTAGAGAGATGTCTTGGTGGCTCAGGAAACTTGCTGCTCTTAGTGAAGAGCTGGGGTTTGGTTGCCAGTACCCAGCCCAGGAGGGTCACAATTTCTGCTCCAGGGGATCTGATGCTGTCTCTTGGTCCTTGCAGGTATCTACACACAGATGAACATAAATACACACACACACACACACACACACACATATTCACACACTCTTACACACTCAGACACATACTCGCACAAACTCACACACACACATTCACACACATACTCACACACTCCCTCTCTCTCTCTCACACACACACACACATACAAATACACACACATCCACACACTCACACACACACTCTCACACACTCAGACACATACTCGCACAAACTCACACACACACATTCACACACATACTCACACACTCCCTCTCTCTCTCTCTCACACACACACACATACACATGCACACACATCCACACACTCACACACACACTCTCACACACTCAGACACATACTCACACACTCTCACACACTCACATTCACACACATACTCACACACTCCCTCTCTCTCTCTCACACACACACACACATACAAATACACACACATCCACACACTCTCACACACTCACACACACATACTCACACTCACACACTCACACACATACACACACTCTCACACATTCACACACACACACATACTCGCGTTCACACAAACATACACACAGTCAAAATAAAATAATCCTTTGTATTATAGTTGCTAAAAATAAATAAACTCTATGAAATTTCTATGAGAAAGAAATTTTAAAGGACTTTGATTCTTTGTGCTTCCCAACATTCTTCAATATTGTCAGAAAAGCCTTGAATTTTGTCCTGCTATTTAATGGAATTATAGGTTTTGTCTCGAATATTTTGCTTTTATTCATTATTCCTTCTTCCAAGTATAGATGCCCTCACCTGAAATAATTTTGCTTGTTTTACTATTGCTTCTACAGTCCTTAAACACATTGCTTCTAGTTCAACGTTTTTTGTTGTAAGCTATAAATGAAGCTACTTGACTATTCCTTTTCAAGGATATTTTCTTCTTCTTTTTTTAAGATTTATCTTATTTATATGAATACACCGTAGCTGTCTTCAGACACACCAGAAGAGGGAATCGGATCCCATTACAGATGGTTGTGAGCCACCATGTGGTTGCTGGGAATTGAACTCAGCACCTCTGGAAGAGCAGTCAGTGCTCTTAACCACTGAGCCATCTCTCAATCCCTTCAATAATATTTTCAAGTCACCAATGTTACTAGTTTACATGGTCAAAAATATTCTTTTTCTTTTTGTCTATGCACACTAAGCTGTGACTTCTCTATTCTATACTCTGTTGGTAGACTTGTCTTGAAGTTTATTTTCCTATTTATTTCAATAGCGCCTATTTTCTAACAATGCTCTGTCTTCCCTTTCCTTCTGTTTGGCTGTTCCTTGGAATACTTGCTAACTGTACATTATGTCTTGGCTCTTTATCATACACTTCTTTCATCTGTTTAATTGTATTCTCTAACTACCCTCTACTTAAAACCTCTTTCCCCTCCAAAATTTCCTCTTTTTCTATATATAAAGAACTTTAAAACAATTATTATTTTCTGTTTTGTTAACTCAGCTTTTCCGAGCACCAGTATCCTTACAGTACTTTTTAATTCCACAATTTTGTGCTATTGAGCCTTCATAAATCATATGCTCTTTGCTCAAGGACATGAGATTTAGGTCCAGAAATCTGATGTTCCCTTTCATGCTTGGGTATATATACTCCTGTCTTTCTGAAGTACCACCTTCTTTTAAGCTCATTGTGTAAGTTTTCTACTCATTTCTTTCCAGCCTCCGGAGAACAGTCTTGTAATATAGAATCCCTGATTACTGTTCCTCATCTCCTTGGTACAAAGCCAGACATATTTCTGGAAAGGCGTCAGTCTTCTCTGTGCATTCCTATGCCTCTGCCTGCTCTTTTGATGAAATCACACCATTTTCTCAGCTTTCAGTTGGCAACGAGTGCCCGCGGTATGCAGAGGTCTCACCAGTGCCCCCTTCAGATCTGTTACTGTTGCTCGATCACTGATTGGCTCTTCCTACTGTGAGTTTCAAAACACATTTGTCTGTGCCAACATGTCTTCCACAGAGCTTTGTGACTGCTGCTTTGTTAAAGTAATGCTTATTTTTGAAAGATATGTTTCAATCTGTCTAATAGAACTAGCTAAAGGTTCTCCATGTTTTGTCATATAGAACTTTTACTCAACTATGAGCTAGTTTTGAGATCTGAGGTTACTATAATAATATTTTAAATAAACCTTCTGAATTTTACATCCCAATGAGGAAGGATCAGACAAAAGACCAAACATTGTGTGAACATCTTTGATGGAAAATGGCGAGAGATATTAGGTAGAAAAGAGAAGTGATGTAAAGACGAGGACAGTGGGATGGAGCAGTTTCTGAGTTACATGCTGACTTAGGACCATCTGTTCCTCTTTCTTGTTTTAGAGATCTAGAGCTATAATGAGAGCAAAACATAGCAATTAGAGCTGAATGTTCTCCTCCATCTCCTCAGCTTGCCAAGAAACCGAGTCTTCCTTCTGACTGCCCTGTGGTCTGTCTAACCTATGACTGCTTGTGTTTTGTTTGATTTCACACTTGTTCTTGATCTACACTTTTTGCTGTGCAAATATGGCCACAACAAAGTCAATTATGTGCCCAGGACTCATTATCCCTGATCCTAGTCACCACAGAAGGCATTATACAGGTTGATTATTTTTTATTATTATTATTGTTGTTGTTGTTGTTGTTTTTTACAGTCCAGTCATTATTTGCCTCCTGTTCTGTTCTCTGACAATTCTTCATCCATTTCCTCCTCCCAAGTCTCCAAGAGGATGTACCCCACACCACACCCATACCCACACCCCTATATACTCTGCCAGGCCTCCCCAGTCCCTGGGGCCTCAAGTCTCTCAAGGGTTAGGTGCATCATCTCTCATTGAGGCCAGACCAGGCAGTCCTCTGCTGTGTGTGTCTGGGTCCTTGGACCAAACAGTGCATGCTGCCTGTTTGGTGGCCCAGCGTCTAAGAGATCTCAGGGTTCTGGGTTAGTTGAGACTGCTGGTCTTCCTATGTGGTAGCCCTCCTCTTCAGCTTCTTCCACCCTTTCCCTAATTCAAACACAGGGGTTCCCAGCTTCTGTCCACTGGTTGGTTGTAAATATCTGTATCTGTGTCTTTCAGCTGCTTGTTGGGCCTCTTAGAGGACAGCCATAGTAGGCTCCTATCTGTAAACACACCATAGCATCAGTAATAGTGTCAGGCCTTGGAGTGTCCCCTTGAGCTGGATCACAAATTTGGACCTGTCACTGAACCTCCTTTCCCTCAGTCTCTTCTCCATTTTTTGTCCCTGCAGTTCTTTTAGACAGGGACAATTCTGAGTCGCAGTTTTTGACTGTGGCGTGGCAACCCCATCCCTCCACTTGATGCTCTGTCTTTCTACTGGAGGTGGACTCTCCATGTTCCCTCTCCCCACTGTTGGGCATTTCATCCAAGGTCCCTCCCTTTGCCCAGGTTTAGTCTTTCCTCAGCAAATCTTCTTTCACATTTGTTGCTCAAACCTGTGTCTATGCCACATCTTTTAGATTATGAAAAGTATTTCTTCAGTTCCTTTATTTCAAACCCTATTCAGTCATCCACTTGCTCTGACTGCACTGGATTAGGTATTTTGAGTGTTCTGTTCTTTTTCTCCCTCATCCATTCCAAGCACTTTAGACAACCTTGCCAGCACAAACTGTGCACACTTACAGCACATAATGCTAGTACTTTCTACATGTGGTGGCTCCCTGTAAAATCATTTTAAATGATATAATAAATTAAGTATTTTTCTCTGTACTTAAGGTATATTGAACTGGGTGTTTCCAACCTTTTTATGTTCTTAAAAACACAAAATTATTGATGAAATCAGTAAAAAGGTCTTTTAACAGTATAGTTGAAACCATACAAAGACAGACTGTAATTTTCAACATTTAAAATCGTCGCGTTATAGAAAACACTTCAGCTGCTCGTCTTTGAACTTACCTCAGTTCTCCTTCCTCGATGAGCACTGTAGTCATGCGAGATCTAAGTTTGCAGTTTTGATTTGGCTTAGAGTTAGGAGAGCGATAGGACACTAAAACCAGGTTTTAGAAGGGGAATCATTGTGTTCATTTTATGTATGTGGAAAATTTCAAATGGTTTAAGCAATTTAGGCCAACATGTCAAGGTGGAACAAAGAAAAGACCAAGTGTGATATTTGCCCCAAGAGAATAGTTTTCGATGAAATTATGACCAACTGAGGAAAAGGAAAGCTATAGTCAGTGTGCCTTTTGCTTATGGTGTTAGCTATACAGCTATAAATAATAAGGATATCCTAATCATTTCGACTACTGAAAGAATGCAAGTAGATTTGCAGTGAAAAACGGTCACTTTTTTCCCCCAAAAAGTACAACCTGCCTATATATCATTTGGACATGAAGAACGGCCTTTAAACAGTGAAATTCCACAAGCAGATAAGTAGGCAGAGCGATCACGATCAGAGAGGAGCACGGGTCAGCCAGAGTGCACTCTCACCCTAAATTCACTTGTCTCTTACCCGCATGCTGAAGGGGGAGGTCACGGAAAAACCAAGGTAATTATCAAACACGTCGCCTCTACTTTCCATTTTAAAAGATTACGCAGTATTTAAAGATTACTAATGGTTAGAACCTTTCACATTAAAATGGGATATTTCATCCTAGGGCAGAAAATAAGAAATGGAAACGAGAGAGTGAAAAATGGAACCCAGTCCTCTAGCGGGCCAAGTGTTTTATTGTGCAGCAAAGCTCTTAGTTCCTCAAAGACAAGCAAGAAGTGTCTGTCCCAAGGTCTATGTGTTTAGGGCTATAGTATACTGCGAATCCCGCACCATCAAATCATATTTTATGGACCATATGAAACTTTCTCCTATCAGAGAACCCAATCCTCTTTGTTCTCTCTGCACCTATGGTGTGGACAAGGTAAACTAAAAGCCCTCAAAAAGGCACGTGGGAATATGGGAAGCTTGATTCTCGTAAAGAAGCTGACACTGTATCTCAAGCATTTGGAAAATGCAGCCCTACAGAGTTATCCCTTGACCCCTCTCACTGTTCTACTGAACACACTGTCTGCAAACATGGTTCTCCCGCCCCGCGAGGATGAGGGCTAACTAACCTGAAGGTTCTATCTGAGTGTCAACTGAACGGAAAGGTTTGCGGGTGGCATCACCACGTGGCTTGGTCATAGCGCTCGTTTGTGTGGCCTGTCCCCAGTTGTCAGTACCATGTCCTGTGACCTGTGCTCCAGACTGTGTCTCTTAACTCAGCAGTGGCTGATTTTTGTCTCAGCCCCACAAAAATGTAAACATATTACAGTTTGGGAGAAGCCGCCTTGGAATTTCCTCTCTGCTTCTCAGCTCAGGTCCTGCCTCGGTGTGCCAGAGGCAGATTGGTTCCAACAAAGCAGTCTCTCAAAGGCACGGAGCTGAACTATCAACAGTGCAATTGTCTTCCGAAAATGCGCAGAAGAAAGAGCTGACATTTGACATGCCAGGGAAGCCGACAAAGTACACCGGGGATTATTCCTTCCCGCCATTGTAATCCACTAACTTCTTGTTGTTAGTTCTTAATCCAACATCATGTCTAGACGATTTCTTCTGTACCTCCAACAAAGCTTTGGGAAAAATACATCTCCACATGCTTCTACCGCCTTCAGCTATTGTTTCTGGCCAACTGTAGCAAGGGCTTGCTGTGTGCTCTCTTTTAAGTTTGGACTTTTTGTCTTTCTAGGACTCTGAGTAGAGTCGGAGACAAGAAACACAGGTACTTGAGGTTCCTTTTAGAAGATTAATTTAATATTCCCTTGGAACAAGTGTTAGGTAAATAATAGAGGATATTGCTATAACTTCTAGAAAGCATGTGTGCAGTGTAACTAATGCATAAATGATGACACGATTATATTAAAAAGAACAGTTTTGAGATTTTTTTAAAATGTGCCTAAATAGACTCTAAATAGAGAAAACACACTTCAGAATAAAAGAAAAGGCTTTTCTGCTGAGAACACTTATTATTGGAACAGAATTTCACATGTGAAGAAGAATTTAAATGCAGTGGTGGAAAGCCAGTCCTCCTGGCTCTCGGCTTCCCCCTCCACCAAATCAATTTACAACAGCCCCGGGACAAGAAAGGAGTCTTGCTGCCTTTTAGGCTCTGCCCCATAGAATAGGAGACAAAGCGAGTTGATGCAGAATAATTTGCAATTTCCTGCAAAATGACTTCCATGAAGTTGTTTAAAGTCATCCAGAACTGCAAAACTGATCCCACAGATCAAATAAATATGAGAACATTTCAGTCGCTAACTAAACCGTGTTGGCTTTTCATTCCGTTCAGCAGCCAAATGGATGTTTGCAAGCTAGAGGAATTTTAAATAATTTTTCATGGGAGCAACTTAAAAAAAAAAAGAGACCTTATTTTCTGCCATGTTTTTTATTAGCTTTTGAACTCTAAGAATTTAAGGGAAAGAACACAAACTAAAAGTCATAAACAGCATTTATAAATGTCATAAACAAATTTATAAATCCCTAATTTGTGTCTACACATAGTGTTGTCCTGGGAATGTCACACACTAGAGTTTAGTGGTCCTTGGAGTTATTCGTGAGCAACACAAATTTATATAGGGCTGATTGTACCCATTTCAAGTATCTCCTACAGCTACTATTGAGTGACAAAGATAAAAGATGCCAAAGAGCTTGAAAGCAAAAATGGGGGTAATGTTTGGATGAAAACAACAGCAGGAGAGTCAGGGGGATACATGAAGTTGGTGCAAACTTTGTGTGTGTGTGTGTATGTGCATATGCATGTATGAGTATGTGTGTATATATAGACCTGTATATATGTGTGAGTGTGTATGTGAGCGTATGTGTGTTTGAGCGTATGTATTTCTGTGTGGCTATGTGTGTATATATGTGTACGAGTGTGTTTATGTGTGTGTACATGTGTGTATGTGTATACCTGTATATGTGTAAATGCATTTATGTGTGTGTATGTGTGTATATGAATATATGTGGGTGAGTATATGTGTGTATATGTGTATGTTTTTGTGTGTATGTGACTGTGTGTATGTGTGTATTTTTGTATGTATGTATGTATGTATGTATGTGTATACCTGTATATGTGTGAGTGTGTGTATGTGAGTGTATGTATGTTTGAGTATGTTTATTTGTGTGTGGCTATGTGTGTTTATATGTGTACAGTGTGTTTATGTATGTGTATATGTGCGTATGTGTATACCTGTATATGTGAAAATGTGTTTATGTGTGTGTTTTGTGTGTATGTGAGTGTATGTGTGTATGTGTATACCTGTATAAGTGTGTGAGTGTGTTTATGTGTGTGTATGTGTGTGTTTTGTGTATATGTGTGTGTTTTGTGTGTATGTGTGTATGTGTATACCTGTATATTTGTGTGTGTTTATGTGTGTGTATGTGTATGTTTTGTGTGTATGTGAGTGTGTGTATGTGTGTGTTTTTGTGTTTATGTGTGTATGTGTATACCTGTATATGTGTGTGCATGTGTTTATGTATAAATGTGTGTATGTGTATTTGTGTGTATGTGTGAATGTGTATGTATGTGTGTATTTGTATATATGTATATAGGTGTGTGAGTGTATTTATGTGTATGTGTATATGCATGTGTGTATATATGTATATGTGTATATGGGTGTACATGTGTATGTTTGTGTATATGTTTGTATGTATGTGTGTATATATATGTGTATATGTACATATGTGTGTGTATTCACGTGTATGTGAGAATGTGTATGTATTTGTATGTTTATGTGTATATGTGTGAGAGTGTGCTTGAGTGTGTATGTGTTTATGTGTATATGTATGAGAGTGTGCATGAGTATATATGTGTATATGTATATGTGTTTATGTATATGCATGTATGTGTATGAGTCTATATGTGTCTATATGTGTGTATGCATATAAGTATGTGTGTGTGTTTATGTGTGTGTACATAGTAGTTTGATGAATTTGGTCCATCTACTTGAATATTTGAGGTAGAGTTAATAACAATAGATGCTTCAGTTACAGAACTTGGAAAAAAGAATTGGAGAATTGCCCCTCTCGTGTACCCTGGCTGTCACACATATACCCTTTGAGTGCAACTTAGTATTTAGTGTTTATTATACTTTTTATGTCACGCACCTTATCTTTCAGTCTCTATACATACAGAAAAATAAGGTTGAGAATATTCAGACTACAAATGCTTTAAAAAAAAAATAATTGGACCTGCATCATGAGTCAAACTGAAAAAGTAAATTTTCCTCATCTAATGCCTGAAGCAGTTACAGATATTAACATACCATTAAAACATCCATTCAGGATGAATAGAAAGAAAAACAATACACAGCTTCTGCCTTAGACCCTTCTTCCCTCCCTCTCTATTCCTGGAAATGAGAGAACAGGTGCTATGCTGGGGGCTGCATGAGAAGTTCCGGGTACAGAGTGGGGAGCTTACTCATCTAGTCATCGTCTGAACAAGGAACAATGAGTAACCATAGGTGCTCTAAAATGTCTCTCTGGGGATTTTTCTCTTCTCTCGGCAGTTTCTTGGAGTTTCTATGCCTGAAACACAGAGAGCCAAATGAATTTGTTATCCTTTCAGTGAATAGCAGTTCCGCTGTCACTGGGCCCTGTAGGGACCCTACACATAAGAACAACTTAGATGCTGAAGGGTGGACTTCGTGAGAAACCAGCAACAAGCAAATGAATTATATCCCATAATGTCAAAATATGCGATTAATCTTTTCAGAGTCATACTTTTAGCAAAAAAAATCTAGAATTCAGTTGGTAATTGAATGCTAAGCATGGTTTTCATGTGAAAACAGATGCAGTAGAATTCAAGTATGTATAAACTTAAGATAATAATTAAATAACAAGAAATAATTTCATGATTAAAATTATATACCATGGAGCTTGACTGATTAAAACCTTTCTGTTATTGTTGAAAGAGTTAACACTAGTTGATAGGTTTATTTGAGCACTGTTTTGATGAACCAACATAGATAGGCAGAGAACAGCTCTCTATTAAATAACATTTATGTATTACATATGAAAATTTGTTATACAAAATACATTTTTTCTAATTGTCCTAATATTCAACTCCTTTATTCTTTTATAATAGTAGTATAATTTTAAAAGAGTGTTCAATTATTATTTTCTTTACTACAGAGGGGTCATATGTTCCAAAGTCCAATGTAATTTGGACTAGAATGAACTTTTATGAAAATAAACAATAAAATGAGGTCGCATTACTCGTGAAAGTCTCCAGTCCTTTGATAATGTGAATGAATACATTTGGAATATAGGACTTTTCATGAAGAATGCATATATCAAAGTCAGGTTCTACCCTCTAATAAACTGCCAAACAAAAAGTATTTATCCATAATCAATAATTTGGATGGTAAAATTTTTCCCCTCGAAACTGGGGCCTGCCTAAGGTCTGTGGAGGAAGCGAGACGCAGGGATCAGGCCAGGGGAGAGGGTACTTGGGGAATCTTCATTGCTGGGAGATTGCCAAAAGAGACCTAGTGCAGCTGTCAGTTAGCACCTGTCCTCTCTTCAAAAGCAGTGGGTGACATTCATAGAGAAACCATAGCTATGAGGATTAGGGGAAACTACTAAAAGATGGATAGGCTATTGTTTCTGGTCTTTTGGGCACCAAGATAATTGCCAAGGGACTAATGTCAAGTTTGAAGAAAATCTCCTTTATATAAATGCCTTTTCCAACATATGGCCCACTGATGGTCTTTAAACTAGAGACACTACCCAATTAATCACCAAATATTATTAAATAGTTTCATGATCAACACAAAAGAAATGTAGTTATGGTTATTGTTGAAAAGACATGCTGATAAAGAATAGCTTTACTGCACTAATGCACAGAGGAAATGCTAGCAATCTTGTACAAATAGTTATATGACAGGGTCGGCTCTTCACAGGACAGCAGTGTTACACAGGCTTGAAGATTCTGCTGCCAGAAAAAGAGAGAGAGAGAGAGAGAGAGAGAGAGAGAGAGAGAGAGAGACAGAGAGACAGAGAGACAGAGACAGAGAGACAGAGAGAGACAGAGAGACAGAGAGACAGACAGAGAGAGAGAGGGAGAGAGAGAGAGAGAGAGAGAGAGAGAGAGAGAGAGAGAGAGAGAGAGAGAGAGCGAGCAATAAATTTAGCAGGGTTAAAGAATCTACTTCCAATAAAGATCAAAAACTTTAATGCACCTGAATTCTACGAAGAATGCAAACAGACAAGACTCACTTTCACTGATTTAAATTGCTCATCTTAGCTACTCAATGCTGTGTTCTGTTGGAGCTAGCAAGTGTTTGAAAAGAAAGGCAAATTGGAGTGGGTTCAAAGGCAAGCAAGGGAACTGATAAGCGGCTTGGAAATGAGGCAGACGTTTAGCAACAGACATGTTTGGGCTAGAGGAGACACACTGAAGGAGAGACCTGTCAATTGTCTGCAAACGTTTAGTGGTGTTATTGGGAGAAAAACGATAATCTATGGTGATCGTTAGAAAAAAGGTGAGACACCCATAAACTTACGATATCCATGAGAATATCTCCTGCTAATTCATTTACTTTGCACTTGGGGCAATTTATTTAATGCAACAGCCTAACATCATTCAAGTTCAAGTACCTAGGCACCAACAACATGCACTTTTAGACCCAAGGGCACAGAAAAGACCACAAATCAATGTTTGTGGGTAAAACCTAGTTGAAAAGAAATAAATAGCCTTTATCTTTTGAGACAAGTAGCCTGAAGTGGTGTGGGGCCCCCGTTCCTACTTAAGATTCCACAGAGAAATCAGAAGTTACAGAGCTACAGAAAGAGGTTAAAAAGGGGGGGAAGGAGATATTTTTGCAAAACGTGGGGACACTTTGAGGTTCTGTTAGTAGCTCTAGGAATTTTTTTTTACATACTAATGTTTCAGAACATACTAGCCAGCTATGACCACTAAGATTCCATTTTTCTGTGTAGTAGACTTATTTTCCTTTTCTCCTCTTTATACCTCTCGCGTCCAGCAGGCACTTGGTAGGACAGGGGGCAGGGAACTGAGGGAGTATAAAATTTTTATAATTAAGGCTGGATTAGTAGTGAGAATATCCCTCCATCCAAGGCTGAGCAGCATTTTTGATGTTTGAAAGAAGTGTGTAATGTTGGATTAAGCTACAAGTAACAGAGCCTTTTTCTCCTCTGAGGAGGCTTTGATGTTGGGGGTTGCGTGGGCCCCTGGCTCTCTGTGGTTACCCCTGTGCATTTCTGATCCGGTGCTTGGTGCTCTAACCCATTGTAGCAGAGTCCTTGAGCCAAGAAAAATCGACACTCGTCCTCATTAATGGGTTCATCTGGGTCGCTTTTGGGGTTATTTCTCACTGATTTCTCCCCCTCCGATTTAACATTTTTCTAGTGACTTTGATTGATCTAATGTAATCTATTTGTTCACTTTTTTTTTTTGCAAAGCATGAAAATTTCCCTGCCAGGTGGATATTCCCCAATTCTCACAACTCAACTTCTGAAAAAAAATTTTTTTAAATAAGAGTGATTCTGCACAGTGAGAACTCATAACTCATTTGAATGAAAAACAGGTGAGGGGGATGGGAGTGCCACACTTCATTGTGCTTGATTGTTGACACTTGGTGGCAGCTGTTACTGCCAATCTATCTTCAACCAACTGTGAGCAAATCAAAATCATTCAACACACACACACACACACACACACACACACACACACACACGTGCATAAACATATCCCACTTCCATTATGGTAATGTAACTTCCAGACTGCTGGATTATCTATTATCTGCTGTGAATATTTTCTCTAAGATCTTTTAGGGCAATTCCGATGACTTTTTATTTTCCCCCATTGTTCTCTCTCATGCCTGTCATCTTGACCCTTGTGGAACCGTATTCCTACAGAGGAGATATGCAAAACAGCAATGACTTAAAACTGAAGCAGACAGAGCCAAAGTCTTTTAAAGAAAAACCTGATAAATTAGAAACTCTATATTAAAATCTTGTCTTCTGGCTGTAGCGGGGACATAAAGTTTCTGTTTGCCTTATGCCTCCTGCGTTGTTATCACTTCAAACCTGAAAAGTGCTGTGTGGATCCAATTGTGCTCCTGGTCTCCATTTGACCAAGAGACGTCATGCACACTCTGTCATGTCTGCAGAAGCAGAGAGGACTAGCATAGAAATCAAAGTAACTCCAATAGCTTGCATTTTACGTCCTCAGAGGCAACGTAGCCCTTGCGCCAGAGTCTAAGAACTTTGTCACTGCCTTATAAAGATGAGTCATTTTCCCCTGACCTGACCTACCGACAAGACAGCCGGGAGCACATTAGATCCATCTGTTAATTAACTAGTGAGTCCATTACACCTCCCTCCCTAAATATTTCACAAACGATCTAAATGAAGATGGTAAAGGGCCATCATTAATGCATAAACCATTTTGGCGTGACCTCTTCCCTGAACTCTTTTTATCTCTGAAAGAGGTGAGTCTCTCCCATGGAATATCAACTGCTAAATAATACATGGCCATGTAAACTGCGCATTCTCGGGAGCAATGTGATAGGCCAGAGGCAAAATCACTTATGTACACTGAGATTACTGTCAATACGCGAGCATTATTATGTGGCTAAGCAAGAGACGCAGGTCTGTCCTTCTGATCATATGCAGGAAGCTCCCTGATTTTCATGTTTTTCACTGCTGTCTATGTGCAGTGGGATGGAATGAAAGAACATTAGTGTATGAGCTAAGATCAAACTGTATACATTTCAAAGCTTTTAGAACATAAATTCTCCTACAATTAAACTAGCTTCATGGTGACTCACGTCTTTCAGACTTTAGAAAGAAAACTGAACACTGTTCATTTTGTCAGGATTTTGTTTTGTGGTTTTTCTTGTTTTGAGACAGAGTCCCACGAATCCTAGCCTGGCCTGGGACTTGTCATGTACCAAGGATGACTTTGAACTCCTAACTCTTCTGACTTTGCATCCATCCCAAGTGTTAGGATTACAGGTGCATACAGGCAGGCCTACCATGTTTTGCTACTTTACTCCCTGAAACATTCACGAAAGCAATAAAACCATATATTAATGCTATCCAACCACACAGAACTTCCTCTAAGCAACAGGGAGATTTGCAATCGGGAAGAAATCTGATGATTTCCAACTGAAAGTGGTGGGAAATATTTCTACCAACCATAGTTTTCCAAACAACATTCTTTCTCCTTTTTCTTTTAACACTTTTTCTTGCCTGTTTATGGAAATTGCTTCAAACGTACTGGCAATCAGACACACTGAAAACAAGGAGGTGGCTAGTTTTTAAATAAAAATCTTCCATAAAAACAAATTAAAGGGTTCAGCAATATGGCTCAGTGGGGAAGACTGCTTTGCCTCACAAGTTGAAAGACCTGAGCCTGATCCTCAGTTCAAGACGAAGGGAAAACCAACTCCTGAAAGTTAGCCACTAACTGTTTATATGTGCCTGTACTCACATAGACATCATAGACATCGCCATCACACAAACATACATACATATACATGATGATGATGATGATGATGATGATGATGATGATAAGTATTTTTAAAAACAAGTTCATAACTGAAAGGCTCAGACTTAGCAACCTGAAGTTAAATTTGAAATTAACAATTTTTTAAGTATAAGTAAAGAATACTGTTTGGTTCTTGGAAACATCAGTTCTCAGTGTTTGGGACAGCCATTTTTTCTTTGATTTTCATAAACTTCTTGCCAGAATGCAAGAAAACAAATATGACTTTGAGCGAAATTTGAAAATTATATAAGGAAGCATGTACTCCATACTATATGTGTGCAACCCTACATTTATGAATCATAAATTTTCTAGAATTTGGTGAATACATGAAGACCTTTGCTTCATATAAAATTGGCCAAAACAATGAAAGAAGGAGTAGACCTAGAGTAGGATCTTTCACTGCTGGTCCGTTCACCAACTACATAATGAGAGCATGAGAGATGTCTAGCTGTTAAGAATCCTTGATGCTCTGGAAAAAGACCAGGGTTCTGTTCCTAGCACCTGAATCAAGTGTATCAGAGCTGCCAGCTTCTTTTAACTTCCATGGGCACCTACATGTGTCTGTACACACACACACACACACACACACACCCTGAATTTTTAAAGCAAATATATATTAAAAGTTAGAGTGTCGTTGAAGGAATCTTAGAAAGAACTGAAGAGCTTGAAGGGTCTTGAGACTCCATATGTACAACAATGCCAAGCAACCACAGCTTCCAGGGACTAAGCCACTACCCAAAGACTATACATGGACTGACCCTGGGCTCTGACCTCGTAGGTAGCAATGAATATCCTAGTAAGAGCCCCAGTGGAAGGGGAAGCCCTGGGTCCTGCTAAGACTGAACCCCCAGGGAACTAGATTGTTGGGGGGAGGGCGGAAATGGGGGGAGGGGGGGGAACACCCATATAGAAGGGGAGGGGGAGGGGTTAGGGGGATGTTGGCCCGGAAACCGGGAAGGGGAATAACAATTGAAATGTAAATAAGAAATACTCAAGTTAATAAAGATGAAAAAAATAAATAAAGGTAAAAATGTTAAAAAAAAAGTTAGAGTGTATGATATCATTTAAGTGACTACAGAAAGGCACAATGAAAAAGCTCAGCTCTTGCCTCCATGGGTTTTTCTGCCCAATGGTACATTTCCCATCTTTAAGATCCTAAATACAGGGGTTGGGGATTTAGCTCAGCGGTAGAGCACTTGCCTAGCAAGCGCAAGGCCCTGGGTTCGGTCCCCAGCTCCGAAAAAAAGAAAAAAGAAAAAAAAAGATCCTAAATACATGCACTTTATATGACTTGAGATAGAAAAAAAATCTAGCTCAAAATCTAGTTCAAAACACCAAAGAGTTGTATCATCACTGTTTCAACTAAGGTGGTACCTTAATTCCTTCAGGAGAGAAATGTGGATTTCTGAAGATATAAAATAATCTCAGAAACAAACAAAAGACACAACACTCACAGAGGAACCTGCCAGAGAAGATTTGGTACTCAGTGTAGCCCAGGACTGGTAAGTCTCAAGTGTAGCCCTCACGCAAGGGGGTGGGGCCCTACTGGCATCCTGTCTCACCTTGGAGAAAGCATGTGAAAATTACTGGTAAATATGAACTAAGGTATTGATGTGAAGCACAAAACAATATGAAGATATTACAGAGATTTTGTGGGCAAACAAAAGAGGATAGAATAGAGAGAGAGGCCCCAAGAGTTATTTTTCTGCCAAAGGTTTAAGGACGCGCCAGTTCTCACATTAAAGTAAGATGGCTTAGCTCCCTGCATTTGTCTAGCAACTCTTGGATTTCAAGCTATTATCTGGTATTATAAAAATAACTTCTTCCCCCTTTTAGTCAATGCCAAAGATCCGCCCAACTTCTTTAAAGAAAGGGAAGCTGAAGATGATCCAGGGATCCTTTGTCTCCATTGCCCTGGTTCAGAGCATCTCACAGCACAGTCATTGTCAACTGACTAGCAGAATTTCCTTCCACTATAACTCTGTGGTTCGATTCTTGTTTCTATGTCCGCTTTTTAAATGTTCTAATTTATAACTTGTCGATCAGTACTCCAAGATCACAGCCATGTCTGGACTTTTTCTTTAAGTCCACATGGCCATGAAAAGAAGTTCATGTGCACATAGCAGTACATAGAAAGGCATTTTAACCTGGCATAACCTGGGGGAAGAGGCATAGATAATGATTCTTCTTATTTGGAAATACTTTCATGGTTACCTGCCCACATGATTGATAAAGAACAATTAAATAATACCACACAAAGGTCTGGAAAGATAATAGCAATAAGAATTTAATGCAGATCCAAACAGCATACATCACAATGCATTTTAAAGTATTTTATCCAAATCTAAATTATTTCCCTAAGTTGGAATATCATCTCTTTTTTTTCAAAGAATGTTGAAATTTTCTTCTTTAAGAGTTTCATACAATACATTTTGATCTAATCTACTCCCTGTCCCTGCCCTTGTCCCCTCCCAGTCCCTCCCAGCCCTACTCATTCAACTTCCTGTTTTCTGCTCTCCTCTGAAATTTTCTTTCAGTCCTTTCTTTGCTGAGTTTTGAGATTATAATTTAATTACAGTTTTCCCTTCCCTGTTCTGCCCCCTAGTCCTGCCTGATACTTCTCCTTCCTCTCCTTCAAATGCATGGCCTCTTTTTCTCATTAATTGATATTGCATCCACGTGTGCATTTGTATATACACTCATATTCCTAAGTATAAATTATTGAATCCACATAATGTAACTTGGAGAGATGATTTCAAGGCTGACTGCTGGACATGGAACAACCAATTGCTGTGCCATTCCCTAGAGGTGAGCCACCTCTCCTGCTCTCGGCTTCACTCAGTTGCCTACAGTAGTTTATTATATAGAGTTCTATAAATATTTGCCCCTATTTGCACAGATAAGCGTATTCTTCAACCTTCATCAACCAAAACTTCTTTTGTAACAAAACCAGACACACACACACACACACACACACACACACACACACACACACACACACACACACACGCAGGCCAGCAACAACAATAAGAAAACATTGCTAATCAAAATGCAGAGTGGTGGAGCCCAGTTTCAAAGGATATATTTACAAAATCCTCCCATGCCTAAGGCTCAGAGAACATTGCAGGAAATGGGGGTTAGAAAGAATGTAAAAATCAGAAGATAGGAGCTGGCACAGTGGCTTAGTGGTTAAGAGCAATACATGTTCTTCCAGAGCATCCGGGTTCAATTCCCAGCACTCACCTGACAGCTCACAATGGTCTGGGACTCCACTGTCAGAGAACCCAACACTTTCTTCTCACCTCAAAGGCAAGCACATGTCACACGGAAGAAACACATGCCAGCAAAATTAATAAAAACTAAATTAAAAAATAAAAGTAGGGAATAATAGTTTGTTTTTAAATCATGTCTCTTAACA
Source organism: Rattus rattus (assembly GCF_011064425.1). Classification (NCBI taxonomy): domain Eukaryota; kingdom Metazoa; phylum Chordata; class Mammalia; order Rodentia; family Muridae; genus Rattus; species Rattus rattus. The sequence continues at coordinate 30,526,255 of NC_046156.1, read as the reverse complement.
TCAAAAGCTAAACCTGTAATGTGTCACCAACGTCACTGTCAAACATGATTAAACCAGCGAACAAGCCAAACCGGACAGAGAAAAAAAGTGAAGTAAATAAAACACAGCCTGATGACTGCTCCCGGAAGTAGGGCCCTCTCTGCAGCGTACATGACACCACATGCCATTTCATTGATGAAAACTGGCTCTCCCTCATGGGCCAGCAACAAAATGCCAATAACTTTTGGGCAATGGGCAAGACCATCTTAACAAAGCAAGAATGGTAACTGTTAGGGTGATGACTTCTAACAGGATTCTACTTTTCATAGTGCCCCAAAGCAAAATTACCACAGTCATTAGACTGTGTTTATATGCATCTCATACTTCAAAAAGTTGTAATCCACCATGAGATTCATACTAATTTTATATAGATTTGGAAAAAACTCACTTAGTAGAAGGACCATTTCCTCAAGTAAGACATATAAAGCTCTACGATTAATAAGCAAAGAGGACAGCCTCATTATTAACAGAATTGAATTTTGAAATTTATCTGTTCAGATTTCAGAACCATTTAAACTAGTATAAAATTTTCCCTTTTGTGGCCAGATATTCAAATGCTTTTGAAATATAATAGTCTTGTTTTTACATAAAAAAATAGGGGTTTTAAAATAAATACATTAATTAACAAATTTGAATATAAAGTTACATGTAAAACTGAATTTTTAAAAAAATATGGTCATATATATATTGTATATACATATATATGGCACATAAAATATATGGTACAGCATAGAAGTACAGATAGTGAGTGTACATGTTTTGAAATTATACAACCTACTAATAAATCCTGAGTGTGTCACTTGAATGAGTGTGGACAAGTTATTTAAGTCAGCCTGATAATGCCAAAGTCATTATTCTAGGGAAAGGATAAGTGAGCATTTAGTTTGAAGACCAATGCCATTCTGCTTGTGTCACAGTTGGTAATATACGTTCATCGGTGATACGCTCATCGGTGATGCACTCATTGGTGATATGCTCATTGGTGATGCTCTCATTGGTGATAAGCTCTCATTTGAAACTATTTATTTAATTAGTTATAGAATGTGTTTTGGTTGTACAGATGCCAGAGGACCCATGTGAGATAAGGGGGAAATTAAAGGGCTTGGTTCTCTCCCTCTATTGTGTGTGCTCTAAATATTTAACTCAACTTTTCAGGCATGATTGCAGGAGCCTTTAATGGTTAAGTTAACTTATTGGCCTGGGTTTACTTTAACATTAATAATCACAGGTAACATTTTATAGTGCTTATTCTCTCTCTCTCTCTCTCTCTCTCTGAGTGTGTGTGTGTGTGTGTGTGTGTGTGTGTGTGTGTGTGTGTGTGTGTAGGTACAAGTGAGTACAGGTTTCAGCAGAGGCACGAAGATCCCTTGGATCTGGACTTAGAGTTGATTATGAGCTCCCCAATATAGAGAACAAAACTTGGGTCCTCTGCCAAAACAGTATGCGTCCTTAACTGCTACGTTGTCTCTCCAGTCCCATCCTATTTTCTAAGTAATTTCTGCATATTAATTCATTCAAAGCCCAGGAAATGAATTCTTAATGCTTATTAGAAACAGAAAAAACAAAGGTTCCAGAAATGTTAAGTAGCTGGTCCTAAAACATACAGTTATAACTAGATAGGTCAGGGATTTGAATTCAGACACAGAGTTCACACTTTCAAGCATGAGAGCCTATTAACTGATTTACAAAGTAATCTGACATGATTACATGGTAGTTCCTTAGGAGAGTTATACTAGGATGCAAAATTAACTAAAAATGGGGTTTTTCTTGAGTAGTTTACAGAGCTTGTGAAGACAGACAAGCATACACACATAATTATGATGAAATGCCAACAAAGGCAGGGCTGAAACTAATTTTCCATCTCTTTCTGTCCACTGCTCACTTCAAATGTCACCTCAAGTCTGCTGTCTATGGGGCTGGCATGACTCTCACCTACCTCACAGTAATGCCTACATGCAAACACAGGCTAAAGAATTGATGCTTTCAACTTCCAGCTCATGCAGGAACCTCTCCATCGGAGATGGATGGAGGCTCAGCCACACTGGAAAACACAAAGCAGGACGAGAGTTCTGCTTCGGGGATGAATCCCCTAGGCTTCGCACCAATTTTCAGAGTCTTTAAGGAAAGTCTGATTGCTTTGGGGACCAAACCTCTCACTGTTCAAGGGAAGAAGGTAAACACTCGCTAACTATAACACTCCAGCACCATTATGCTAATGAATATGAATCCTAATCTGAAGAAGTGTTCACCTGTTGAAATGATGAACCTTCCCTTATGATGTCAACGCCCTCTTCCATAGAAAACGTATGGCCTATAACCCATCAGTTTATGCCAGAGGTATTCAGTGATGTGTGTTGCTATTTATTTTTTGAATAATGTACACAGAAAGGATTCAAATCCCTGTGGAATAAACCTGTGCAAGTTCCTATCCATTCCACTGCTATCTCAACGGTAAACTCAATCTCTATGACTAATTTCCTCGTGAGTTTTTGTGCTGTTCTGCGTTCTTCAATGGAATACTCACTGTTACGGTTTAAGTCTGAACTGTCCCCCATAAGCTCAGACTTAGAATGGAAAGCAAGGTCACTGGGGCAGACAGACAGAAAAGACAAAGGAAGACAGAAATAAGGTCCACATGATCACCTCTGTGGGACCCACAACATAAAACACTAAGGGGCCAACTCACCAAAGGAGCAACCTAAGGGGGCAAAACAGAAACACCACCAGGAGAAGAAAAGCAGATCAGGTCCAACCACAAATACAGTCCTTGTAGCAACAGGCAAAAGTGCTTGCTTCCTGGCTGCCATAATGTGGTCCCTCTTGAGCATCTAGGCATCCCTTTTATTCAATCTGTTATAATCTCTTTAAAAATGATGGACTTCCAATATGTCACATTATAGTCCAAACCATCATACAAATAACCAAACATTACATTTTTAAGGATTTTTCTCTTTTCTTTGAGCTTAGAGTCAAGATGCCATGGGAAAACATTCTTAAGACCCTTGTAAATTTAAAGTATCTGCCACAGAGAATTTTTTGGTGGTTGTTCCTTAAGGTTTACTTTCATAGATCCATAATTGCCCACACTTGTGATCCACCATGTGATATTTCACTATTATGCGTGTATGTATTGTATAGTTACTGATCAAATCAGAGCAAACAGCAAGTCTATCATTTCAGATGTTTATCATTTACTAGTGATAAAAATTTAAGTCTACTCTTCTAGGTTTTATTTTTAGGATAAAATTACTAACTATAGTGATCCCACAGTACAGCAAAATTGGAAGTTATTATTTCTATCTAGAGAAATATGTACCTATCACACGGCCTCTTGGAACTACTTTTCTACTCTCTTTTCTAGGAGAACAACTATGGGTTCTACCCACAAATCAAATCATCCGGCACTTATCTTCCTATGTCGGCAATTTTCACTTAAGGTAATAAAATCATCTACACTGTCATGGAACACAAAATCCCATCTTCCCTTGCAGCCGAATTCTTGTCTGTCACACATATACATCACGCTTTTTATTTTTATCTTCATAGTCATCTCGGAGTACCTATATTGCCAAATCTTGTACATTGTCAACAGTGTTATAATAAATGTGGCAGTATAGACCTCAATATACCAACTGTCTCCTCCCACAGATGTGCAGTAGAATGGGTGCTATATCACAGAGCCATTGTGTATTTTCTCTAACATTGTAGTAATTTCTATTCCAGCCAACAGTTTATTCTTTCTTTTCATCACATTCTCACTAGTACTTGTTAGCATTTATTTGTTTTGACACACTGGAAAATATGAGATTATATTTGATTATGTGTTTGATTTCTGTTTCCTAATAGCATTTTTTTTCATACTTGTCCAGCATTTGTATGGGTTTTTTTTTAGAGATGTCTTTGTCCATTTTAAAGTTAGGTTACTTTTGCTTTCTGCTATTAATTTTTTGAATTTTAAAAAATAGATTATGAACTACAGCCTCTTGTTAGACATATAGTTTGAAAGTATTTTTTCTCATTCTGTGTACTGTGCCTTCACTCTTGATTATTACCTTTGAGTGAAAGAAGTTTGGGTTCAGATTAATACCATTTCTCTATTTTTTTCTTCTTTTTCATGCTTTTTGAGTTTTACCCAAGTAATCTTTCCCCAAACCAGTATGATGAACCATTTTCACTGTTTTCTTCCAGGAGTTTCTTTCTGATAGCCAAAAACAAGGGTTCTCCAAAACAACAAATTACACTGGCATACTGTGAAACAGAGGCAATCCTGGGCATTGTTGTGGGAATAGAAAGCAAACATGGCATGCTACCTAGTCCTTTTTACATACAGTATCAAAAAAAATGTATAGAATGAGAAAGTAGCTAAGCGAGGCTCATGAGCTGAAAGGAATCCAGAATGTAGAGTGATGGCCTGTTGGGTATAAGCTTCCTTCTAGAGTGCTGAAATCTTCTGTAAATACCACTCTGAAAGTTTCTGGTGTCCTGAAATGAACATTATATAAAAAGAACAAAGACTGCAAAACCAAAATCTTACCCGCAGGCTGTACAAAGTCTAGAATATTTATTAGCTTTTAAAAGAAGATGTTTGCATCCATGTTCGACCCAGGAATGTCTGCTAACCTTCCACACAATATTTTGAATTCTTAGCAAAAATAACATGCCATGAAAAACATTTGTCGGGCAGCACATTAGATGTTATCCTTACCTGACTCATTTATGGTTTTGCATCTATTGTTGGTTGGAAAACCTAAAAGTTAGAAACCCATTCATGATTTCAGTTTAACCAGCACAATGACCAGAATGTTTCCTTTATATTTCACTCAAAAACAAAAAGGATATTATGATATTTATTTTTCTAACCTTAAGAATGCAGTTGAAAGAAATAAAATGATGTTTTTAACATCAGTTCCTGGCTTCTGGTCTGTTCTTCCACTCAGCCAGATCAGCGAGGCTGCACCCCTTCCACACCTCACACCCTGCCTATCTGCCAGGAGGTTTGCCCTAACTAGGAACACAGGTGGTCTGCTCTAACCAGGGACACAAGATGATTGCTGTAAATAGGGACATAAGATGCCTGCCCTAACAGGAGACATAGGGGGTCCCCCTAATCAGAAACTGCACTGCCTGCCTCCCAGGAAGCCTGCTCTAACTCAGTTCACAGAGCTCTACCTGCCTTCATGGAGACTGGCTTTAGTGAGAGACACCCAGGCTATTTAACACTAGAGACAACCAGTTGGTTAAAGGCATGCACATGAGCATAAATGACAGAAGCCAATGCAATTCAGCACCATCAGAACCCAGTTCTCCCACCATAGCAAACACTAGATAACTTCACACACCTGAAAAGCAAGATTCTTACTTAAAACACCATCTCATCAAGATGATAGAGACCTTTAAGGAGGCTATAAATAACTCTCTTAAAGAAATATATAAAATCACAGGCAAACAGGTAGAAGCCCTTAAGAAGGAAACAAATAGGTTGGAGAGATGGCTCAGTGGTTAAGAGCACTGACTGCTCTTCCAGAGGTCCTGAGTTCGAATCCCAGCAACCACATGGTGGCTCACAACCATCTGTAATGAGATCTGATGCCCTCTTCTGGTGTGTCTGAAGACAGCTACAGTGTGTTCATATAAATAAAAATAATAATTAAAAAAAAGAAGGAAACAAATAAATTCCTTAAATATATATAGGAAAATACAACCAAGCTGGCGAAGGAATTGAATAAAAATGGTTCAAGAACTAAAAATGGAGAGAGAAACAATAAAGAAATGACAAATGCAGGTAACCCTGAGATGGACAACCTAAGAAAGAGTACAGTAGCTACGAATGCAACCCAACAGAATACAAGCGATAGAAGAAAGAATCTCAGGTTTAGAAGACACCACAGAAGATATTGACATATCTGTCAAAGAAAATACAAATGTTAAAAGTTCCTAACCCAAAACATCCAGGAAATCCAGGGCACAATGAGAAGATCAAAGAATAATAAACTTAAGAATAATAGGAATAATAGGAATAGAAAAGGGTGAAGAATCCCACCTCAAAGGGCCAGTAAACATCTTCGACAAAATCATAGAAGAAAACTATAATGCCTATAAAGGTTCAAGAAGCCTACAGAACACCAAATAGATTGAACCAGAAAAGAATTTTTTTCCCTCACATAATAATCAAAACACTAAATGAACAGAATGTAGGAAGAAAAAGCTGTAAGGAAAAATGCCAAGTAAACTATAAAGGCAGACCTATCAGAATTATACCAGACTTCTCAACAAAAATTCTAAAGGCCAGAAGAACTTGGACAGATGTCATCCAGACCCTAAGAGAACACAAATGCCAGCCCAGGTTACTATACCCAGCAAAACTCTCAATCACTATAGATAGAGGAAACAAGATATTGCATGACAAAACCAAATTTGAACAATATCTTTGTATTAATCCAGCCCTACAGAGTATACTGGAAGGAAAACTCAAACACAAGAAGGGTAACTACACCCAAGAAAACACAAGAAGTTAAACATCTCACAACAAAACCAAAAGAAGAGACACACATTCATAATACCACCTCCAACATCAAAAGTAACAGGAACTAACAATCATCAATTTTTAATATCTCTGAAGATCAATGAACTCAATTCCCCTATAAAAAGATAGGGGATAGCAGACTGGATACACAAACAGGATCCAGCATTCTGCTGCGTACAAAACCACAACTCAGTGGCAAAGGCAGACAATATCTTAAAGTAAAGGGCTGGAGTAAGGTTTTCCAAGCAATGGTCCTAAGAAACAAGTTGGGGTGGACATTCTAATATGAAATAAAATATACTTTTAAACAAAAGTTATTAAGTAAGATGGGGAAGGACACCTCATAAGCATTAAAGGAAAAATCCACCAAGAGGAAGTTTCAATTCTGAACATCCATGCCCAAAATGCAAGGACACCCACATTCATAAAAGAAACTTTACTAAAATTCAAAATACAAATTGAACCTCAGACATTAAGAGTGGGAGAGTTCAACACCCCACTCTCAATAATAGACAGGTTATTGAAACAGAAAATAAACAAAGACACAGTGAAACTAATAGAAGTTGTAAACCAAATGGATCTAACAGATATCTACAGATCATTTCACCCCAAAACAAGGTAATATACCTTCTTCTCAGTGCCTCATGGGACCATCTACAAAATTGACCAAATAATAGGTAACAAAACAAGCCTCAACAAAGACAAGAAGATTGAAATAATCTCATGAATTCTATCTGATCACCACAGACTAAGCCTGGAATTTAATAACAACAAAAGCAACAGAAATCTCTTGGAAACTGAACAACTCTCTACTCAAAGATAACTTGGTCAGAAGAGAAATAAAGAAAGAACTTAAAACCTAGTTCATTCTATGAAGCCACAATTACCCTGCTACCTAAACCACATAAAGGCGAGAGAGGGAGAGAAAGAGAGGGGGGGGGGAAACTTAAGGTCAATTACACTTATGAAAATCAATGCAAAAATATTCAATAAAATTCTCTTAACCCAAATCAAAGAACACGTCAAAACTATCATCCACCACAGTTAAATAGGCATCATCCCCTAGATACAGGGATGGTTCAATATATGAAAACCCATCAACTTAATATACTGTATAAACAAATTCAAGGAAAACAATCACCTGATCATCTCATTAGATGCTGGAAAAGCCTTCTACAAAACACAACACCCTTTCATGTTAAATGTCTTAGAGAGATGAGAAATTTATGGCACATATCTAAACATAATAAAAGCAATATACAGCAAACCAACATAAAACATCAAATTAAATGGAGAGAAACTTGAAGCAATACCACTAAAATCAGGGCAAGACAAGGCCACTCAATATCTCCCTATCTAGCTAGAGCAACTAGACAACAAAAGGATATCAAGGGGATACAAATTGGAACAAAAGAAGCCAAAGTATCATTATTTGCTGATGATATAATATTATACATGATCAACCCCCAAAATCATACTTGAGAACTCCTACAACTGATAAACAGCTTCAGCAAAGTGGCTGGATATAAAATTAACTCAAAAATATCAGTAGCCTTTCTTTATACAAGTGACAAAAAGGCTGAGAAAGAAATTAGAGAAATAATACCCTTCACAATAGCCAAAAGCAGTATGAAATATCTTTGTGTAACTCTTAACAAACAAGTGAAATATCTGTATGACAAAAACTTCAAATCCCTGAAAAACGAATGTGAAGAAGACCCCAGAAGATAGAAAGATCTTCCATGTTCATGGATAGGTAGGTTTAATGTAGTGAAAATGGCCATCTTACCAAAAGCAGTCTACATATTCGATGCAACCCCTACAAAATTCCAACATAATTCTTCAGAGACATAGAAAAAGCAATTCTCAACTTCATATGGAAAAATAAAAACCAGAGATAGCCAAAAACAATTCTCAACAATAAAAGAACTTCTGAGATAGCCACCATTCCTGACCACAAGCTGTACTACAGAGAAATAGTGATAAAGACCGCATGGTATTGGTACAGACACAGACAGGTCGATCAATGAAATAGAATAGAAGACTCAGAAATAAAACCACACACCTATGGTCACTTGATCTTTGACAAAAAAGGCCAAAAACATACAGTGGAAAAAGGAAAGCATCTTTAATAAATGGAACTAGTCTAATTGGCTGTCTGCATGTAGAATAATGCAAACAGACCCACACCTATCACCTGGCACAAAGCTCAAGTCCAAGTGGATCAAGGACCTCAACATAAAACCACATACACTGAATCTAATAGAAGAAAAAGTGGGAAAGAACTTCAAACTCATTGGCACAAGGGGAAATTTTCTGAACAGAATACCAATGGCTCAGGCTCTAAAACTAACAATTGATAAATGTGACCTTAAACTGAGAAGCTTCTGTAAGCAAAGGACACCGTCAATAGGACAAATTGACAACCTACAGATTGGAAAAAAAAATCTTTACTAACCGTACACCTAATAGAGGGCTAATGTCCAAAATATACAAAGAATTCAAGAATTTATCCTCCAAAAAACCAAATAACCTAATTAAAAAGTAAGGAACAGAGCTAAACAGAGAATTCACAACAGAAGAATGATTGTGAAGCACTTAAAGAAACATTCAACATTCTTGATCATCAGGGAAATGCAAATCAAAATGACCCTGAAATTCCACCATACACCAATCAAAATGGCTAAGATCAAAAACTCAAATGACGGAGATAAGAAAACCCAAAATCGCCACACCCGCGGATCCCGGCCCGCAGCAGCTCTCTGCTCCCAGAACCCGTGGGAGAGATACCTTACCGCCTGGTCAGGTGGGCACTCCTGAGGCTGCAGAGCGGAAGAGACCACCAACACTGCCCACCCCTGCCCACATCCCTGACCCAAGAGGAAACTGTACAAGGCCTCTGGGTCCCTGTGGGGGAGGGCCCAGGAGCCGCAGGAGCCCTGCCTGAGACACGGAACCTGAAGGAAACAGACCTGATAAACAGTTCTCTGCACCCAAATCCCGTGGGAGGGAGAGCTAAACCTTCAGAGAGGCAGACACGTCTGCGAAACCAGAAGAGACTGCTCTCTGCACACATTACTGATTCCAGAGGAAAGCACCAGAATCCATCTGAAACCCTGGTGCACTGAGGCTCCCGGAAGAGGAGGCGCAGATCTTCCTGGTTGCTGCCACCGCGGAGAGCCCGTGGGCAGCACCCCCCGAGCGAACTTGAGCCTCGGGACCACAGGTAAGACCAACTTTTCTGCGGCAAGTGACCTGCCTGGTGAACTCAAGGCACAGGTCCACAGGAACAGCTGAAGACCTGTAGAAAGGAAAAACTACACGCCCGAAAGCAGAACACTCTGTCCCCATAACTGACTGAAAGAGAGGAAAACAGGTCTACAGCACTCCTGACACACAGGCCTATAGGACAGTTTAGCCACTGTCAGAAATAGCAGAACAAAGTAACACTAGAGATAATTTGATGGCGAGAGGCAAGCGAGGAACCCAAGCAACAGAAAACCAAGACTACATGGCACCACCGGAGTCCAATTCTCCCATCAAAACAAACATGGAATATCCAAACACACCAGAAAAGCAAGATCTAGATTCAAAATCATATTTGACCATGATGCTGGAGAACTTCAAGAAAGACATGATGAACTCCCTTAGAGAACAAGTAGAAGCCTACAGAGAGGAATCGCAAAAATGCCTGAAAGAATTCCAGGAAAACATAAATAAACAAGTAGAAGCCCATAGAGAGGAGACACAAAAATCCCTGAAAGAATTCCAGGAAAACACAATCAAACAGTGGAAGGAATTAAAAATGGAAATAGAAGCAATCAAGAAAGAACACATGGAAACAACCCTGGATATAGAAAACCAAAAGAAGAGACAAGGAGCTGTAGATACAAGCTTTACCAACAGAATACAAGAGATGGAAGAGAGAATCTCAGGAGCAGAAGATTCCATAGAAATCATTGACTCAACTGTCAAAGATAATGTAAAGCGGAAAAAGCTACTGGTCCAAAACATACAGGAAATCCAGGACTCAATGAGAAGATCAAACCTAAGGATAATAGGTATAGAAGAGAGTGAAGACTCCCAGCTCAAAGGACCAGTACATATCTTCAACAAAATCATAGAAGAAAACTTCCCTAACCTAAAAAAAGAGATACCCATAGGCATACAAGAAGCCTACAGAACTCCAAATAGATTGGACCAGAAAAGAAACACCTCCCATCACATAATAGTCAAAACACCAAACGCACAAAATAAAGAAAGAATATTAAAAGCAGTAAGGGAAAAAGGTCAAGTAACATATAAAGGCAGACCTATCAGAATCACACCAGACTTTTCGCCAGAAACTATGAAGGCCAGAAGATCCTGGACTGATGTCATACAGACCCTAAGAGAACACAAATGCCAGCCCAGGCTGCTGTATCCTGCAAAACTCTCAATTAACATAGATGGAGAAACCAAGATATTCCATGACAAAACCAAATTTACACAATATCTTTCTACAAATCCAGCACTACAAAGGATAATAAATGGTAAAGCCCAAAATAAGGAGGCAAGCTATACCCAAGAAGAGGCAAGAAACTAATCGTCTTGGCAACAAAACAAAGAGAAGAAAAGCACACAAACATAACACATCCAAGTATGAATATAACAGGAAGCAATAATCACTATTCCTTAATATCTCTCAACATCAATGGCCTCAACTCCCCAATAAAAAGACATAGATTAACAAACTGGATATGCAATGAGGACCCTGCATTCTGCTGCCTACAGGAAACACACCTCAGAGACAAAGACAGACACTACCTCAGAGTGAAAGGCTGGAAAACAACTTTCCAGGCAAATGGTCGGAAGAAGCAAGCTGGAGTAGCCATTCTAATATCAAATAAAGTCAATTTTCAACTAAAAGTCATCAAAAAAGATAAGGAAGGACACTTTATATTTATCAAAGGAAAAATCCACCAAGATGAACTCTCAATCCTAAATATCTATGCCCCAAATACAAGGGCACCTACATACGTAAAAGAAACCTTACTAAAGCTCAAAACACATATTGCACCTCACACAATAATAGTAGGAGACTTCAACACCCCACTCTCATCAATGGACAGATCATGGAAACAGAAATTAAACAGAGACGTAGACAGACTAAGAGAAGTCATGAGCCAAATGGACTTAACGGATATTTATAGAACGTTCTACCCTAATGCAAAAGGATATACCTTCTTCTCAGCTCCTCATGGTACTTTCTCCAAAATTGACCATATAATTGGTCAAAAAACGGGCCTCAACAGGTAAAGAAAGATAGAAATAATCCCATGCGTGCTATCGGACCACCACGGCCTAAAGCTGGTCTTCAATAACAATAAGGGAAGAATGCCCACATATACGTGGAAATTGAACAATGCTCTACTCAATGATAACCTGGTCAAGGAAGAAATAAAGAAAGAAATTAAAAACTTTTTAGAATTTAATGAAAATGAAGGTACAACATACCCAAACTTATGGGACACGATGAAAGCTGTGCTAAGAGGAAAACTCATAGCGCTGAGTGCCTGCAGAAAGAAACAGGAAAGAGCATATGTCAGCAGCTTGACAGCACACCTAAAAGCTCTAGAACAAAAAGAAGCAAATACACCCAGGAGGAGTAGAAGGCAGGAAATAATCAAACTCAGAGCTGAAATCAACCAAGTAGAAACAAAAAGGACCATAGAAAGAATCAACAGAACCAAAAGTTGGTTCTTTGAGAAAATCAACAAGATAGATAAACCCTTAGCCAGACTAACGAGAGGACACAGAGAGTGTGTCCAAATTAACAAAATCAGAAATGAAAAGGGAGACATAACTACAGATTCAGAGGAAATTCAAAAAATCATCAGATCTTACTATAAAAGCCTATACTCAACAAAACTTGAAAATCTGCAGGAAATGGACAATTTCCTAGACAGATACCAGGTACCGAAGTTAAATCAGGAACAGATAAACCAGTTAAACAACCCCATAACTCCTAAGGAAATAGAAGCAGTCATTAAAGGTCTCCCAACCAAAAGAGCCCAGGTCCAGACGGCTTTAGTGCAGAATTCTATCAGACCTTCATAGAAGACCTCATACCAATATTATTCAAACTATTCCACAAAATTGAAACAGATGGAGCACTACCGAACTCCTTCTATGAAGCCACAATTACTCTTATACCTAAACCACACAAAGACCCAACAAAGAAAGAGAACTTCAGACCAATTTCCCTTATGAACATTGACGCAAAAATACTCAACAAAATTCTGGCAAACCGAATCCAAGAGCACATCAAAACAATCATCCACCATGATCAAGTAGGCTTCATCCCAGGCATGCAGGGATGGTTTAATATACGGAAAACCATCAACGTGATCCATTATATAAACAAACTGAAAGAACAAAACCACATGATCATTTCATTAGATGCTGAGAAAGCATTTGACAAAATTCAACACCCCTTCATGATAAAAGTCCTGGAAAGAATAGGAATCCAAGGCCCATACCTAAACATAGTAAAAGCCATATACAGCAAACCAGTGGCTAACATTAAACTAAATGGAGAGAAACTTGAAGCAATCCCACTAAAATCAGGGACTAGACAAGGCTGCCCACTCTCTCCCTACTTATTCAATATAGTTCTTGAAGTTCTAGCCAGAGCAATCAGACAACAAAAGGAGATCAAGGGGATACAGATCGGAAAAGAAGAAGTCAAAATATCACTATTTGCAGATGATATGATAGTATATTTAAGTGATGCCAAAAGTTCCACCAGAGAACTACTAAAGCTGATAAACAACTTCAGCAAAGTGGCTGGGTATAAAATTAACTCAAATAAATCAGTAGCCTTCCTCTACACAAAAGAGAAACAAGCCGAGAAAGAAATTAGGGAAACGACACCCTTCATAATAGACCCAAATAATATAAAATACCTCGTGTGACTTTAACCAAGCAAGTAAAAAAGATTTGTACAACAAGAACTTCAAGACTCTGAAGAAAGAAATTGAAGAAGACCTCAGAAGATGGAAAGATCTCCCATGCTCATGGATTGGCAGGATTAATATAGTAAAAATGGCCATTTTACCAAAAGCGATCTACAGATTCAATGCAATCCCCATCAAAATACCAATCCAATTCTTCAAAGAGTTAGACAGAACAATTTGCAAATTCATCTGGAATAACAAAAAACCCAGGATAGCTAAAACTATCCTCAACAATAAAAGGACTTCAGGGGGAATCGCTATCCCTGAACTCAAGCAGTATTACAGAGCAATAGTGATAAAAACTGCATGGTATTGGTACAGAGACAGACAGATAGACCAATGGAATAGAATTGAAGACCCAGAAATGAACCCACACACCTATAGGCACTTGACTTTTGACAAAGGAGCCCAAACCATCCAATGGAAAAAAGATAGCATTTTCAGCAAATGGTGCTGGTTCAACTGGAGGTCAACATGTAGAAGAATGCAGATCGATCCATGCTTATCACCCTGTACAAAGCTTAAGTCCAAGTGGATCAAGGACCTCCACATCAAACCAGACACACTCAAACTAATAGAAGAAAAACTAGGGAAGCATCTGGAACACATGGGCACTGGAAAAAATTTCCTGAACAAAACACCAATGGCTTATGCTCTAAGATCAAGAATCGACAAATGGGATCTCATAAAACTACAAAGCTTCTGTAAGGCAAAGGACACTGTGGTCAGGACAAAACGGCAACCAACAGATTGGGAAAAGATCTTTACCAATCCTACAACAGATAGAGGCCTTATATCCAAAATATACAAAGAACTCAAAAGTTAGACCGTGGGAGACAAATAACCCTATTAAAAATGGGGTTCAGAGCTAAACAAAGAATTCACAGCTGAGGAATGCCGAATGGCTGAGAAACACCTAAAGAAATGTTCAACATCTTTAGTCATCAGGGAAATGCAAATCAAAACAACCCTGAGATTTCACCTCACACCAGTGAGAATGGCTAAGATCAAAAACTCAGGTGCCAGCAAATGCTGGCGAGGATGTGGAGAAAGAGGAACACTCCTCCATTGTTGGTGGGGTTAAACTGGTACAACCATTCTGGAAATCAGTCTGGAGGTTTCTCAGAAAATTGGACATTGAACTGCCTGAGGATCCAGCTATACCTCTCTTGGGCATATACCCAAAAGATGCCCCAACATATAAAAAAGACACGTGCTCCACTATGTTCATAGCAGCCTTATTTATAATAGCCAGAAGCTGGAAAGAACCCAGATGCCCTTCAACAGAGGAATGGATACAGAAAATGTGGTACATCTACACAATGGAATATTACTCAGCTATCAAAAACAACGAGTTTATGAAATTCGTAGGCAAATGGTTGGAACTGGAAAATATCATCCTGAGTGAGCTAACCCAATCACAGAAAGACATACATGGTATGCACTCACTGATAAGTGGCTATTAGCCCAAATGCTTGAATTACCCTAGTTGCCTAGAACAAATGAAACTCAAGACGGATGATCAAAATGTGAAGGCTTCCTCCTTCTTTAAAAGGGGAACAAGAATACCCTTGGCAGGGAAGAGAGAGGCAAAGATTAAAACAGAGACTGAAGGAACACCCATTCAGAGCCTGCCCCACATGTGGCCCATACATATACAGCCACCCAATTAGACAAGATGGATGAAGCAAAGAAGTGCAGACCGACAGGAGCCGGATGTAGATCGATCCTGAGAGACACAGCCAGAATACAGCAAATACAGAGGCGAATGCCAGCAGCAAACCACTGAAATGAGAATAGGACCCCCGTTGAAGGAATCAGAGAAAGAACTGGAAGAGCTTGAAGGGGCTCGAGACCCCATATGTACAACAATGCCAAGCAACCAGAGCTTCCAGGGACTAAGCCACTACCTAAAGACTATATATACATGGACTGACCCTGGACTCTGACCTCATAGGTAGCAATGAATATCCTAGTAAGAGCACCAGTGGAAGGCGAAGCCCTGGGTCCTGCTAAGACTGAACCCCCAGTGAACTAGACTGTCGGGGGGAGGGCAGCAATGGGGGGAGGGTGGGGAGGGGAACACCCATAAGGAAGGGGGGGAAGGAAGGGGATGTAAAAAAAAAACCTCAAATGACAATACATGCTGGTGAGCATGTGGAGGAAGAGGAACACTCTCCATTGTTGTTGAGACTGCAAACAGTTATAACCACTCTGGAAATCAATCTGACGATTTCTCAGAAAATTGAGAGCAATTCTACCTGAACACCTAGCTACAACACTCTTGGGCATATACCCAAAAACGCTTCATCATGTCACAAAGACACATGCTCCAGTATGTTTATAGCAGCTTTATTTGTAATAGCCAGAAGCTGGAAACAACCAAGATGTCCTTCAACCAAAGAATGAATACAGAAAATGTGGTTCATTTACATAATGGAATGCTACTCAGCTATTAAAAATGAGGACATCAAGAATTTTGCATACAAATGGACAGAACTAGGAAATATCATTCTAAGTGAGGTAACCTGGCCCCAAAAGACATGCATGGTATGTACTCACTGATAAGCAGATATTAGCCAACAAGTGCAAAATTCCCAAGTTAACAACCCACAGACAGTAACAAGTTTAACAAGAAGGAAGGCCCAAGTGAGGATGCTTCAACTTCACACTGAGTCACCAACCAGGCAGTATATATAGGCTACTCCAAGCACCCTGACCCCCAGCACACACATAGCAGAATACTGTCTCCCTGGCCTCAGTGGTAGAAGATGCACCTAAACCTTGAGGGAAGGAGGACGTGGGGTGAGGGTGCAGGGAGAGGGAGAGCACTCTCTCAGAGACTTGGGGGAGAGGGAATGAGATGAGGAACTGTGGGAAGGGGCACCAGAATGGGAGCAATGGATAGAATGTCAATAAACAAAATAGTTAATTAAATAATTTTTAAAAGAAAAAAAAAACAAAACAAAGAGCCATTAGTTCCTTTAAGCTTCTTTCAGCATGCACAGGTCTCAAACCAATAGATTTCATTCCATTCCCAGACTTACAGGACTCCCAGGATCCACAGGATAGGTGTAACACTGCTGACCAGTTAGAACACAGAGAGTGTGATAGTAGATGTTGTTAAACTCAGATACTTTGAGGACTTCGGATATTATCTCTAGTATGCTGAATACTGGAATCCTCTCTGAAATGTCTGCTGAGTAGACATTTGTCTCTCTTCCCCTTGCTTCTTCCCTTTCTCTTCTCTGCTTTTACCCGTCAATTATCCACCCTCTGACTCTCTGAAGGTTCCTTCATAGCAATGTGGTTGCTATGGTTTCATGGAGAAAGGGTCTCCCCAGAATTAGTATTCCCTGGCCTCACCTTAGAATCTTTTAAGAATCTTTTCTTCAAAACCCTAAGAATAGGCCCAGATTCGAAGGAAGACACTAGGAAGATAAAAAGCAACCAGGTACCATATTCATCTTTGAATGTAATTGGGCATCTAAATCATGAAAGTGCTGTCTTAATAAAATAAGTAAATAAAATGTTTGTTTGAGGAAAAGCATAGCTTACCATGGTAACTTCAATAATAGAAGCTTGGAGAACACGTCAAAGGGCAGACAAAGGAAAAAGGGCAGAGTTTCTTTCTGCAGAATGTGCAAGCTCTTCACAGAAACCAATAACTGTCAAGTGGGTCTTCAAGAACAACCGAATTTCACATTGAGCAAGGGGGAATGATTTCAATAAAGCAAGAGTCCCAGGAGAAACTCATACTGAGATGAGAAAGTGTCTTAGGTGGCCCAGGAAGTACAGTTTGATCACAATGTACATTAGGCTCAGGAAGAGGCTTGGAAATCAGAGTGGAATTGGATTGGGGAGAACATTGCCTATTGGCAAAGAAAGGGCTTCTCATTGTAGATAGTCGATTCTCTCAAAAAGTGTCTCTTCACAAATTTATGCATTGACCCTCTGGGAAGAACATAAATGTGAAAATGGATGTTAGGAGTACATATCTGTGAGGCTATGCATAATTTTCATCAGCTTTTCTTTCTAGATGCCAATGAATCTGAACATACTCAAGGACTTAGGTAGTCTTACAGTGGAGAAATTAATTTACCACAGAGAAACCTCCTCATGCTGTGACACAGCTCTCTGTTTCTAGAACCTGTGAGGAGAGAGCTGGATTCTCATAAGTGCAGACAATTCTGAGAGCACAGGTGAGACCACCACTGTTCACATTCATGGCCAAAGAGGAACCTACATGGAGCCCTTTGGACACAGGAACCTAGGAGCAGTCTGTGAAGGGATCCTTCAGGTTTCTGCCTGTGCCTGGGGCTGACCCTGTGCCACAGATCTCTGTACCCAAATACCGCTGGGAGAAAGGCAGCCTCCAGAAATGCTGACACAAAGGATTACAGGAGAGTCAAGCCACAGTCAGAAACAGCAAGACCAGCTGACCAGAGATAACCAGATGATAAGCAGATGGCAAGAGGCAAGGGCAAAAACCTAAGCAACAGAAATCAAGGCCACTTGGCATCATCAGAACCCAGTTCCCCTATCACAACAACCCCTGGATGCCCCAACACACTGGAAAAACAAGATTTTGATTTAAAATCACAACTAATGGTAATGTTAGAGGATGTTAAGTAGGACATGAATAACTCCCTTAAAGAAATACAGGACAACACAGGTAAACAGGTAGAAGCCCTTAAAGAGGAAACACAAAAACCCCTTAAAGAATTACAGGAAAACACAACCAAACAGGTGAAAGAATTGAACAAAACCATCAGGATCTAAAATTGGAAATAGAAACAATAAAGAAATCACAAAGGGAGATGACCCTGGAGATAGAAAACTCGGGAAAGAGATCAGGAGTCATAGATGCAAGTGTCACCAACAGAATACAAGATATAGAGAGAATCTCAGGGGTAGAAAATACCATTGAAAAGATTGACAGAATTATCAAAGAAAATCTAAAATGAGAAAAGCTCCTAAACAAAACATACAGGAAATCCAGAACACAATGAGGAGATCAAACATAAAGATAAAAGGCATAGAAGAGAACTAAGATACCCAACTTAAAGGGTCAGTAAATATCTTTAACAAAATTATAGAAGAAAACTTCCCCAACTTGAACTCTCAGTCCTGAATATCTATGCTCCAAATGCAAGGGTACCTACAATCATAAAAGGCCCTTTACTAAAGCTCAAAGCACACATTGCACCTCACACAATAAGAATGGAAGACTTGAACACCACAATTTCATCAGTGGACAGATCATGGAAACAGAACAAATACAATAGTTGCACAGAGAAACTAAGAGAAGTTATGAACCAAATGGATATAACAGATATCTATAAAACATTTCATCCTAAACAAAAGAATATACCTTCTTCTCAGCATCTCATGCTTCCTTCTCCAAAATTAACCATGTGATCAGTCACAAAAGAGGCCTCAACAGATACAAGAAGTTTAAAATAATCCCATTCATCCTATCAGATCACCATGGACTAAGGCTGGTCTTCAATAACAAAAATAAAAAAAACAACCAAACAAAAAAAAAATACAGAAAGCCCACATATACATAAAAGCTGAACAATACTCTATTCAGTGATAACTTGGTCAAGGAAGAAATAAAGAAAGAAATTAAAGACTTTTTAAAATTTAATGAAAATGAAGGCACAACATATCCAAACTTATGGGATACAGTGAAAGCAGTGCTAAGAGGAAAACTCATATCTCTGAGTGCCTCCAAAAAGGAACTGGAGAGAGCTTATACTAGCACCTTGATGGCACACCTAAAAGCTCTAGAAGAAAAGGAAGCAAATACATCCAAGAGGAGTAGATGGCAGGAAATAATCAGACTCAGCGCTGAAATCAACCAAGTAGAAACAAAAGAACTATTCAAAGAATCAAAAAAAAAAAAAAAAAAAAAAACAGGAACTGGTTCTTTAAGAAAATCCTAGGGCTGGAGAGATGGCTCAGTGGTTAAGAGCACTGACTGCTCTTCCAGAGGTCCTGAGTTCAATTCCCAGCAACCGCATGGTGGCTCACAACCATCTGTAATGGGATCTGATGCCCTCTTCTGTTGTGTCTGAAGACAGCGACAGTGTACTCATGAGATAAATAAACCTTTAAAAAAAAAAAGAAGAAGAAGAAGAAGAAAATCCTAAAATAGAATAAATCCTTAGCCATACTAAGCAGAGGGTACAGACACAGTATCCAAATTAACAAAATAAAAAATAAAAAAAGGAGAGATAACTGAGGAAATTCAAAAAAGTCATATGATAGTACTACAAAAGCCTGTACTCAACAAAACTGGAAAATCGAGATGAAATGAATAATTTTCTAGACAGATACCCAGTACTAAAGCTAAATCAGGATCAGATAAACCATCTAAACTGTCCCATAACTCCTAAAGAAATGGAAGCAGTCATTAAAAGTTTCCCACCCAAAAAAATCCCAGGACCAGATGGGTTTAGAGTAGAACTCTATTGGACCTTCATAGAAGACCCAATACCAATACTGTCCAAACTAGTCCATAAAATAGAAACAGAATGAACAATACCCAATTCCTACTATGGGGTCACAATTACACATTTGCCTAATTTCCCTTATGAATATCAATGCAAACATACTCAATAAAATTCTCTCAAGTAGAATCCAAGAACACATCAAAGTGATCATTCATCATGAATAAGTAGGTTTCATCCCAGGGATGCAGTGATGGTTCAATATACAGAAATCTATCACTGTAATCCACTATATAAACAAACCCAAAGGGGGGAAAAAAACCACATGATCACCTCATTAGATGCTGAGAAAGCATTTAACAAAATTCAACACCATTTTATGTTAAAAGTCTTGGGAAATCAGGAATTCAATGCCCATACCTAAACATAGTAAAATCAATATACAGCAAACCAGTAGCCAACATTAAACTAAGTGGAGAGAAACATGAAGCCATCCCACTAAAATCAGGGACTAGTCAAGGCTGCTCACTGTCTCCCTAGCTATTCAATATAGTACTCGAAGACATGGCCAGAGCAATCAGACAACAAAAGAAAATCAAAGGGACACAAATTGAAAAGAAGAAGTCAAAATATCACTATTTGCAGTTGATATGATAATATACTTAAGTAACCCCTAAAATTCCACCAGAGAACTCCTAAACCTGATAAACAACTTTAGCAAAGTGACTTGATATAAAATTAACTTAAACAAATCAGTAATCTTCCTCTACTCAAAGGATAAACAGGCTGTAAAGAAATTAGGAAAGTGAAACCCTTCACAATAGTCAAAAATGACATAAAATACCTCAGTGTGACTCTTCCAAGCAAGTGAAAGTTCTTTATGACAAGAACTTCTTCAAGTCTGAAGAAAGAAATTGAAGAAGATCTCAGAAGATGGAAAGATCTCCCATGCTCATGGATAGGCAGGATTAATATAATAAAAATGGCCATTTTGCTAGAAGCAATCTACAGATTCAATGAAATCCCTATCAAAATTCCAATTCAATTCTTCACAGAGTTAGAAATAGCAATTTGCATATTCATTTAGAATAAAAAAAAAAACCCAGGATAATGAAAACTATCTTCATCAATAAAAGAACTTCTGGAGGAATCACCATCCCTAACCTCAAGCTCTATTACAGAGCAATAGTGATTTAAAAAAACTGTATGGTATTGGTCACAGAGACAGGCAGGTAGATCAATAGAATAGAATTGAAGTCCCAGAAATGAACCCATACACCTGTGGTCACTCGATCTTTGACAAAGGAGCTAAAAACATCCAGTGAAAAAGATAGCATTTTCAGCAAATGGTGCTGGTTCAACTGGAGGTCAGCATGTAGAAGAACGCAAATCGATCCATTCTTATTGCCCTGTACAAAGCTTAAGTCCAAGTGGAACAAGGACCTCCACATAATACAGATACCGTGAAACTAATAGAAGAAAAAGTGAAGAGCCTCAAACACATGGTCACTGGGGAAAATTTCCTGAACAGAACACCAATGGCTTATGTTCTAAGATCAAGAATCGACAAATGGGACCTCACAAAATTGTGAAGCTTCTGTAAGGCAAAGGATATTGTTATTAGGACAAAACAGCAACCAACAGATTAGGAAAAGATCTTTACCAATCCTACATCTGATAGCGGACTAATATTCAATATATACAAAGAACTCAAGATGTTAGACTCTGGAGACTCAAATAACCCTGTTAAAAATGGGGTAGAGAGCTAAACAAAGAATTTGCAACTGAGGAATATCGAATGGCTGAGAAGTACCTAAAGAAATGTTCAACATCCTTAGTCATCAGATAAATGCAAATCAAAACAACCCTGAGATTCAACCTCACACCAGTCAGAATGGCTAAGATCAAAACCTCAGGTGACAACAGATGCTGGAGAGGATGTGGAGAAAGAGGAACACTCCTCCATTGTTGGTGGGATTGCAAGCTGGTACAAACATTCTAGAAATGAGTCTGGAGGTTCCTCAGAACAACTGAACATAGTGCTACCTGAGAACCCAGCTATACCATTCCTGGGCATATACCCAAAAGATGCACTAACATATAACAAGGACTCATGCTACACTTTGTTCATAGCAGACTTTTTTTATAATAGCCAGAAGCTGGAAAGAACACAGATGTCCTTCAACAGAGAAATGGATACAGAAAATGTGGTACATCTACACAGTGGAATACTACTCAGCTATCAAAAACAATGACTTCATGAAACTCATAGGCAAATGGATTGAACTCAAAAACATCATTCTGAGTGAGGTAACCCAATCACAGAAAAACACATTGAATCCATGTATGCATTCAATGATACATGGATATTCAGACAAAAGCTCGGATTACCCAAGATACAGTCCATAGACCACATGGAGCTCTAGAAGTAGGACAACCAAAGTGCAGATGCTTTAGTCCTTTTTAAAAGGTAGAACCAAAATATTAATAGGAGGAGACATGGAGACAAAGTTTGGATCAAAGACTAAAGGAATGGCCATTCAGAGCCTGCACCACCTCCGGGTCCAGCCCATACACATACAGCCACCAAACCCAGACAATATTTTTGATATAAGAAGTGCATGCTGACAAGAGCCTGATATATCTGTCTCCTGGGAGGCTCTGCCAGAGCATGACGGAAATGGAGTCGAATCCTAGCAGCCAACCATTGAACTGAGAACAGAGTTCCCATTGGAGGAGTTAAAGAAAGAATTGAAGGAGATGAAGGGGGTTTGCAATTCCATAAGAATAACAATTCCAACCACCCAGAGCTCCCAGGGACTAAACCACCATCCAAAGTGTACACGTGGACCAACCCATGTCTCCAGCTGCATATGTAGCAGAAGATGGCCTTGTTAGGAATCAATGGGAGGAAAAGTCCTTTGTCCTGCTAAGTCTTGATGCCCCAATGTAGGGCAATGTCAGGGCGGGGTGGTGGGAAGGGGTGGGAGGATGCGTGAATGAACAACCTCATAGAAGGGGTAAGGAGGATTGGATAGTGAATTCATGGATTTGAAAATGGCCAAGGGAATAACATTTGAAATGTAAATAAATAAAATATTTAAAAAATAAGCAAGAGAAATCTTTTCTTGTATCTGAATAATGAATGTGGGTTTTTTTTGCCACAGAAACCACTGTACCTTCGATTACATAAAAGACGTTTGTTGAGCCAGTTCTAGCTCAGAAGCAAATGGAAGACAAGCTGACACTTTGTTAAAGAGAAAAGCTCTGGGTCTGTTTCAGATGGCTGGAAAGACAGCAAGACTGAATCAAAGAAGAGTTGTAAGGTCTGCTACCAAATGGAGAGCTGAGGTAAGGAGGAGAGCAGCTGCAGGAGTGAGGGTGGAGCTAACGAGCAGATGACAACTAATGCTCAAAGGAACTGGATGTAAAATGAGCGTATCAGTCCCCATGGTAGGATGGTGGGATCAGCCCACCATGTTGTCCGATGACACAGCTGACCCTTCCTATATTGACACAAACTGAAACCATTATATTAAAACTTTAAAACACATACATCACAGTGGTCTTAGTAATGTGCTTGTCTTTCAAACAAAGATCTGAGTTTACTCTCCATAAAATATATTTTTAAAACATATTCTTTTGCATGCCAGGTGTGATGGCATGCACTTGTAATGACTTTGGGGTGGGGGTTGCAAGAACAAGCAGATCCTTAGGAATTAGTTGTCCTCATGCTTAGCCTACTTGGTGAATCCAGAACCCTGAAGAGATGATGTGGAAACACTAGGTGCATGGTGCTTAGGGAATGCCACCAAGGTTGACTGCCTTATCTATATAGATCACAGAGCATCTGTCGTCAGATTAGGCTGATGGTT
The DNA here is from genome assembly GCF_011064425.1 of Rattus rattus. Classification (NCBI taxonomy): domain Eukaryota; kingdom Metazoa; phylum Chordata; class Mammalia; order Rodentia; family Muridae; genus Rattus; species Rattus rattus. The sequence goes on along the minus strand of NC_046156.1, from coordinate 30,502,362 downwards.
GGGCATGGCCAAAGAGCTTGAGGAAATAAATAATCCGGCTTTCAATGGCTGATTAAGTGAAGGAAAGATGTTTATTTTTTCACTTTTTTTATTTTTAATATTTAGGTTTTGGTTTTAAAGTTTCCTAATTGAGTACTGTATTCACACCATTTCTACCCCACTCATCTCTCCCTAGCTTCTCCCCTGCTCTCCTCATTGCCTCTTAACTTCATGACTTCTTTCTCTTAACTATTATTGTTACATACATATACATTTGTGTGCACATGTATATGTGTATAATTATGTCCTGCTGAGTCCATTTGGGATTAGATCACCTTTTAGCAGTCTCCTCCCTGGAAGAAGACTGATTCTCCCTCTTTTAGGAGCTATTAACTTAGTAGATCTTCATCTAGGGTGGGGTACTGTGAGACAGCCATGCTGGGTATTGCCCTAATTGGGTTCTCTCCCCTCTCCTCCTGTTTCCTCCCCTCCCCTCCTCTCCCCTTCTTTTCTTCTCTTATTTCCTTCCGTCTTTTCTCCTTCCTTTCTTCCTTCCGTTCTTCCTTCCTTCTTTCTTTCTCTCTCTCTCTCCCTTCCTTCCTTTCTTTCTTTCTTTCTTTCCTTCTTTCTTTCTTTCTTTCTTTCTTTCTTTCTCTCTTTCTTCTTATCAACTTGACACAAGCTAGTGCTAGCCAAGAAGAGGAAACCTCAATTGAGCAAATACTGCCTTCTATAAGACTGGCTTCTAGGCAAACCTGTGGGACATTTTTTTGATGGATGACTGGTATGGAAGCATCAAGCCCTCTGTGGGTAATGCCATGCCTAGTCAGGTGACCCAGGTATGCATAAGAAACTAAACTGAACAAACCATGAGAAGCAAACCAAGCCACATATTTCTGTGGTTTGCTTCAGTCCTGTCTTCAGATTCCTGCCTTGGATTTCTTCCATGGCTTCCTTCAGTGATGGAGTGTAACGCGAGGGTTCTAACATGAAGTAAACCTGTCCTTCTCTGAATAACGTTTTGTTGTGTTTTATCACAGCCATGGGAACCCTAAGACAGATATCACTGTGCAGCTCTTGTTTAGGTGGTCATGTTCTCTTCCATGTTGTTTCCACACCTGGAAGAGATCCTGCTGGACGTGTGTCCACTAGGGATGTGCATGCTACAGTCAGCTGCTCTCTGCAGGCTGATGGGTTCATGATTGTGTTCCATCTGCTGAAATGAAATTGCCTGTGATAAGGAATGAGAGCTACCCTTACCTGTAGGTAGAAGGCCAGGTGTTTAGAAGACAGTTGGGAATTATACTGGTTTAACAATGTGATAATGGTAGGTTCTCCTCTGGGTAGTTGATCAGCCATGGGTAGTTGATCATGGGCTTACAGTGCTGGATATGAACTCCCTTCTATTGCACAGGCCTTAAATCCAATTTGAGTTGTTTAACACAAACTTGGTTTTTTTGTTGCTGCTACATTTTAAAAGATGGCAATGGGGAGTAGAACCCAAGATGAGTAGTATCATAAAGACATTTGAGAGAGACACGCACATGCTTTCCAATCCTTTCTGTATATGAGCCTTGCAGCATATATGAAAATACTATTCTATAGGTTGTATCTTCATTCTCTGGGGAAGCTTCACTGGGTAAAAATATACTATTGATGGCTTTACTCTTGTTTGCACTTTCAGAAACTGTAGGTATAGTTTAGAACCTGACTGTGGTACAAGTTAACAGCAGCATATACATGGGACTCCAAAGACTGAAACAAAAATGTGCTGACCCCATGTCGGTTACCACGGGCAATTATTTGCAGATGCATCATGGTTTCCTAAGCCCCTGTGCTGCTCATTTGCCTGCTTGACATTACATCACAGGCTCAGCACCTGTGGACATTTGCACGCACATCTTTTACAGCCAAATTTTCTGCAGGGGAGAAGAGAAAACTTCCATGGGAAAGGAACTCGGCTGAGAGGGGTCATTTGATCATTTCACTTCTCAAAACTGGTAGGCATTTATTTTGGTCTTGGTAAAGACCTTGCCTCTAAAAGCCGAATGCAACCTACAGTTTGTACCATGTTACCTGCATATATTTGTGAATGAACCACGCATTTCAAACACATTCATTGTCAGTTATGAAAACCATAGGCAGGCGATTCTGTTTAAAAGCAATGATGCAAGCCAATAGTAATGCTTTTAAATGCTTTTGCAACATCGTATCTTCTGCTTCTTGGTAGAAATGAGTGAGCATAGCCTTTGGATCTAGCTCCAGACAGGTTAAACGGTCCAAAGAGCAGGTCTACCTGAAAATAAGGTTTCAAGACTACTTGTGTAATGACTGATTTTAGGTTCTGTTTTCCATAGAAATAGCTGCAGTGCCAAAGCGTTCTGGAAGGAAAAGTTCCCTGACGTGAGGAGGAAATGAGATAATGCACCATAAAATGCCTTGTGTCCGCCTGAAATACAACAAATACCAATAAAATTAACTTTATTTTTTTTAATACAAATACACAACAAACTTGGCAGGAAGGCAATTTGTGTTCCTTGGTGAAGAAAAAAACATCAGTTTGGATAAGTTCGGAAAAAATATTTTTGAGCATGCTTTTGTTTTCAATAGCTGTTCGGGTACTGGAAAAAGGGAGATGTGAGTGCATGCTATGTAGATTTTAATATTTTTTAAATAACATGAAAATTATAGGCAAGGACAGGTGAATCACACAAAGTGGATTCTTGAGAACTTCACTAAGATTTTGTTCTTCAGCTCTTTCACACACACACACACACACACACACACACACACACACACACACACTTTCCTGCACTGCCGCCCCGCCCATCACTCAGATTCCTGTATGACCTGTGAAATTTTGAGCATCTTTCAGAGAGGACGATCATCCTGCCCCGTTGTCTGATTTTAAGTTTCAAAGAAAAAAGCGTCCATCTGGAAGTCCCCAACTTCACCTCGCAGCAGTGTCTGCTGCTGCAGAGATAAACTGCAAATGTATCTCTGGTCCAGTCCGGCTACAGCAAGAAAACTGAGATCTGTGACAGCCAAAGGCTCTCTCTTGAAATCAGGGGCTTCTTTTAGAATAAAGATATCATTATCTTTCATTATCTCAGAGTTCCACCTGCACTGCGGTATGAGTAGCTATGACGACAGAGTTGTACAGTGAGGCGGTTGGCCATGGCATTAGTGGGGTCGCTTGACGGTGTGTGAATAACTACAGTGAGTGAGATTAACTCCTGTCTGCCTCTCACCCCCATGGACTGTTATCACTCCATCCATCATCCTGTGATCACCCCCATAATCACCCAGTGACCTGTCCTAGATGCAAACATTCTTTTGTTAATTTCAATACATAAATCTCCATTATTCTTCCTAGAGCACACACATGCGCACACATGCACACACACACACACACACACACACACACACACACATACACACGGTTGTTTAGGCATAAACCATAAGTGCCTGGCCCATATTTTACACCCCACTCTGGCACCACATAGCCCTACTAACTCAATCCCCTTGACAGAGTATGACTTGGGTATATTAGATATCCTATCTTGTACTATAGGAAGGTCGTCATCTTACCTAATTGCTCATTTTACATAATAATTTGCATGGTAAGTTTTACTCAGCAGTAACTCTTAACTTGCTTTTAAAATATCATAAACCATTTGTACTTCAGCCTAAAATATTGAAAATAATTTCCTCCATCATAATATAACCAATTACTTTATAAGCACAAACAGATCTAGCCATGAAGGTGTTTGCATATCCAGTGTTTCTCCCGTGGAAAAGCCTAGGGGTCATCACCTAATGTCCAATAGTAGAGCATCAGCGGTCTATATTTCCTGTATAGTATAATGAAGCCTTTAAAGTGTTTAGTATAGAAGGCTACTTGTCATTGGAAGAATTAATCCTATTGTATGTTTAAAAATGAGATTAGAAAAAATACAAAATGCCACTTATATAATATCAAAGATACAAATATAGAAGCAACTAAAAAGTTAAATGCCATAGAATTAATGTTAATGGTTTCTAATTACAGTGGTACTTTACACACACACACACACACACACACACACACACACACACACACATGTGTATATATACATATATATATTCAATATTACCACAAACATTTCAGCAGATTTTTATCATTAGTTTTAACAGAATTCATATAATTTTATATGATTCGAGAAGCTTTTAAGAAGTTTTAAAAAAGACTACTACATGAAGTTAAAAAGGGCCTACCGTAGCAAATTTCAAGGATGTTTGACACTGTAATGAAAACATATATTTAAATAGAGAGGTAATAGCATTAAACTCTTTCTCAGCCTCTGTTGCTCATCTTGCGTACGCTCTCCAACTTACTTGCCATGCATTCAAGAATTCCATTTCTTTTCCCTAAAGCACCAGTGACTTCCTCTTATCTTACATACAGAATCAAAACCATTGTGAGACTCAATCCTTCTAACTACCCAAATGCTATCTTTAAGGCTCCCAAAGCTAGCTGTCTTCCTCATGTGGCCCCCAACACTGGCTTCTGACCCTCTGTAGTCTGAGCTTTGTCCCCACCCCTATTCTCCATCCTGCTATATATAGTTCTTTAAAGCCCATTGCAAACCCTACTTCTCTCAAACACTGACTTTGCCCAGGCTCACATTTTAATTTCCATTAGGTGTTACAGCTCAACTGTGCAACCCAGCACACATGCTTGTCTGAGCTGGGCAAGTGTGTTGTTGTGTGGAGGTAATGTCTTTGAAAAATTAAAAATGATGTGTTGTTACTGTGTGTAATATATTTCAAAGTATAGGTGCACTATATATACAGTAAGTACTCAATATATACTTACTTTTTATAATACTATTTAAAAAGTGGTATTTTTATTTTTACCGAAGCATGATGCCTATATATTTTTATAGGATAAATTATAGTAATGTCATATGTGTATACAATGTGTTACAATCACATCAGAATGTTAAGCACATGTGTATTTGAAAATATTCTTTTGAATTCTATTTTATGGAATGAAGTGTTACCTAATTCAGATGTAAAATTAAAAAAAAAACAATTGCATCCTTTTCTCTTTTTTAAAAAAAAAACATATTGTGCACTCCTACTTAAAAAGCAAATATTGAATGAGAGAGAATATTGATGCTGTGAACAAAACCCATAAAACACCATTTCAGAATGAGTCATTTGAAACAGAATGGGAAATGCGTCCTTACCTTGCTGCTCATACACCAACTGGCTTTCTAAGATTCCGTTTTAATATTCAATTGCATATTGCATATACATGTGCCATGGGGAGTTGGTACAGGTATCTGTGAAGGGCAGAAAGAAGTCTTCGGATCCTCTGGAAATGGAGTTTCAGGCAGTTGTGAGCCACTTGGCAAAGGTGCTAGGAACTGAACTCTGTCCTCTGTAAGAGATGTCAGAGCTCTTAGCTGCTGAGCCGTCTCTCCAGCCCCTTCAGATCAGCTGTTGAGCAATGGCATTTCCAAACAGAGATTCTGGAAGGGGACTAGTACTGTAGACTTCCTTAAGACTATTGATAATGGACAACTAGACTACAATGCTAAACGGTCAAGACTATGAAGCATCTTTTTTTTCTGGGACACCACAGCTTATACATCAAAGCTTACGGAAATTATAACATAGCAGCATGTTTCCCCATATTGCTCTTCTACTGAAATGCAGTCCTCAGAAAAACTGAGTTAAAAAATAGAAAAGAATCTCAACCTTTTGTTGGGGGAGGGGTGGTGGAGAAATAGAAATGTGGTAATTTCAGTTGGATGAAGAAAAGAAACCATTGTAACAAGATGTGGTAGCCGCTGTGTACCATCAGTCACCATGACGTGTATGTATAAAACTACTGAGTCTATACAAAGCCGTTGTTGCAAACACTGTCTCCATGTTTTAAGGATAGAGAGCTTATTATCAATGGTTGCAGGACTGTAGAGGGTCAGAATTATGATGGCAGTAAGCATCTAGAAGTTGAATTCTGTCAAGGGCTCCACCATGGTGTAACGCAGCTCAGTGGCAGTGGCACTTGGCAATTTTTCATCTTTGGATCTGTTCTTACTAAAATTTAAAAAGCTGAGAAATCAAAGAAAATTAAATTGTCCTGAAAATAAGGATTGCCTTTGGGCTCCCACCCACCCCTCAAATTTAATTACCACCTATTAGAGCAAATGCTAACAGTCTTCTTGTCTGATGTTCAGATTTCAGTAGCTTATGTTCATGCTCTAAGAACATTCTAGAAAGACATAGTCATGTGAGAGGAAATGATAAATGTCAGACAAAATGGCCCAGGCTCCTCAAAACAATGTTGTCAATTTCTTCTTTAGGGTTTTGCTAACCAGATACTCCAAAGAAGATACACAAGGCATTGGGGAATTTGACTTCTGCAGCTCTCTGCTTGGATCTTAGGGGACCTGGAAGGAATTCTAAATAAACAAAGTCCTCCAGCTCAACCTGGCCACAAAGAGTTTACAAAGCCCCCCCCCATGCTCTTAAGTGGGCTCCACCACTTCACCACCAGCCTGCACTTCCAAGAACACAGGGGTCCTAGATTATCAGAAACCAGATCCTACCGGGAGGAGTAAACACCAATCAACTGCCCCATTAGCCTCCAGAGGACTGGGGGCTTTGTTTATAGCAAACAGAGAGACAGCTAGTACCTGGAAAGCCAGAGCCTTCTGATTATTTTAAATGTTATTTAGAAGGCATAGGTCTGCCGCTGTGTAGCATTTTTTTTCTTTCTGCAATACACATTCGAATACGAACTCTTTTCTTTTGATAGAACAAGAGAAATCGAAGATAAACCTCCTTGGTCTCGGTCTTCCTTCCCGCTGTTCTTTCCCAACTATTTCACATCTGCAGGTAGGGCTAAAGTGCAGAGGCAGAAAGCGAAGACGCCTTCCCTCCCCCCTAAGCTCGAACACTAACTCTCTTAGAGGAAAGATTAGTCATGGGACTTCTTTTCCAATCCAAGGCAGAGACATCTCGATTTATTATCCATTCAGGGCTGTCCTGGAAATGCAGATGTTTCGGGCCACAGACTCTTCTCCGGGATGCAGCTGGCCTAATTCTTTATTGCTGCCCTCAGACAATGACACATAGGAGAGCTGGGCCAAGCTCTCTATGCTGCTGTTTTGCACTGAGAATGGCTAATATATGAGGTGTGTTAAGACAGCCAAGAGGAGCACTGGTGGCCCCTTGGGCAAGGTCACCAAGCTGGATTGGAACCGGCTGAGGACCTTGTAGAGTTGAGAGTTCAGCTGCTCGGTTATGATGTCATCCCTAGAGAAGTCATATTTACTTGCAAGAGCCGATCTGTGAAACCTGCATGGGCAGGAGGCAACTTAAAAGGTCACTGTTTTTGTTACCGGGAAGTGAAGGTAATCAAATTCTAGACATTGTTGCGATTCATGAGTCTGAAGTTAATTGTTGACTTGCCTCTCATTGCATATCCACAGAAAGTTACCTAATAGTCATTTTTTCAAAAATGGACATTTTCATATATCTTTAGAAATGTGTGTGTTCTCAATATACTTTTATTTTGGAAATGGGTGTTTGATTGCACGTGTGGAGCAAAAGTATGAGTTTACCACTCAAGGAAAAAGTGTATTATAATAGTCTATAGGGGGAATAAATTGCATGTAGAAACAACTGTGACTTCAAGTATGAAAAAATATTCAGAAAAGTTCAATAGTACCTTAATGTGTTAGTATTGTAGCACAAATCTATCATTGCAGATTTCCTAATTACGACTGATGATACAGTTTGAACCTACCTCTCACTCCACATCAAGGAAGGAAATGAGCATTGTGGTACACTCTAGGCTGGGGCCATTTCCCACACTTCCCTACCATTCATTGGAATTAGAGTTGCTATAGCTTTAGGACTGGGACACTTTGTAGTAGTTGAAATAAATTAAGGGGGAGAAGAAGGTCTTAGTCACGTGGTCAGGAGTTGCTATGCTTCATCGTTGAGGTGTTCCAACTTCCCATATTTACCTGGCCCACCAACCTTCCATTGCTTGCAGAAGAGTCTCAGATCAATACAATAGATAAAGATAAAGCTTAGGGTAAACGATTACTCTCTAAGCTGATGGAAATTATAATTTCAGTGAATAGCAGGCACTAGAGGGTACAGTAAGCTCACACGCATAATAAATTCGTCACTTACATGCACGGATTGATTTGTATTCTGGCTTAATTAGCCATGAAAGAGTCCATTTTCTTAAGCCTTCTTTTACTTTTCCTTTTTATTTCTTTCACCACTGCCTGCTGCAGAAGTTAATCCTCAGCTGTCAAGTTAAGAAAATTTAAAGGGACTGTAAATAAAAACATTACCAATCATGAATGCGTTTTCATATATCAACTCGAGATATCCAAGATTTTATAGACAAACTGAGACCTGTAACTCGACTGCGGAAGATTCGTCTTCCTGTCATAATTAATGTTCGTCACATCTGATCATTTGCAAATGTAACCTGCACCAATTGATGTGTTATTAACTTCTCTCAAAGCAGATGTTTTAAGATAGACCCTAAACCTATAATTTTTATGCTGCTCCATTTTACGCATCCGGGATGTAACTTTAAGAGAGTTATATATTTGTAGAACTCAGAAAAGAATAAAAGTTGATCCATAAAGTGGATGAGGGTCAGGGTGGGATAAGGGATTGGGGATGATGGACTGACAGAGGGAACGGCTTCGTTACTAAAATAACAAACTCACAAATGCATCCAGAAAATTCACCGAGAGTGTCCATGTTTATTTTAACTAGGCACCACAAAATGGGGGCGGTGAGGACAGTGGTGCGGGCCAGCTGTTGTTTTTCTTGAGGAGGCCCCAGCTCTGTGTGCTCAGGAGCACTACCAGAGAGGGCCACGCCGAGACAAATGTCCTGTCCACACTTTAAATGGCAGCTGGCTATTAAATGACTCCCAATAGGGTGAACACTTGCGATTGACAATAAGGTAATATAAGGACCATGCAGAGCAATCAGGATGGGGATGGGAATGAAAAATCTTTAATCTGAAATTACAGCTGTCAGGGTTATATTATAAAACATGAAAGTTGCATCTGCAGTTAGAATTAATGTGTCCCCAAAGCCAAGTTTCTCATAAACTGCATCTTGCAGATACATATTTTATAAATAGGCTACCAGTCTTCTATAAATCAAAGAGAGCTGTGGCCTATATTAAGGAATTAAAAGGGGTCATCTCTCGCAGCACTGGTATTTGTTGAGCAGCGCAAGTGGGTAGGGGGAGGAGTACAGTGTGAAATGAACATCGATTTCCAAAGTCCGGCAGCGAGGTTAGCAGCGTTAGTCCTGCACAATAAGACCCCACCGATCCTGGTACCACATTCAAAGGACAGTCAGATGCACTTCCTAATAAGCTGTGAGTGAGGAGAAAGGGAACCTGAGCATACTGTCAGGAAACGTGTCCTCCTGGAAACCTCGCCCCCTCCCCCACAGTGTGAATTTTGTTTAGCAGAGTTTTCCTTTTTAAAAAATCTATTTTGAACACTTGGGGAGAATCCCATTCTTTTAAAATTAGTCACGGTTCAGACAAGATGGTTTCAAATCAGATATACATAGAAAGCCATATTAATAATTTCACATGCATGCGTAACGTTCAGGCCTCGGGAGAGAGAGATCATTTTTTTAAACGAGTTATTTTCTGTTTCAAGTATACACATCTAGTGCCAACAGGTCTTATACTGTAGATCCCTGAGAACATGAAGCACTTAGTTTCTCAGTGGCTCACATCCCGTCTGTGTATTTGATGATGGCTCTCACTTGGGGGTCAGGGATGCCTCTTAAGAGTAGCCTCTGAACAGCTCTATAGGCTTATAGACATAAAAATAGGCCCCTTTCAGAACTACTTAGAATGGAGAAATGTTAAACAAACTCACAGGAGGCCACGTGCACAAGCAGGGTTCCCTCCCACATGATGTATATAACCTGTTGTATTACGCAGAGTTCTCTAGAGGAACAGAACTGATGCAATATATATATATATATATGTATTATATATATGTGTGTGTGTATGTATATATATGTGTGTGTGTATGTATATATATGTGTGTGTGTGATATAAATGATACATATATAATTAATCATATATATGCACATATATATGACATATGTAGGCTATAGTTCTGCTAGTCAACAGTTGCTGCCTGCCAATGAAAAGCCCAAGAATCTAAGAGTTGTTTAGTCCTCCCACTTATAAGTCTCTTTTGTCCTCCTACTGTTTTCCTTCTCTAGGCTGGATGTCTCAGCTGGTCTTCAGTATATGCTAGAATCCTGCAGAAATACGCTCTAATGCCAACAGGAAGATAACACAGAACTGATAGGCAAAGGAAAGAAGCAAGGAGTGGGTGTTATGAAAATGATGTCATCAGCTCAGTTCCCGTCTGTATCCTCCAACTCTCTAGAGTGACTACCAGATGCAGTGTGCAGACTCCAAGCCCCCAAAATAAGAAGCGTAAGAGGATGTTTTATATTTGACCTTTGACTTAGAGAAAATGAAGAAAAGTGACTCAGAAGGCCATTAGACAGATCACTTTGAATTTGGTTATTACCCCGAAGTGGCTGATCTTGTCTGAATTTGGTTACCAAACTATCCACACTATACCCCATTTGCAAATGATGAGGAAAAGAATGAAGTCACTGATATAATACTGTTTAATATGATCATATGATCAAAACATAATAAACACAAATAAAAGCTACTATTTGCCCACATCACCTTTCCATAAATAAGAGAATAGTTGGCAGTTTAATTATCAAAGTTAAGAATATTAGACTAAATCCCTATCCTTTCAAAACTGAGAAGACACATTTTCTTCCATACAAAATATGATTGCAGAAATATGGCACCATACAAATATATATTATAACGTTGCTTAGTTTGTATTGGAATATTATTTGTAATATAAATGTTTTTACTTAAAGTAAATCAAATCATATATATTTGCTGTGATGTAATATAAAATGAAACGCTAAATTTCAGTGTCTATGAATATCAGAAATATAATGATGGATATAGAGATGTCTCAAGCCCCCCCAAAAAAAAAACCATAAGCCTACAGCTCAAGCATGAGGAGGAGTTTAAATCTCCAGCACCCAAGGAAAAGCAAGACATGGTCATTGGCGTTGATAATCTCAGGTCTGGGATGTGGTAGAGAAAGGCAGGTCTCTAGAGCTTGATGGACATCCAGTCTATCCAATCAGAAAATTTGTGATCAGTGGGAAAACCCTATCTCTAAATCATGGTAGAAAATGACTGAGTAAGACAACTGAATAATGGTATCTGGACTTCACTGTGCATGAGCAAGCATGAGCAAGCACGTGAGGACGCATGTACACACACATACACATGCACACACACATGTACCCACTAGGACACATACTGCACATGTACACAAATTTCAAATAAACTGTGGGGAAAGATGGAAGAATGGAAGAGGAGAGAAAGTCAGACAAACAGACAGAGACAGAGAGACTGACAGAGACAGAGGTAGAGACAGGAACAGAGAGGACCTGAAAAGCCATTTCCTTCCTTTGCAGTGCTTCAGAAAGTAAAGACTGTCGAACCTTCCATGCGTATCTGACACCCCCAGCATGGTGAGGTAGAAAACAGACCAAGTAGGCAAGTGTGTGGTAGATCTAGCGATAAAGCCTCCTAGGGTCATCCGGGAACTGACCAAAGCAAGGAGACCTTAAGGAGACCCTGAGAAAGAGTCTAAGTAGAAGCACCAATGGGTGACCACTCTGAGCCCTTTGACTTTGCAGTTGGTGGAAAGGCCAAAGAGAAGCTCCACCTTCTCTGAAGCCGCACAGGACTCCCCAGTTTGCCCCGAGCCTAGTCACTGTCTCTTGGCTTCCGTCCCAGCCACGCTGACCCTAAAGCCACGGTCCCTCTTGCCAGCTGTTCTCTACTAGAATCGAGAGTCGCTTTTTGGCTGACAACCTGATTGGATTGAGAGATGCCTAGCAGATGGGTGGGGCACAATTCTTGTGTCTGTGGGGTTATTTGCAGAGAAAACAATCGTGTCAGTCAGCAAACTAAGCGAGCAGGACTTACCCTAAATGCAGAGGGTGCCGTTCAACAGGCTCAGGGCTGGAATAGGATAAACCGCAGAAGTGAGTGGCTGTTGTGGACATTAAATGGACACACTGTTTTATCATTTTAAGTACAACATCTGACAACTTGATGCATGTATGCCATGCACTGATGGCAATTTGTGCCCATTTCCCTTCTCATCTCTTCTCATGTTCTTGGACCCTCTTCTTCCAAACGAATCCACTTCCTACTCTCTTTTCTTTCTGTGTAACGTCTCATGCAGGCAGTCACAGCACCCATGTGTTCATGGTTACACTGGCCATGTAATATGTAGAACACAGCGTTTCATAGCAGGCCTCCCCTTCATCCAGCTCTTGCAATCTTTCCACCTCCTTTACAGATGTGTTCCTTGAGCCTTGGCGGAGGTGACATTGATATTGTGATTAGGGCTAGACACCCAGCATTCTCTTATTCTCCATTATGAATCTCTGTCTTGATTATTGCCCACTACAGAAAGAAATGCTTCCAGAGTGAGCTCATAGCTCTGGTGTAAGGCTATAGAAGGCAGTTTGGCCATGACCTCATTTAGTATGAAATCAGTAGGAAATCTTCCCTAAGTTTTGGACCCAGCTTAACAGTAACACAGAACAGGCTGCATTTCATCCAGAAAGAAGTTGGTTGCTCTCCTCCCCAAAACAACTGTACCACTACTGCATCTGTGGCCACATTTTGTCTGGCAGCGTCAGTGTTGCAATACAGAGAGTCCACAACTGGGTAGCCTTTTCTTCCACATAAGCCTGCAGAACGTCTTAGGGATGGTGAATGCTAGCTCTCCCTCAGGGAGGAAGAGCTACCAGTTCAGTTCCAGCTTTTGGAAATCTCTATGTTGTATTTGAAGCATGTGGTATCTTCAGCAATCTTAAAGTCTTATTCTGAGTCTGGTAAGAAAATTTGAGCAATAACAGTAGTCTGTATTGTTTGGGTGTTGGTGAGGGATTCCTGGCCAATAACTTCTGCCTAGCACTGGGATATTTGTTTAATATTCTATGTCTTCTGAATGCAGCCTTTTCCTCCTATACAGGGCAAGTCCATCTCAACTGTTTTGAAAAATTAACTATATCTTTCAGCTGTCATATAATGTAATGGAATTCTATTTGTCTTTGTCCTACATTCTTAGTATTACCTGACCCCTTCTGAATCGCTGACTTTCCCCATTTCCTTGTCTCATCTTTCTTAAATCTTTCTCATCATAGAATACACATACCACTTTCATGTCGCATGTGGTTTAATATCTACAAACTTTCTTTTCTCTTCCACCGAGTCACTAGACTATGGCCTTAGAAGTAGGCAGTCAGGGTCTCCATGAAACTTGTTTAATGCAGTGTGATTTTTGCTAATGTTCTGAATTATCGATGTCAGATTGTACAATCTCAGCCTTTGAACAGTCTTGCACCAGTGGCTCTTCTAGGAGTTTCCTGCCCTTCATCCCCACGATGCCTGCACCATTAACCTCTCATTCTAAGGCTACGAACTTCCAGCTGAGAATCTACCATTTCCTCCAGGTCTCCATTCTGCAGACAACCACTGTGAGTCTATTCAGCCTTTGATCTGCTCACATGAGCCAATTTAATCAATCCCCATATACATAGTCTGCGTTCTCTCTTAGGAGAACTCTGATTCATATGTGGACCTTCCAAAGGAGAGCCCAAGAAAGAAGCTGAAGGGTGAAGAGTAAAGAAATGGTGCAACACATCACACTTTCTCTCTCTCTGCCTCCTGTCCTTGTCAGTAGCATCCCTAAGGGCACTCTACCTACTAGTGACAGTTAAATCACTTTCAGCTTTCTGTTCTACTTTGTCTTTTCCCTAGACTCAGTGTCTGGATCATACTGTACATGAACATCAACAAAAATGTTCCTTCTAAGAGGTCTACATTTTGTTTCCCTAAACTGCTAGCCTTGAATTAGCCTAGCATCCCCTCCTTTTGTTGCCAGGCATTTTCATCATTTCATTCCTGGATCTGTTATCCATCATTTCTCCTTTCCCCATTTTCCCACCTCCTGAAACCATTAGTCAGCCTACTTTTTGTTTCTGTTGATTAGTTTTGGATACATCCTATATATGGTGTGCCATGGATTGAAGTGTGTTGCCCTGTGATGTTCCAACTTCTTAGATTACCACATTTAGAAGATGAGCTTTGTAGAAAGGTAATTCAGACTAAGAGAGGTCATAGCATTGGAGGCCAGTGCAAAAGAACTAGTGTTTTCTGTAAAGAGGAAGAAATAGCAGGCTGTCAGCATATAGGGGAAAGGTCATGTGAAGACACAGTAAGAAGGTAACCAAAGAGTGATTTCTGGGAGAAAAAAATCTATGTTTTTGATATTGAGCTTTGATGCTCAAGAAGTGTGAGAAGGACTAAAAAGATGTCTCAGTGTTGCAGAAAACTGGCCAATGTTGCAGAGGACCTAGGTTCAGTTCCTAGCACCACCATGCTGGCTTACAACCATCCACTACTCTGGTTCCAATGGATTCAGAACCCTTTTCTGGTCTCTTTGAGTAGTATGTATGAACAAGTACAGGGTATATTTTCATACACAAGGCAAAATACTCCTTTCACATAAAATAAAAATAAATAAATCTTTAAAAAGAAAAACTGTGACAAGGTAAATTTGTGTGAAATAACCCAGTCGGTGAACTTTGTTATGAAAGCCATTTAGTACATGGAAGTCATGCAATCTTCCACTTAGTTTAATATGTTTAGTATTTAATATGTATTGATACTCCATCTTTTTCATTGCCAAATAAAATTCTATCATATGCATAGTGATAGATTATTCTGAAAATCTCTCTTTTTTGTAAGATTCCTTGTTTGTACACTTAATTTTTTTATTAGATATATTTTTTTACTTACATTTCAAATGTTATTCCCCTTCCTGGTTTCCTGTCCATAAACCCCCATTCCTCCCCTCTTCCTCCCCCATACAGGTATTCCCCCTAAACATCCCCTTTACCGCCCTCCCCCATATTCCCCTGCACTGGGGGTCCAACCTTGGCAGGACCAAGGGCTTCCCCTTCCACTGGTGCCCCAACAAGGCTATTTTCTGCTACACATGCAGTTGGAGCCCTGGGTCAGTCCATGTATAGTCTTTAGGTAGTGGTTTAGTCTCTGGAAGCTCTGCTGAAAATATCTATTACATTCAAAGAGAATAGAGCTATAATCTCTAACATGTTTAATCTGTGCACATATGCACAATACCACATTTTCTGAATCTAGTATATAATAATATACATTGCATTTTGACTATTATGGGCAAAACACTTATGAATCCAAGCACAAGGGTGCCTACCTGCCTTCTTAACACTTGGGAAGCAGTTGGAGAACAGTTATGAGTTCAAGGCCCAAAGGTTGCTATAAAGGTTGATGATATATCTCAATGTTTGCCTAATATTAAGTAGGCCTACAGTTTGAAGGAAAGTGTGAGCAGATGTCCGTGCAAACTCTCGCTTTTGTTTGCAGCTCAGTGGATGCAACAGAAAATGAAGTAACAAGTACATAGTCCTGTGGGATTGTGACATGCAGTTTCACTTGACAATAAGTCTCTACCCCAAATAAATTGCAGATTAAGAGGTGCCCAATTAGTGGCTTCATGGTCACAGCTCATGATGAAACTTGAGTTTTCAAGTGTCAACGCTTTTTCTGTTAGAAGAACAAGTTTAAGGTGAACTAAAGCTGATTATTCAGTTGGTCCATAGACACAGTGTTTCATGGTTTGGCCAGAATGACTTCACTCTCTCTTATCCAGAGTCCATCCTGGTTTCGGTCCTTTCTAGACTATAAGTGTTCTGAAATCCCCCTGTACAAGAAAGGTTTCAAAAACAGGCATACTTTTTTTTTTATAGACAGCTTGAATTCCTCCAAGTTTCTATGTGCTTGGCTTCTGATACAGATAAGTGTCCTTTCATTTTTCTCTCCTCTTTGAGATATGTTCTCTTAGCTGACTAAAATATATTCCTCTGTTGGTTTTAAATCCAAGTCATGATAACTCTGTCTCAGGTGGACTTTGATGTCTAGGATCTGCAGTGGGCTTTCCTCCTGACTAGTGCTACGCAGGCATAAGCATGCTTGGTTCTCAGAGTTTACTCAGGCAGGATCCTTTCATTTCTCTGATGATCAAGAACAGAAGGCCTAGTAGCCACAGGGAAAAAATGACAAGAGCTATGTTAATGTCTTAACCTATCCACTTCTGTTCCTCAACCACTCAAAAATGATCTGTGTGACACAATATCAAAGGTCTGTCCAATTTGAGGGAGATTGGTATTCTATGAGTATTTACTTAAGTGGTAACACAATTTAAGTAAAAACTGTGTTCTATTGTGATAGTACATGCCTTAAATGATCCTCCTTGTAAGTTCCTGCACAATTCTGCCAGTCCATCTCAAGCCTACTGCCAAAGAGATGCTCCCTCAAAGTGATTTTTTTAATCAATGCCCATAGTATCTTCTCAAACTTTATTTTTTAAATAAAAATATTTGTCTCTCTGGTCATTTCTATACCTTGCAGAGTACCATCAGGTTGGATTTCCCTCAAAGCTTTCTTCTTCTCCAAGGGCATCAAAATATAGTCTGGAAAGAAAGGAAACTTCTAATGTTTTGTAACACAGTAGGCTGACTACAGTTTTCAAAATTAATTACATTTTAAAAAATACCAGAAGATTGTGAATGTTCTCACACAAAGAAAACAGAAGTTTTGAGGAGATGGGAATCCCAAATACTCAAACACTGTCACTGCGGATGTGTTGAAATACCACACTGGACCAAATGTGTATGATTTTTGTTTCAATTTTAAAAGTTAGATAAAATACATTGGTTTTCAATATTCTTTCAGAAATATTTCAGTTTCAAGCACATGGCTATGTCCACCATAACTTATCACCATGTGTAGCCTTGGAGCAACCATGAAATTATACCTGCACATCGAGCTTCCTGGCTAAAGTATGGTCAGTGGAACTGAGCAGACTCTGTCAGGTCTCCCTGCCCTCCCACTCTTGAAGGACCCAGACAATGTTTTCCAAAGTCACAAGTTTGAAGACCCTTGCTGCTCTGCAACAGGGAGTCCATGCCTCAGTCACCTCTGCTGCATCTGTTGCAACTAAGAAGACAGTGCAAGGCCCGCCATCCTCTGAGTAAATTTTTTTAAACAGGAATCTAAGTATGATGCACACAATTACCATCCTCTACCTGTAGCCCTGGAGTAAGGAAAGGGCATTTCTGTGTGGGCTGTGGAAGGCAGGCAATACTTGGACATTCTGCATGCTTAGGGTGCTTTCAGAACAGCCAAGGGCACTACCACCCCAAGATCATATGTGCCATGAAGAGTCAGAAGCATACAGTGACATTAATATCCTGGGCTTTCTTTAACAATTCCCTTGGTGAATACACGGAGAACATTTGCAAGGTCTTCAACTACAACAAGTTCTTCCCGTGAACACAGGAGTGAAAGATGGAGCGACTGTCTATAAATTTGCTTGTTGTTAGGGCTACACCATGAAAGACATCCAGGAATTCAAAGCAAAGAATGTTGGGGGCCAAACACTGTCTACAACTTCCAGTTCCACATATCCAGTTATGATAGCTTTGGACCCTCCATGCCATGCTTTGAAACCATCCCATATAACAATCTGCCTGCATGGCAGCATGCCCTTCAGGATCCAAATGCTAATGCATTCATGGTGGTGCCCATCCAGGGTGAAGCAGGTGTTACTGTTCCAGATCCAGGACACCTGATAGGAGTTTGAGAATTCTGCACCAGGTCCTATTTATTGCTGATAAAATATAGTCAGTATTGGCCAGAACTGGGAGGTGGTTAGCTGTGGATTATGAGAATGTCAGACATGACATAGTTTTTCTTGGTAAGGCTCTTTCTGGTGGCTTATTCTCTGTGTCTACAGTGCTGTATTATAATGAGATAATGCTGACTGGATGAGCATGGCTTCACATATCGTGGCAATCCACTAGGCTGACAAGTTGCCAATATATCTCTTGATGTTTAGTAGAAGGGAAAGAATCTTGCTAAGGATGCAGGCAAGGTGGGCATCATTTTGAGAAAGGAGCTCATGAAGCCGCCCTCTGGTGTGACTGCTATAAGAGGGAAACAGTTGCTAAATCATCAGAAAAACCAAAGATTGTAATTTTTGGATGGTGTGTGCGTGCAACTCCCAGATAATGGGCATCTAGCCAAGCCAACCCATGCTACCAAGCGATATCACGAGGGTCACAACTCCTCTTGTGATCAAGGAAGATGAGATCTAGGAGTCAGTGGAAATCATAAACAAGACCATCTTATCCTTCTAAGAGTAGGAACTGCTCACTGGCCTCTGGAAGCCATCTTCAGACAGGGCTTTTGTGAAATTCTGCTCACAAGGAGTAGATTCACATCATATGCTGTATAGAGAGGAAACAATATATGTAAGTATTATTAGTCATGAACTGAGATTAATTATAATGAGTAAGTATCATGAAGAGCTAAGGGGACAACCTTTAACCAATAAAATGAACTTGGAGTGTTTGGCCAATTGCAGTGCTACTCTAAATGACTATCTCCAGAATGATTAGCAGCAAGCTGTCAAGAGGCTGCTCTCACAGGCTGAGCACAGTAGATGACACCTTTAACCCCATACCTTTAGATGGGGGAAATAAGTAACCTCTCTGTAGAGGGAAATCCAAGGGAGTCATACCACGCTCTCCCAAATAGAAAACTCACAAAGAAAGGTACACTTTCATTTACTGTAACACCAACCCAACAACAGACCAGCATGTAGAACTCTTTTTTCAAACTTAATATAGCTATGCACTTTATGCTGTTGAACCAGAAAAACCACAAATATATTACTAGTTGGACTGCAGAAGACAAAAGGAAAGAGGGCCATGAGCAGATAAAAGACTACTGATGAGAGTCTCAACACAAATGGATGGCAGTAAATCCATGAGGAAGTTTGAGCACAGGATGCACTGTTAGGGATGGCAATGAAGTTATGTCAAGTACAGAGGCAGGAATGGAAACAGAGAGGTTAAAGTCAAGTCTACCCGCTGCAGCTTACCAAGCAGTGGTCCTGCATGGCGGAAGCTGAACATTCAATATACACCTCCTTTAGGAATACCAAAGGGAGAAGAAGCCCTGGGTCCTGCCAAGGGTGGACCCCCCCAGTGTAGGAGAATGTCAGGGCAGGAGACGGGAAAGGGTGGGTGGTTGGGTAGGGGAAAGGGGATAACATTGAAATGTAAATAAAAATTTCCAATAAACAAACAAACAAACAAAATGTCATAAACTGGTGATGAACAATCTATTGTAGGTAAAAAGATAGAAAATAAATGATTGGCTAGTTTATACAAGACTTCAAAATAAGACATAAGCAGCTGACTTGTCTCTTGACAAAACCTTGCTACCTTATGACATAAAAACTATTGCTTTAAACTTATGATGCACTCGTGGGGCTAGGAAAATAGATAAGGAATGTTTAGTCAAGTACTGGTCTTAATGAAAAGACATGTACACACACACACACACACACACACACACACACACACACACAAAGAATTCCCTCAAGAATTTTCTAAAGGGCTTGCCTGAGTTTAGTATTAGCAAGGTTTCTACTGCAAATTGTAATTTCAAAAGTCCTCTTTTGGGGACCTAAGATATGAAAGTGCTTTCTGATCGCTCACGTTCAATTCGAGCACACCAGTTCATGAACTCTAAGCTCACAGCTCCTACTCACCTGTTCGTGAGGCACACCTAACTGTGTATCAGTGGAGGAGAAAAATACAACCATAAATCCTTCTTAAATATAAACAGATAATCAAAAGTTTTCACAGTAAGCAAGAAGAAAAATATAAAATATAAATAACTAGATAAGTTAACAGAAATTTTAAAAAGGTAGAGCAATCCAAAAGAAATGTTTTAAAAAGTGATAACTGATCCCTTCCAGACATTCAAAAAAGACTGTAGGTCCAAAGCAAGAATATGATGCTATGAAAAATAAATTATAAAAATTTGCTTAAGTGAATGTTTTCAGTTGAAACAATAAATACATTTAAAAGACATCAAGAATTATAAAGAAAATACAAAAATACTAAATATGTGTGTGAGAAGGGACAAATAAACAGAGAAATGTGGAAGAAGTTTTGAAGCCAAGAGAAAGCCTCAAACTTTCGTTCGAATGGGTTATCTCTAGGATCAGTAGCAAGTAGACTAGGGAAACAGGGGTGGAAAGGAGAAAGGTAAGAGTTTTTAAAATTTGAGTGAAAATGTTGCCGTTCAGCAGGAGTCCGAGAAGAGGAGCCATCGAGAAAGGGTCTGATTCCAGGCAAAGATGAGGTACAATAAACAGCGAGGTGGCCAACGTGGATTCAGGTGTTCAATTTCTCGTTTGTATCAGACGTCCAGCTTAAATTCCAGTTGGAATCCAATGCCAATGGTTCCGGCAGTGATGCAAAAACAGCAGTCACAGCAAAGACTGCAGTGAATTTGCCAACACTGAGTGTGTGCAGGGAACACACTTGGTTCCAGATCATTTCTGTGTGGTGCTACAGAGGGCAGAGAGGAACAATCTGAGAAGAAACATCCATTGGAGTGAATGGGGAACAGTATCCTGGAGACCGAGTGAACTTCAGGTGTGCTACTCGTCATGTGTGTCAAAACCTGCCTGTCTGTAAAGGAGATAGGAACTTAGCAGTGGCTGACGACTCTTGCAGCCTGGAGTTTTGGTTGCACCGTGAAAGCTGCCACTGCACCATGGAAGGACCGGATGCAGAATAAAGTACAGTCAAGAGAAACAAAGACTTGCTTTTCTAGTATGTGACAGCATGGCGTAGGAAAACAACTACAGAAACAATACTCTCCATGTTGAAGTTGGAAATGGTATACAATGATAATCTCAGGCGGGCCAAAGAGAAGCCATGCTTTGTATGTGAAGAGAAGGCAGAAACCTCGGGAGCAGCTGCTAAGGCTGGTAGATCTGCTGCGGCAGGACGGAGGAGTTGCCTTTTGAGTGTTTTGAATTTTTCCAGTGAGATAAGAAAAGAGGAAGGAGACTAAAGGCAGGAGATGATCCTGAGGCTTCCACAGTAGAAGAACAAAGGTCCTTGAAGCACTGAAGCTCCAGTACAGCACTCAGAGCCCACTAGAGCTTAGCAGTGGTGAGCTTTGGTCGCCTGACTGCAGTTTTCCTCCTCTCTGGGCAACCCCTTGAACAGTTGGATTATGGGTAAAGAGACAGATTTCATAGGCTTGGGGTTCTGCTCAGCCTACATAATGGCTACTGAGATGAGCAAAGGTGCTGAGGTTATTATCAAGGAGGCTGGGATGAGGACATAGCACAGAACTGAAGCTCAGAAGGGGATGATGAGTACAGGAAAGCTGGAGAGAAAGGAGTTTCAGTCTCCTGGGTACTGGAGAGGATAGAAAAAAGAAAGAGAAAGAAAGAGTGGGAGGGAAGGAATGCATGAAGGAGATGAGAGGGGGTGGGAGGGGAGAGAGGAAAGGAGGAAGGAGGGAAGGAAGGAAGGAAGGAAGGAAGGAAGGAAGGAAGGAGGGAAAATAATAGAATCAGAAGAAAGAAGAGGAGAGAAGGAAACCAAGGAAGAAGGAGAGTGAGAAACAAAGAAAGAGAAAGGAAGGAGGGAAAGGAAGATAAAAACAAAAGGTATAAAGAAATAAAATTAAAAGAGAAAAGGAAATATTGACGAGTATAGAAAGGGGGAGAGTCAAGGGAACAGTGCACTGAGATTGGTGGGTCTAAAGTTAAGAGTAGAAAGGGAGATGAAGATCAAGACAGTGTGGCTGGAGTGGATAGAGTGGGTGGGAGCAAGTGATGCATGAGACATAAGAAAGTCAAGAACTTGATTCACACTGCTCTTGGATCCATACAACTCTCCATAGAGCATAAATACTAAAATCGAGATTCATAGCTAGATGTCTGTTAAAGATAGAGTGAATTCATAGGTTCTTCCTCTTAATCTGGGGTGAGGGAACAGTGTCTTGGGGACCAGATGATGTTCATAGCCAGAAAGAATAGAGTAACTTAGTCAAGTATGGACTGGGCTGTTTCTGAACAAGAATGTTTGAAGTAGAGGGCGTGTTATAAATGTCTAGAGAAAGCAGCAAGACCAGGAAAGTCCCCCTCCTTTCCTTTGGGAGGAGTGATATGAAGACTGTGGAGAAAAGATGGTTCAGGACCAGGGAGTGCAACAAAAAGAATCTAGACGCACCACTGCAGAAAGGTATAGGTCAACCACCCCTCCATTAATTGAGTCATCATGATATGTCTTAAAGTATTTTAAGTTGACAATTTTTTTATTTTTATGGTGGATTGAACATTAAAAATAATACAGTAAAATTATTTTAAAATACATATGAACATATGGGGCTAGAGAGATGACTCAAGGTTAAAATGACTGCCTGCTCTTGCACAGGACTCAGATTCAGTTCCTAGAACATACATAGCAACCAACCCTCTGTAACTCTAGCTCCAGGAGATCTTACGCCGTACACTCTTCTGGTCACCTTGCAAACCATACACTCCAAAGGTGAACAATATATGTGTAAACAAAACACTCATACACATAAAATAATTCTTTTAAAAAAGACAAGTAATTGAAATAAACAAAATTTAAAGTCAGTAATATAAGAACTACCAAAGAGCATAGAAATAGTTTTGCACGACGGTATAGATCAGTGGCTTTCAACCTTCCTAATGCTTATGTTGTGGTGACCCTCAAAGAAAAAATTGTTTTGTTGCTGCTTCATAACTGGAATTTATTACTGTTTTGAACTGTAATGTAAATATCTGTTATGCAAGATATCTGATATGTTACCCCCAACAAAGGATTATTTGACCCCCCCAATGGGCTGTCACCCACTGTTTGAGAACCTTTATATAGATTGTTGTGTCAACTTAAACTGAATATTTGTGTCAAACCAACGGGTTTTAAAGACTCAGTGGCTTACAAATGAGAAGTTGGTATTTCACTCACATTAAAAGCTCATTCAAGTTTAGCCTAGCGTATATTCTAGAGGTTTTATTTCCAAGCTTCAACATTGTAGATATCACCACAAATGAAATTATTGGCAGTGGGGAGACACACTAGAACTCTTTAAACCCCTGTACAGCAACACCAACACCATTTCCTGTCATTTCGTCTTTTAACTGGGAAATTCAGTCTCCAACTGTGATCACTTAGCATTGTTTAATATGTTACATAAGTTTTAAAAGGTTCATGTTTATTTACCAGTGATCAAAGAGATAGCTGAACTATTTCAGAGGTTACATAGGTTTCCTTAAAGATCATAGTGAACAAAACTCCCAGTGAGGTCAGGAGCTTTCCTGATAAGTGGAATTATGTGCATTTGATGTGACCTTGATGTTTCTCTATTGGATTCTTGGGCTGTGCCTTTGTTTTGGAATCATCCATTGCTGACATTGGGTGGCCCATCCTCCAGCCCTCTTCTGGCTTATAGCAAAGTGTATGGCTTAAGATCTCCTGCTTACAGCTTACACACTCATGTTGGGCCCCAACACCAATGATTCTTCAGCTCTCTTACTAGTTACGTGCAAGCACTAATTCACATGGTTGGTAGACCCAAGTCACTACTGTTGTGCAGAAGTATTCACAAAATAAAAAGTAAAAGAAAAATTGTCGATGAATTTTAGCTAACTGGAAGTTGCATGTGGTGTGGAAGGATAGAAATCAACTTCCTTCATTGTACTGAGATTAGAAATGAAAATTCTTCAGGTTGATCAGAAAGAATAGAAGTCAGAAAAAGGTACACAATTATGGTGGAATTGGGCTAAGTAAAGGTCAATAGAATTATTATCAACTACTTTGCATATTTACAATATATAATTGTATGTATAATTGGCACATAAAAGCCACATATATTTTAATTTCATTTCATTATTATCTTAATTTTTTAATTTTATACAATTACAGCATACAGTTACATGATAGTTCACTGCACCACACCCCATAATGGTGAAACCAATATAATCAGGATTTCTCCACCTCTTTCCCTCCTCCTCCCCCTCGCTCAGCGTTTATCATTTGTTTGCACGTGTGCTGAGAACTTTGAGTTCCTATCTTCTACTTCTTTACAATAAAACAAAATAAACTCTAGTTACCCTAATGTGCTACAAAATGCTAGTAAATTTAAAAAAAAAACAACACTTATGGAGCTCAGGAGGTGTCTCGGTCATTACATGCCTGCCACAGAAGCACAAGCACCTGTGTTTACATTTCCTGACTCACAGAGAAGCCATGGTCCATGGGCTAGCATATAGTCTGTTGGTTTACCAACCTACCTGAACGGATGCGTTCTAGGCTGCAGGTGACCATGTCTCAAGAAATAAGGTTGGGGAAAAGTAAGGAAGCATGATCACCCGTAGACACAGATCTACAGAAACACAGATACTAAATATCCACAAACTATCAACTTGCCACTGTTAAAATTAAGATTAACACCAGCCCGAGTCTCACGCTCAATCCACTGACAAATTGAAGCAATACATCAGGTAAGAAACATACAAATTGAATGTATACAAGCAATGCTTGATCTTCATAAGAAGGAGAAACTGAACCAATACTGATTTGGGCACTTTTCTTGTGTTGGTTCTATCACTGACCCATTGCTAATCGCACTGGTGAACAATGGCCTCTTCACGTTGAGGGTTTGGATAAGAGTCCATGGCTTTAGGCTTTGGATGCTCTGGGTGCTCTGTGACTTAGAGGGAGTCTCAAGAAGAAGAGAGAAAAGTCTCTCAAATCCCTCCCTGTTTCTCCTGGATACGGTTGTCTGTACCTAGACCTTATGACAACTGTGGGAGCTGTGTTTGAGGGCCCAGCTCGGGGTAAGTAGGGTTTAGGAAACTGATCGTATGCCTCTGAGCTTTTTGATTTCTAGATTCGTTGTTGCTGTTTGCTGTTTTGCTTTTGATTTTCTGATTTTGTTTTTGTTTTTTTTACAAAACTATTCCTTGTTTATACCTTCCTTTTCAGAAGCAGTATTTGTTCCTGCCTAACATGTGAAAGCCATTTTACATAATCTTTCCCAACTTTCCATAGAATACCCTTGAGGGATGAGCAGTCCAGGCTAGCCGCTGAGTATTTTGTTTTCTGTTATTTTCTTTCCAAATGGGCTGGTCTAGACCGCTTCACCACTGACTGGTCATAGCAGGTCCTGGGAATAGCTGCCTAGGGGTACAAGTTCCTTTTAGGGAAGAAGGTTCTAGAAGGCCCTGAGCACTGGACTTTTAGTGGGATGGTTCAATGTTCCCATGGAGAAATGCCTACAGAACACAATCCATGATCTACACTTGCTTTCTCCATTCATAGTTTGAGGCCTCAGATGGAATGGAAAGGGAATAATTGTTCTTATGAATTAAAGATGACTCTGACAATATATTTCTTCCCAGGACCTAATAAACAGGAAAAGGCAAGTGATCAGGATGTGGCCTTAATTATTACTCGATTCACTTCAGACTGCTACAAAAAACCACAAAAGAGCTATCATTACAAGCATCTTTTTTAATGTCAAACTTCTTTTTTTTAATTACAAAGGGTTTTTAAATAAGTGTCTAAGTTTATTCAAGTTTAAGATGGCATCCTAAAAGTGATGGCATGCTTGTACATAATAATAATGATAATAATAATAATAATAATAATATAGTAAGATTAAAAGAAACCTTCTAGTCTTGAGCTATTGTTTTACATCGTTAGTAAATATTCAAAACCACAGAATAGACCAGTACTTATAAATGAAAAAGCAATTTTGGATTGAAATAAACTTCACCATATAGGTATTCTGTGGTTCTGCATAGATTGAAACCATTTTCAAGCTGACCAAATATTCATTACTGCCCACTACTAGTAGAGGCATGCTAATTTACTCAATTCTGTATGTTTTGACAGATAACTGCTTTCTTTGCAATCCTGTACTGGTTGAGCAATAGAAACACACACACACACAGACACACACAAACACACATACACACACAAACATACACACACACAGAGACACACACAAACACACACACAGACACACACACACAGAGACACACACACACACATACACACACAGACACACACAGACACACACATACACACACCCAGACACACACACAGAGACACACAAACACACACACAGACACAGACACACACACAGATGTTAAAAGTGTAATTTTCTATAGTCTACTTAATCTATTAATCTACCTTGATATTCAAGTACAATTCATGAGAAAGATTACAATAACAAAGGAATAAACATCCCGAAGTACTCGTTTGTATCAATATTTCTGGTCTCATTTTATGTGGTTTAATTCCAATTTCTTGCTGTTGGAAGGAGTGCCCTGTGGACACACTGACGGTGGCAGCTTGGATGTAGGAGACAAAGACTAAAGTCTTGACTCACGTTCTATCCTGGCTCCTGACCTCACTGGGAGTGGTAAAGATCACATATTCTGAAACGTGACAGTGTAATTTTGATGCTTGGTTCCACCCTAGTAGATTTGTGACTTGAAGAAGAAACTTGATCGTTCAGGGCCTCTTTTTAGTTCCCTGTGAAAATGAGAGAAATGGCAGTATCTATGTCTTTTGGTTGCCGTAGGCTTACTTTTTCTTAGTGTATATCATGACTTTTGGCAAGAAAAGTTCATAGCTAGTGCTATGCATGGATTTTCTTTATCGTTGGCTCTCCCTATATGATATATCCACATCCTAGCATGCAAAAACATCATAGAGTGGAAGTATTTCAAAAGAAAATTCCGTAACATTCCAAAAACTAATTCTTGAATTTGCCACATGCTAAACAATAAACCATTTTCATTTATGTATGTATGTATTATGTATGTATGTATCATGTATTATGTATTATGTATGTATGTACGTATCATGTATTGTGTATTATGTATGTATGTATCATGTATTATGTATGTATGTATGTATCATGTATTATGTATTATGTATGTATGTATCATGTATTATGTATTATGTATGTATGTATCATGTATATGTATTATGTATGTATGTATCATGTATTATGTATTATGTATTATGTATGTATGTATGTATGTATGATGTACCTGCCTCCGAGCATTTCAGATTTTTATAGCTCTGGTTATTTTGCTATTTCTCACCCCTCACTTTCCATACTAGCTAACTAATCCTGTGTTGATTGTATCTGTATTTACCATGTATGAACTATCCTTCTGCTTTATTCTCATTCATATATATATGTATTAATACATATGCACATACATTCATACATATATTGCATCAATCCTTTAGATAATGAGTACATGGTATTAGGTATTATATTGTTGTGGGAGATTCCTTTAAATCGGCTACATGCAAATACCATGCCATTTTATGGAAGGAATTTGAGCCTTCTCTGGTTTAAGGACTAGGGAGCCTTGAACTTCTAAAAGCATAATAGATACAAAACAATTTAAGCCTTCACTGACTTAAATGGGTAGTTACCGTGGTTAACCTCACTTTTGTAGATAAGGAACTTATGTCTACCACTTGTTTGGGAAAATGACTCCATTACTGTTGTTATGGGCTATATTGTTAAAGCTATTTATTCTTGTCTTCTCATCTTTAAGATGAAAAAAAACTCTTTTCCTCTATGAGTTGTGGCAAGAACTGGAAGCTATAAATCAAGTCAAATCATGGCAAAGTCCATGGATCACAGAAAGCACTCAGCATCCTCCGGCCATGTTCAACAGTGGATATGATCTTCTCGGTTGTCCAATAATAGAGCTAAAGCAAATTCCCAAGTGCCTGATTGCTAGAAATTTTATAATTATTCCCTTCTCCTATTACACATGAAAAGAATTATACACTAGAAAGGACCACACTACTCTGCGGAATACTAAACACACATAAGAGAAGCTCTCTCCAGCATCAGCTGCCTCTAAAATGACATGCATGACTTTTGCCATGCTGTGTCCAAGATCCCCAGGCATAGATCCAGCCTGCTCCCTTGGGAAAACACGGTGTTCACAATAGGTAGGAAAAATAAGGTAACATTATCCAAATCCACGCGAACGCTTCCCGTCAGCTGGTGCTTGCTTGCGGACTCCCTATCTGTTACAGCAGCTTTCTTGTCCTATCCTTATTGGAGGACAAAAAGATGTAGCACTGCCATCAGAAGTCAGCCCTCTGTGCTGGTGCCATCCAGAGCAATGGTGCCCCCAAGAACAACCAATTTCTGTAAGAACGTAGAATGGTATAGGCCATTTTGGAAGATAAAACCACAGCCACGTGGATCCAGATGCATGCAGATAGGTTTAATCTTTCAAGTTTATAGTATAGTGATTTTTTTAAAAAGATTCAGGCATATCTTCGCAAATGTAAAAATTTTTAAATTATAAAAATTGAAATAATAGAAATATAAAGAACCCCTCCCAAAAAAGAATGGAACTTTGGGGATTCTTGTATTATGGTTAAAAAATTGTTTCATCTGGGCATAGATGTGCACCCCTTTGATCCAAATACTCAGGAGACAGTGGAAGGGAGGTCCATGAGCTTGAGGCTCTCTCTCTCTTGGTCTACAGAGAGCGATCCAGTACAGCCAGGGCTACATAGTGAAAAAAAAAAAATATATATATATATATATATATATATATAAAGATGCTTCAATATTTCCTAATCTCCTGAGGTAGTTGTAAGTTTATTAGTTGATATTGATGTTTACAGTGTTCTATTAATAGGAAATATACTTTGCAAACTCAAACAAAGCAAAATGCCACCTCTAGGAAGCTCATCCAACCTCCAGGAAGCCCATCCAAACCTACTTAGTGTTCCTTGAGAGCTGAGATGGGTTTCAGAGGCTGATCCATAGGGGTGGGGACACTGAGTGAAGTAACAGAAGGAAGGAGTAAATGTTCAAGTTCTTGTCTTTCCTCTAATGTTGCCTTTGTACAACTCCCCTCTCTGTCATAAATGCTTTATGGAAATCTCTGTGGTATAGAGATTAGGAAGATGCCTGGGTCTGCCTCAGTACTGAAAGCTGATCTATAAGGGACAAGCCCTCATCACAGATGAAAACATAGAAACCAAGTTTCAGAATCCCTGTGTATAAGCAAGAATATATATATATATATATATATATATATATATATATATATAGTGTCAGAATAGCTTTGTTATGAAAAACAGTTGTTCTAGACATTTTCTCCAAGCAAGCAGGGAAAAAAAGTGTTAAAAGCTTATGTATAGTTTCACTGTGATCAAAATGAATCTTACGAAATCCTTATTGTTCCAATTAAATTTGAGAAAAATAATCCATGGAGCTAAATTACCGAGGAAATCAATTACCAATAAACCATCGTCCTATTTGTATTATAGTTTGCCCTTTCAATAATCAAATGTTCTTCCGTAAGCTTCGGCTTACTTCCCCAAAAGGATTGACATGGCATTCTGTCTCATCTTTGGAAGCTATCTTTTGCTGTTAATTTGCATTAAACAAACAACAAAAAAGACAAGAAAATCAAAGGCAGTTCCCCTATATGGTCCTCCCACACATCCTCGACTGTGTGAGCAAACAGTTAAAACATGCAAATCCAGTTTGGAGGAAATTCGACATCTCTATTATAGATGAAAGGTAAACAAAGCAGATGAAGGATTAGTGCAATTCCAAATTTAAGATATTGCTCTCAGTGACTTATAATAAAGTGGTGTTGCATACGGTGGCATGTTTTAGATGACATTTCAATTGTACGAGCAATTTGCATTCTATCTGACATTAAATAACGTTCTTGGTATTATGAATTCCAGCAGCATCCCCATCTCCACAGCATAAAGATATGAACTATGAGGCACATCTTAATGAAGGGAGTAAGTTTTCCTGTCAGTCTGCAATGTGAGACAAGGCAGTACCTGGGCTAAAACGCCAGCAACATTATTGTGAGTTGCCCACTCCTGGCATAGTACAAATCTTCAGTTAAGGCATTCTTCTTATTAAATAAAGATCTATAACTGAACACATGTATCTGTAATATCAC
Organism: Rattus rattus; assembly: GCF_011064425.1. NCBI lineage: Eukaryota > Metazoa > Chordata > Mammalia > Rodentia > Muridae > Rattus > Rattus rattus. The sequence goes on along the minus strand of NC_046156.1, from coordinate 30,472,237 downwards.
TACAATCCAAAGAAAATTAAAAGACAGATTATGTCCAGGATATTACATGCACCACCACAGAGCACTGCTAGAATCTGGTATGCTCTTGTTGCTAAGATACCTGGCTAATGCCACGGAAACAAGCCCCTCTCACTAATCTAGTACAATCCATGCATGCTTCCACATATTTTGGCAGGAGAAAGTAGGAGCCCACTGACAATGGTTTGGGATATTACTAGCCAGTGTTCCTGAATTTATACATTTTTTATCTCTTTCTGGTAAGCTTCAACAATCTTAGTGAAATAAGAAATGTAACACTCTGTTAATGGCATTTGGTTGCTTTATGCCATTTAAAACAAGTAAGATTACCTTTTATCCTTCTGCATAGTCAACAAACGTTGTTTAAAAAGGTAATTATTTAAGTGCTTTTGGTTGCAAAATTGTGGGGCTCCCCAAAATGATTCCCCTTAATCTTTGCGATTCCTATTGTTATGTGCACATATAGGACGAACTGCATTTTCTCTCGTTATTGCTTTTCTCAAGGAGAGTGAGATACGCTGGTTTCCCTGGGTGCGCGCTGAATAAGAAATCAGGATACTAAAATGAAATACTTTCCTCAGAAATTACTCACAAACCTAGGATATGTGGAGCTGCTTTGTAAGAATGCGCCCAAAGAATTTTCTTGTTTAAGCATTTAAGAAAAATATAGACATATGTGGAAAAAGAAAATTAGCAATAATACCAAAATTCCAAAATTAAAAAAAAAAAGACTATTTTGAGGTTAGCCCTTGTGAGGAATGTAAATGTGTTTTCCACCTTAGGAGTCTTTTTTCCTTGTTTTTTTTTTTTTTTTTAAACAAATGTGCCTGTGGTAAAAGCAAATTAAGCAATTTTTCCTACTAAAGAAACAAGCAAATTTTTATGTTTAGCTCCTTCTCCTCAATGCAATATGGTCTTCAGGCCATCAGTTCAATTGAGCTCAAGTTATAATAACAATAACTTTTGCAGATGTTCGTACCTATCAAGTATCATTCTCTAAAATGTCAAAGAATGCGATAAAAGGTAAACCAGGAAAATTATTCTAAAGTAATTGGTTGAAGTCAACAAGGCGAGAGAAGGTCAAACATTAGTCCTTACCCATAAACCGTGAATGAACTATGGAAAAGTCGCAACGACATTGATTTTTTTCATAAGGAGGAAACACTGGTGCTGCCCAGTTGGACCCACAGGAAAGGGAGTGCTTTTGCATGTACTGGTGACTGGATGCATCGTGCACATCTCAGACGGGCCCTCTGATCTAAGAAAGAGCTTCCCTTTCTTAGAAGCACTGATAATCTTCCTTGATGATAATAAACCCATGTTAGCGAGATTTGGATCCATTCACACTCTTCTGTTTTCCAGTCTGTGGTTTTGCAAGGTCATTCAGGAGGGCTATCTGACCATGAACTCTGGGGGCTTCCTGTGTTTAGAATTCCACTCTCGGTGTTATGACAATATCTCGTCATAACGTGCCTTTATTAGTGCTAAAAAACAAACATTGTAACTGTCACTGTGTCCCAAGCAAAGCTTGCGGAGGTAGACACATGCTGACTATTTTGTTCATATGCTTTCAATATTTGGATCCCCTTGGGACACTGTGGCAATGAAAATTATTTCTAAATGACTGCCTAGGAGCGGTATACAAGGGTGAGGGCATTATAAAAACAGAAGATTGTTCACAAGAAAGAAGAAATAAATCAATAACAGGTGTGAGCATCTCAGAAAATATGACTCCAACACAAATTGTCCCTGTAAGAAGGACAGAAAAATGTTTTTACAAACCTTTTACTTTTTCCAATTCTCACTGGAATCCCATGTCAGAAGAGAAAATGGCTGTTTGCTTAGAATAAAGTGTCTTAGCCACCTACGTGGGCCTCCCAGTAATGGCAAAGCAAGGTGCCGATCAATAACCATCTTCTTCATTCCTGAACTAATAACTTTCAGTAGGAAAATCTATTTACTTTTACTTACCTTTATTTTATTTCATTTTGCTTTAAAGAAGTTCATTCCAGTGGGAGGGTTTACCTTGCAAACAGCAGTTAAGAAACTGATGGTTTAACTGAGGGCTCCAGGCCAGGGATGGTGTTACTGTCTGTATACCTGGGTGGTAATGCTAAGAAACATATTTCTCTGGACTCTACCTTCCTTGTTCTAACAACTGCCACTACACCCCCTTCAAGGCCCACGGCTTCTTTGCATGGAAGGTACAGCAGCAAGGCTGGTCAGGAGTGAGGTTCAGAATTTGCATTCTTAGATGAATGGTTTTGCATGCTGCGTTCGGAAGGCACACCCGATACTATGGGGGAATAAGCCAAACGGAATCACAAACCCTTTCTCAGAAGCGCACAGTGTCACAAATTATCTAAAAGCCATTACTGGGAAAGACTGTGCCTTCTCCGCCCAGGTACCAATGCCAAGGGAGCCTCCAGTAAAAATTATCACTGTATTATTATTAACGGGCTTTACTGTGCTTTAAACTGAAGCACTTGCGTGGTTATAAGCGCTAACGCGAAACCCTTCCAGCTCCTGGGGGCTCTTGTATTTCTTTGCCTCTTCTAATCTCGCTGTTACTTCCTGGTTTGTGATTGGGAAGTTCGTTGTTTCTATTGATCTAGACTGGACTTAAACCTCTGACTTCTTGTTTCCTAAACACAGTTGCGTGATTTTTTAAAATCTCTTCTGGTAGTTGTGTTTTCACAAACTCTCATTCCCCTCTCTCATAACCCTGCAGATGATCTTTTTCCAAAGGCAAGCAACTTGTGATTTCAAATATGTGACATTCAATAACATTCTATAACAATTCTTGTCAGTGAATCTGTTCAATGGTTTTTAATCTAAACTTTTATTTTGAAATTGTACCTAAGACCTACTCTATTGTCATGTATATAAATATTATAAGGGTCAAAATTCATGTCATGAAATACTTTGTCAAAATGCAGGACATAACTTTAATTTTCCTACTTCAACAAGAAATTTGAATTTTCACATTTAGACACACAGAGTGATTTTTGGCTATAAATATTAGAGAACCATTTTATTCTAGAAAGATTGTTCAAAATATTGACACTAATGTCACTAACTTAAAGTTTTAAAATAATAAGAAAGAACTAAATAGCAATCTGAGACCACTACCCTCACTGTGAATTTTTAAGTTAAGGATTGGTAATTAATTTTAAATGAAGGGAGCAATAAGACTCTTTCTGAGTTCTGGTTCATGAATAAATCTCAGAACACTCACTGTGTATTTGTTACTAAGAAAGGAGATCACTGGAATTAAACCCCCACTTAAATTAACTCCAAGATGGGAGATAAATTAGGAACAGTACTCTCCCTAGAATTTGTAAGAAAACATATATTAATGTAGTGTGCTATAGCAGGAGAATTAATTGCAAACAAAGTAAAACAACAGAAGGATGGGCTTGTATTAGACTTCTGTATACTCATCTCCATGCATCCATTAATAAGAGGATATCAACACTGAAGGCACGAAACATGCTTTCCTTGTACGGAGCCGGTCTTGGGCTTAGAGAATCACAAGGTTTTGTTTCTTTTTCTTTTTTCTTCCTTTCTTTTTCTTTTCTTTTCTTTTTTTTTTTTACAAGAAAGCAATCATCAGCTTTCTTTTGGCCAGTTTGGCTGTGGGTGTTTTTATATGTGTGTGTATGCCCATTCCAGAAAAAAAGAGAGAGAGAGAGAGAAAGAGAGAAAGCTCTGTGTATTGTTAAAACACAAAAGGCAGATATTCTCATTAACTAGGACTCCTAAGACATCCAAAGAAAGGCTATGGACAGTTTGATAATAATTAAAAAAAATAGTTTCTCGTGTTAAAAGATGCCGGGAGATTAGGGGGGAATATTCAAGGTCTTAAAGGTTTTAGAAGCCCTTCTGTTGTCGGTGTTGATCTCAGTTGTCATAATTGTTATGCATTGGCTTGTACCTGCAGCGTACTCTGTTGTAGAATCCCATCTACCCTTCCGTGTTCGATAGACTGCGATTAAACTACATGGGCTTTCATCCTCAGAAACAATCACACCATTAGGAAAAACATAATAAATAATAAATATTTCACTTTAGGCGTGCATTTTAAAGAAATCATTGTATAGGACTAATTCTACAACGAGGCAGAATAGGTGTTTTCCTTTTCTGTGAATGCAGGCAAATATTAGGCAAAGTCATAAAATGTAAGGCAAAATAAGTTTAAATCTCAAATTTAGATTAGAGCAAGCAGTGTTGTGTGTCCCCTCCAGCGACTGGCCTCTTAGCATCCCGATTCAAAACAGGACAGTGCTGTCAGTGTTCACCGTGTTTTCACTGAAAAATCAGAGAGGAAGAGCCAGCTTAAAGCGGGCAGTGTGTTTTTATAATAGTTAATAATAGTTGCAAGGCCTTAAAAATTCATCCCCCTTCCTTTGCCTCTCAAGATCACAGTTAGGGAATTCTTGAGTACTGTCAAAATTAAAGAAATGAGCCTTGTGTTTGCACATGAACTGTGCTTCATGTCAGTTGTCATTCCTTCCTGGAAAGAACTGCGGATACACAGATATGAGCAGTGTGCTGGTCTAAGGAGGCTATAGGAGACCGGGAGAAACAGAGGAGCTGGCAAAGGCCAGCAGGACTACACACATTCACAGTGTGCCCATCTAGGAAGTCCCATGCTTGTTTGGAGAAAATAATACTGAGACGTTCTTAATAAGGAATTCTTCAGAAAATAAAGGTTGTCAGATTTTTCTAAGTGGTACAAAGTAAAGCACAATATTATGCTAGCCATAATGGTGCTGGTTAGAAAGGCAAAAAGGAGGAGAGAGAGAGAGAGAGAGAGAGAGAGAGAGAGAGAGAGAGAGAGAGAGAGAGAGTGTAAAACATTTTAGTAAAAATATAGTCATTGAAAACAAATATTTAAGAGCATCTAGCAAGCCAAAATGAGCATAAATCACAGAACTCTTAAAAGGAGCTCACTTAATCATGCCCTACATATTTTGTAACTTAAATGTATGTTTGTACATTTGTGTAAGTGTGTCAAAACTATACAACTATCTAGCAAGATGTATGCAATTACAGACAAATAATAAGACTAACATTCTATTGGATTACTACAGTAGTTTCTTTCTCAAGTCTTAACATACATTTTAAAGAGGGATGCTAAGTATTAAAGCAACCATCTTCTAGATCCCAACACAGATCACGGTCGTGATTAGGCATTCTGGGCCTTGATTGGTGGATGGAACTCCCAGCCGGTTGTAGCAATTGGAGCATATGACAACCATGATGCAATTAGTTGGGTTTTATTTTGTTTTGTTTTGAACAGGCCAGTTTTATTTCCCTTCTATTACAGAAGCTTCAGACTCGAGTCCCCACAAATCTGTGCCCAAATGAGGGGAATTGGTTTATAAACACTCTTCTATGCTTGCTCAGTTCAACAGCTGATTGCTGCTTTTTTGACACAGAAATGATAGACTTCCAACAACAGAGATGCTAATCTTCACAGAGTGGCTGCGTGCATGCCTCTTTCTTTCTTTCTCTTTTAAATCTCACATGATTTAGCAGCAGAAAAGCCTAAATATTATCCACATTGATGTCTATCTAAATCACAAATTTTTCTGTCATTTAGTGCTTAGGAATGGTCTAGACATATTTATAAAAGACCGTGTGTACATTTGTGTGTGTGTGCGCTCACATGCAAAGGCATATGCTCAGACACGTGCACATCAAGGGTCTGAATTTTAAAAATTCATTTGTATCTGTGACTCAAACAAAACTACGCCGCTTGAACGCATAGCCATAGAAAGAGATCGTTTCAGACAAGCCAGCCAGGCAGCAAATGATGGAGTGAACTGTACCAGACTGGCTACATTAGTCTTCCTGCTCACATGCAGGCGCTTGAGAAAACGCTGGTGGACACAGGCCTTTCTTCGAAGAGGTTTCACACATGCATTTTTAATCAGGATTATATTTCACAGAGATCTGTCACCGCTCACGAGTGCAGGCGGCAGTTCCTTCTTGAAATGTATCAGCTCTAGGTCTGAGCCCTGAACTAGTTTTTTCTTTGTACAAATCTGGACACAGGGTGCTGTTTTCCTTACAAGGAAAAAAAATAATCCCTTAGGATTGTATGGGACCCTCAGGCCCATTGTTTTTATTTCAAACATATAACTGTGTTTATCTGGAACCTTCTTCAATGTCCCTGCCTACCTAGTTAACAGCCTAAACATATTTGCTTTTTCTAAATTTGATCATTTACATAGATTTTAGTTTGTGTTTAAACCGACAGGTTTCTCCAATCCCTGACCAATCGCATCACTAATCTACTCTCTCTTACAGTAATTGATACGATGTAATAAGCCAAATACAATGAAACTCTGTCTCCTGGATATCTTAACTGGCCACACTCCAAATACGGGGTATATAACGTCACCATGCTATAAAACTATGCTTTTACCTATACATATAGGAAGCATCGAATATGAATGTGTAAATGTAAATAAGCAACTGAAATGTATTTGCTTCTTTGTGTCTCCACCACTGCTTGCGTTAACCAAATCGATGTATGAGCCAACGAGATGATTAAAGGCTATGAGCTCTGATGAAACAAGTGCGTCTTTACAAAGTATATGTTTTGCATTAAATAACCTAGTTTAGAATGACTGCATTTGAAACTTTTACGTCATTTATAACAACAACAATTCACTTCAACATGACATAAAAAAATCAGTTTTAAGTTTGTACATGACAAGTCTGATATGTAAAAAAAATACAGAATCTTTATTAAAAAACAAAATAAAAAACAACGAAAACAAACAAAAAAACAACTCAACGCACATCACATATCTAGTTATGTCTAACACTGGTTACAAAATACACTTCAAAATAGTGTTTGGGGGGAAAAGATATCTCAGTTATAGCAAAAAGAAAAAACTCTAAATAAAATCACTTCAGATCTGTAAGTGGGAGATACTGCAAAAGAGTACATTCCACAAAACTACAGAGACAGCAACGATACAGGAACAATCTCTCAGAGTAACTATATCTATATGCTGTCAAGCAACTGGTCATAAAAGAAGCGAATAAAAGGCCATTTGAAATCGGATAGTGCTGAAAAGACCACAGCTGATTTTTTATATTGTCTGACAGTTGAGAACAAAGACTTTCAGACAGAGGTTTCAGACACTCCTTGTGATATCTGACTTCCCCAAAGTTTATGCAAAAGATTATCCAAAGTGAAAGACCTGGAAATAAAAGTCAGTAAATTAAGGCATTTGCTGCTTGCCCTGCGTTCGTGCGATTGGTTCATTTCTCTCCATAATCATCATAAACTCTACATTTTAACATCTGTCAAAGCATTCAGAAATCTGGAGCTTATACCTACAAAACTGGAAGGGAGAGAACAGCCCAGGCTGCCACACAATCTCCTCAGAAGCATTACATTTTTCACCTTAACTCTTAACACCGCCTTTCTTTTGGCCACTGTGAGAAAGTTTGGAGAATAAACTTCAAAAATCTATTGCATCTAATTAGAGTACAGAAGATCAGTGACTCGACGTTTTTAGAAGCTTAAAGGACAAAATGGCTTTTGAGATCCAGAGTTGTCTAGTTTAAGTACAGGGAAAGAGAGGGTGTTAAAAAAAATCATATTTTTTTTTTATCCACTGCTTTAGCGTTTAGTTAACAAGGAATTCATGGCTTTCAGGTTGCTTAGCCAGCAACCTCAAACAGCACATTTATATTCCCCAAATGGTCTCACATTTCCAAAGAGAAATCGTTACAGAGTATTATTTTAAGTTATTTTTCTCTATTTAGGAAAACTCTTTGTGTCTTTTTTTTTAAAATCATTTTACAAATTGATTTCCTTCACCAAATACTAACGTTTAAGATACAAAAACAAAGTGGCGGTCGTGAAGTGAAATCCTTTGAAACTTTACATTAAAAGCCAGTTTCTCTCGAGTGGCCACGTGGTGTAAGCCAAAGATGATCAATTACAATTTTACATTCTCCTCCAATAGTTCATAGAGTCGTGAGCTAATGACACCTTTCTTTATATTCTTAAAAGTGCAAGTCTAATCTTCCTAGATCCTATTGCAATCTGAGACGTTCCTCTCTGTGCATTTATGACGGTGCTTTGTTTTGAGTGAATGGGACAGTTTTTCAAAGGGACACTAGGTACAGTTGATTTGTCCCACGCCCATTTTACCGGTATAGAGAAAGCAACGAGCAAAACATAGGATTCAATCTGTATCTGAATCTTCCTTTTGCAACGCAGTGTGCCAAATTCTCTCATCCACATTTCTCCAGCTGTGAAACGGGACTCCCCTCTGCCTTGCTTCCCCCATCTCACACATGGGTGAGGGTGACGTAGCTGTGTCATATTCCGTGTTTCTGGGGAACCAGCCTCCATAGCTAACACATTCTTATCTGCCGGATCTCTGTGCTTTCTTTCTTTTCGTTGTATGATGCGGCATCAGAAAAATGACTTAATATTCATAATCTTCCTATTCACTGTCTCCCTTTACTAAAAGGTAGGAGCATTAAAGATGGCAGCTTTTCATCCCTACTCACGCATACCTAATGGAAAGTTTACCTCAGCATCTGCTGCTGATTTAATTACACACATAAAGCCACGCCTTGAGGGGCTTGGGGAGATGCTTAGTGAAATGATTGTTGTACAGGTCTAAGGGATACAGGTTAGATCCTCAGCACGTGGGTAAGGAAAGCAAGGGTGGCGGGGTTCACCTGCAATTATAGTGTTTGGGAGACAGGGACTGGATGATGCCTGACATTCACCAGCCAGCCGGTCTAGCCAAATCTCTAGGGTTTGTTAAGAGACTCTGTCTCCAAATAAATATGGACCTACAACAGAGAGTGACTTCAGAAATTGCCCAATATCCACTTGTGACCTCTATACATGCACACCAGGAAAAAATACATGCTCAAATAAATACACGAGAATGAAGAATCGCTGCCTTCCCTCAGAAATATCTAAGCTTCACGTGCAATGTATCTGTCACACATAGGTCACCTGACCAGTTCACTCAATACCAATGACTCAGTCAAAGCTTCCATGCTCAGAAGAACCTTCCATTGACAAAGAGCCTTTGTACTGGCTTTCTGACCTTTTCCCACTGCCGGTGTATAAGGTCATCATCCTTTCTCTACATGCGAGACAAAAATGATGCCATTGCTCATATCAAGGACCAAGGGGATCCATTGTCTCTCGAGCCCTTTTCATCTGGTTTCCCCCCTTTTCTTGTAGCTATCCCGTCTTCTGTCATATCACCAGTCTTTCCCCATTTTTTTTGTTTGGATCATTCCCACCAGCATTCAAATCTTCTGCAATATCGCTTAATTAAATACAAAGAATCTCTTGATCCTTCGTGGAGTCATGGCTACTGCATTTCTCTGCTGCTACTCTACAAGATCTTCTGTGTGTGCACTGTTTTCCATGTTCTTTAAACCTACTTTATTCAAGCTTTCAGACTAATCACCCCATAGAAACTTGCTCATGGAGTTCTCTAATGATATTCTCCATTACTAAATCTAACAGTGTCCAGATTTTGGCCTTAAGTCATTTTCTTAGTCAGGAGTACGGATATACAACTGTAACCCTCGCACTTGGAAGGAAACATCAGAGGATCAAAAGAGGGAGGCCAACCTGAGCTACATAGAAAATTTAAGACAAGCCTGGGCTATGTGGTGAGACCTGGTCTCTAAGAGAAAGAGCAAAATCTAGAAGGAGAGAGAGAAGGAGTAAGGAAGAGCATTTCTGTCCTAAGCTGTCTGGGCATCACTAGGAATACTTCCTCAGTTCCAAGACCAAGAAAGCAATGTTGACACAATCGTTCCATTCTCTTATTGCGGGAGCTGGGCTGTTCTTTGACGTCTGTCACCTCTAGCTCCTGACTGCTGTACTTGCTTAGCTTTAATAGCAGCTATCCCATATTTACCCCTCTGATCCTGCATTTTCCTGAACTTGAGAACCATGGATCTCAAGCTGAATGTCCGATAGGCATCTGGAGCTTAAAGCCACAGAAGTTAAACTGATTCTACCAGTCTTGCTCTCTCTTGCATCCCAGTACGTGACACCTGGGTTTTGACCATTACCCTGAATAAAGAAACAACTAAAGCAGACACACAATCCGGGAAAAATCTTAGACTCCCTTACTTCCTGCCTAGCTTGTACCTAAGCCAGGAGCTAATTTCCAGCTTTGTCCTCACATTGCAACCAGAATTCAGTCATGTCTCCTAACAGCTACCTCTCAACATGCTCACTGGCTCTTGCCAAGATCACAGCTTTCTGTCCTAACCTCTAACCTCCAGTCTTGTTTCCCTGTGGTCTAAGCCATATTCAGGCTCAAATAAAACTATGCTATTTCTCTTATAGAGTCACCAAGTGGTTTACCATCCAAGTTCAAACTAAACCCTGAAGACCCAAAGTCCTGTGTCGTCTGCCCCACCCCATTGCTCTCCTCAGATTCTCATATATCTTCTTCTTTCTTCAGGCCTCTGCTCACCTTCAAGCTTGCCGATCACACTCTTAGATCAGGTTTCATATCATTATTGCCTCTATGAAGGACCATGTAGAACACTACAGCTATTCTCCCTCTAACCTGCCCCTTAGTCCTTAACTGATTTACAAGGGTATGTTCCTGTCAGTGAACCAGTATCCAACAGAGTGAGGTTTCTAAAATGAAGGGAGGAAAAATGGAAGGAGGGAGGGAGGGAGGGAGGGAAGAAGGGAGGGAAAAAGGGAGGAAAGAAAGGGGAAATGAGAAAGAGAAAGGAAAAGGAGAGAAGAATGGAGAGAAGGAAGAAGAAAGGAAAGAAGAAAATAGAATAAGAAAGAAATTTGAATGATATGGAAGCTGCATTTTTTCTCATCTATATAGTTCTACATGCAATTCTGATATGGCAAGTATATGCATCTTTGCCTATAAATTTGATGCCTTAAAGAGGATTGGAATAGCTTATTTTTCCCACTCTTCTTCAGTAGTCTCAATGCCCCAAATATAATTTCAGCAGGTGTAAGTTTTGCCCAGACCTTTAATATTTAAGTGGACTTAATATAACATATCAGTCCCTCAAAACACACACACACACACACACACACTCACACTCACACACACACACACACATATACATGCACACACTCACACATATACACACACATACACACACAGCAGATCTGAGCAGAGGTTCTAAGAAAAGAGACTATAGTTGTGATTTCCTGTGTCCTCGGATTCTCTCTTTTTTGTTTCTGGGTTCTCAAGAACTGGGCAAGGGAGAAAACTCATTTTCGTGTTAATGGACATTCCTCTGCCTATTCTGTCCAGCACTGCCATGCAATGCTGCCAGTTTCAAGAAGTCTCTTCTGCCAGTTCTTGGGAGAAACATTTTCAGACTTTCCCTTCAAAAATATTTGCATTGGGTTTTCATAGTTCAGAAGTGCAGAGAAGCTCCCATGATATTAAAAGTCTAGAGTCCAAGGTGATGGCTTATACATGCTATTCTTGGAGACAGACCATCAGCTAAGGTAAAAACAAACAAACAAAAACAAATACATACATAAATGCAAGCCCTCTAGATGCAGTGGCTGACGTGCTTATTATCAGACCACTAACACCACCACGGCACACAGCAAATGGTGAAGGGCATCAAACTTGCTTTTTTTGATGTCATCTGCATGTTCTACCTTGGGTCACCTCCAGCTGGATTTAGTTTATAAAGATCATTCTCCCCTATGAGCAGCTCAGGCCAGATAAATGTGTTCTCACTTTTAAAAAATGCACTTCACTTGTTTTTATGGCCACTCGCCAGCCTATTGAACTCCTTTGTGAAGCTTCTTTTTTAATTAAAGAGTATACACCAGAGATAAAATATCGCTACTCAATTCAATTTCCTACAGCATCTCTAGAACCACAGATATCTTTTATACATGCAAATGCGTGCAAAGGTGTGTGTGGGGGTGATGTTTGTTCATTCACCTGTACAACAAATGCAGATTAAGTTTCTGGGAGAATCACCAGAAACGACTGACACACTCTTTAGCACTGTGAGGTTGATACCCTAGTGAGCAATTTAAACAAACAGCTCATTCAAGGTGGTGAAAAGTCTCAAGCAAGTAGACAGGACCGACGTAAGAGAACAAAAACGGAGGTGGATTGCAGGGTTTGTGGATAGGCTGCAGCCACCACAGTGAAGAGAGAAGAGAATTCTAGGGAGAAGACAGTGCATTCCGAAAGGCCTAGGTGAGAGAGGGAGCCAGGGTCACACAAAGGGCTGAAAAGAATGCAGCATGGGCAGGGCAGGTCAAAGTCACAGATGGGAAGGGACACATTTGTCATTTTAGTAAGGAAGAAATATTTCAAAACATAGGAAATATTCCACACAAGAAAGGTGCTAAGACATACAATAACCCCTACTGGAGTTAGCTTAAAATGATGGTTGATAGCCAAAGGAACAGTTCTGGTGTATTGGTCTTGAAATCAAGTTAGGGTGGGTTGTGAAGACCACGTAAGAATGGAGAAGTGAAACAGTAATGTAGACAGTGGTGGGTGTTGTAGTTGTTGTAGTTATTGTTGTAGTTGTTGTTGTTGTTGTTGTTGTATTAAAGAGAAAAGGAGGCTGATAAATTGGATTCTAAAACGTATTGTGAAGCTTGGGTGTGGCAGCAACCTGAGGGGAAGGAGCTGATAAGAAATTGATATTCTGGGACACAGAGATAATCACCAAATCAGAGACATTTAGGGGATATGAACAATGGAATTTGAACACTCGTGGGCCAAAGAGAGGGTTTAACTCTGGACATGCACGTCCTCCAGATTAACTAGAGGGAATGGGGAAAGAGGGAGGATGGGCACACATGAGTGTGCAGCTTGGCTAGCTGGTTTAAAAACATATTTACTACGTAATCACTGCCTTAATCTCTTCACTCTCACTCTCTGGGGAGAGGCTGCATTCTTTTCCAAAGCCCATATTGCATACAGCTACAACCTTCTATGCATCCCCCATTTAAACTATAAGATCTAGCAGGGATCATGGCGCTAGCTGGGGTCCAAGCAAAGTAAAATGAACCCAAGGCTTCTCCAGTGGTCCCAACTCCCCGTCACCCATGAAGACCTCAAATACTATTGATTAAGAAGTGTAGCATGCTCAAGTGTGAGCTAGGGAGATATTTCTATTCAAATTATCCTATATAGGAATTCAGAAGCATTTAAGTGTCTGTGTTAAATATGCAGTTTGCTTCTGCAGACACATAGAAGGCTGTAAAAACAGCACACGGCTGATTGACTGGGTGCAGCCCCAGTCCTCAGTCCCTCACTTTCCAACACACGTGAGTCAACCAGAGAACATGTTAATACAAGGAATTCCGGACCCCACTCCCAGACTTCCCAAATGAAGCAGTTCTATGAAAGATACCTACAATTTTCACATGTCTCCTCCATCTCAAGGAGTTCCAGTGTAGATAGTTTTTGCTCTTGAACAATTTTATATCAAAGAACGGAGAAGAAGGGAAGAGGCCAGGCCGCCTCCTCCCACGGCTGAGCCTCTTTTCCCTCGGGTGGGTTCAGTTCTGATGTAAAGAGGAGCAAAGCAGACCTAAGTGGCAGGATCAACAGATTAGTAATCAGCATTTTAAGAAAAAAAAGGAGAAAGTAGGACAAACTTTCCCTAAGGAATGAGTGAGTAAACCATTGCTGTGCGGGTGTGAGGACATGAGTGCAGAGCCTTAGCATTCGTGGAAAAAGCTGGGAATGGCTATGCACACAAGTATATGGAGGGAGAGACAAAAAGAAGTTCATTGGTCAGGTAGTCACGCCAGTTGTTGAATTCCAGATTCAATGAGTGATGCTGTCTTAACGCAGCTCGAGAAGAAGGAAGACCAAAAAGTGGACGCTTCAGTCCTTCCTAGAAGAGGGAACAAAATATTCATGGGAAGTAGAGGGCGTGAGGGACTTGGAAGGAAGAGAGGAGGGGGAGGAGAAAAAGTGGGGCGGGATCAGGTATGAGAGGAGACTAGATGATATCCAGAGGGTCAGGAATTTGAACAGAGGCATGTAGAAATGGGGAATGGGAAACTGGGGTCATCCACCATCAAGTCCCAGATGTCAAGAAAGTAAGAGATTCCCTGGACCCAACAAGGATTACATTAGCTGAAATGACCTACAAAGGGGAGAGAGAACCTGTAAAGGCCATATCCAGAGGTTAGGCAAGGCCCATGGTTGATGGATGGGGCCACCCACTCATCTCCAATTTTTTAACCCAGAATTGCTCTGATCTAAAGGAAATATGGGGACAAAGTGTGGAGCAGAGACTGAAGAAAAGGCCATCCAGAGACTGCCCCACCTGGGGATACACACCATAAACAGTCACCAAACCCAGATACTATTGCTGATACCAAGACATACTTGATGACAGGAAACTGATATAGCTGTCTCTTAAGAGGTTCTGCCAGAGCCTGTCAAATACAGAGGCAGATGCTTACAACCAACCATTGAACTGAGCACAGGGACCCCAGTGGAGGAGTTAGAGAAAGGACTGAAGGAGCTGAAGGAGTTTGCAACCCCATAGGAAGAAGAATAATATCAACCAACCAAACCTCCCAGAGCTCCCAGGGACTAAATCACCAACTAAAGAGGGAGGGACCCATGACTCCAGCAACATATGTAGCAGAGGATGGCATTGTCTGGCATCAATAGGAAGAGAAGCCCTTCGTCCTGTGAAGGCTTGTTTCCCCAGTTTCAGGGTGGTGAGGTGGGAGTGGGTAGGTGGCAGAGGGAGCAGCCTCATAGAAGCAGGGGGAGGGGGAGTCGAAGGGGGAGAACCAGGAAAGGGAATAACATCTGAAATGTAAATACATAAAATATTCAGTAAAAAAAGATATAAGGTGTTGAGCAATCAAAGAAGATACCCATCACCAATGTCTGGCCTCTGCAGTATATCCAGGAATGAATAAACCCACTTAAATGTGTACACCATGCATATACTCACAGACGGACAACAGAGGATAAAAACCAACCTGCAAGAATATTTTCTTTTTAATGTATATTTCTTTGTTCCCCTCATAGATACTGTCAGCCACACCTATGGAACTGGTTTCACATCTGTTCATGAGAACAGAGCCCGTTTTAACTCATCAAAATGCTTCCTTATGGGCTGCAGTAATGAGAGTGATGAAGTGTGCAGGAAATGGGAGCAGAGTGAGCGGTGGGTGAGCAGAAGCTGATAGATGCCCTCAAAATCTGCACTTGAGCTCACCGTCAATTTCCACACTTATCATTTTTTTTCCATATCTAACTCTCCTTTGTGTACAAATATGCTCACCTCAGAACACCTCTTCCTGACTGGTCATTCAAAGGCTTGACTTTTGTAGCGGAGCTAGTCAACAACATGCTGTGAGTTAACCACCTTTGTGACTTCGCTTCTCGTTTTCCTCATGAGGTGTGGTCTGCCTCCTGCTATTATTCTAAGATGCTTATTATGCATGATGGTGTCTACTCCTCACACTAGAGCTACCAAATCAGAAGGTTTTGCTTTGGCAAGCTTCCCAACTCACTTACAGAGCCGAATTTAAGAATAGCTGTGATGACCTTTGATTGTGTAAAATGGTAAGGAAATTCCTCTCTTGGGCTCATTGATGACCTTTAACCAACCAAGTCCTTTAACTGCTTCACATGCCTAGTTTGGTCAAACAAACCTCTAATCTTTGGTTTCCAAAATATGTTTGTTTCTAAGTTTATTGGGTTTTTTTCCTCCTTAAACATTTGTGCTTCTTCTTAACTTCCCTTCCTAGATATCTCTTCGAGGTGATGTCTACTGCTTTAAAATTCCTACCTCCAGCAACTCTATTGTTCTGACCCTATGAGTCTAATGTCTGATTTGTTCATGAAACCTTTGTCTACTCTTAATATTCTTTGGAAACCAAAGCTACCATGGTAGCAATGAGCCAGTGTCTCTCCCTGTGGCATCAGGAAGCAGCTCTGTGCTACATTCTCCCATGAAGGAATGCTTCACATCTCCTTGCTGTGTATAAACCTGCTTTAAGTGCCTGCATGCCTCCTTGTCCCTCAAAGACCGAGAAATTTCCAAGAAATATTGGCTCTTGTGATTCACAATCTTACTACACTGAATATGGCTGACTCTGGAGATCATTTTGATCAACAGAATATAGCAAACGTCACAGATTAATATTTGAAACTATGGCTGACAGTCCTTCAGAGTTTGGTGTTTGCTTGGCACGTTCCCTGCACACCAAGCTACCATGGTAGAAGGAAGATGAACCCACGTGGCCTGACCTGTAGCAAGTGCTGGGGCTCACACTCTCACAATTTCATAGCAGAATATTAACTGCCTTTTGCCTTTGCAAACCCCAGAATGCATAGGTCCACTTATAATTATCCAAGGACCATAGCCATTCCTTCCAATATCATGTAGAGCCCAATCTTACGTCTCACGCCTATAATTCTAGCACTTACTCAGAAGGTGTAGAGAGTTTCCATTAATCAGAAAACAGCTTTGCCTATACAGTGAGTTCTATGCCAGCCGTGACTACAAGGTGGTTAGACTTTGCCTCAACAACCATACAAGTACAAATACACACACACACACACACACACACACACACACACACACACACACAAGACCTCAACCAAGAATTGACTCTAACCTATTCCTTTCAAATAGTAACTTAGGACCCAAGGTAGTGAAGAGTTCTCCAACAGCCTTTTAATCACTCACTTGAAACTTATATAACATCTAGAGCCTCATTTAGATAACATTCAGTCTTGAACTGGACATCTCATTGTCCTGTGTTAAGGTCAGAATTAGAATAAAAATATCACACAAGTGAATTTGAGTGGAGTTAACACAAGGATGGAATTTTTGTATTAGCCTGGCATTCAGTTACCTCAATAGTCCAGTTGGTGTCCATTTTCCTATTAAGATAAAATATTTGTTATTTTTACACTATTTACTCTAGGTACATGGTTTCTACCTTAAGAAAACTTGAAGCTAATATCTCCCTGAGAATTGAATAGCTACTAATTTGCCTCACATCATATGCTGTATAGAGAGGAAACAATATATGTAAGTATTATTAGTCATGAACTGAGATTAATTTTAATGGGTAAGTATCATGAAGGGCTAAGGGAACAACCTTTAACCAATAAAATGAACTTGGAGTATTTGGCCAATTGCAGTGCTACTCTAAATGACTACCTCCAGAATGATTAGCAGCATGCTGTCAAGAGGCTGTTCTCACAGGCTGAGCACAGTAGATGACACCTTTAACCCCATACCTAAGACACACAGGCAAGTGAATCTCTGTGAGTTCAAGGTCAGATTAGGCTAGATAGTGACTCTAGGATAGCCAGAGCTACGTATAAAATTCCCTTCTCAGAAGAAAAAAAGTTCTTTTTTTCCCCTTGCAAACACGTATTCAAGTGGACGACTCTTGTCTAGAGAACACTATTAAGGTCTTGCAAACCAATATTCTGTCCAGGTAGAATCAGAATTAAGAACATTTGGGGTTTGGTTTGTTTGTTTTCTCCTTGCTTCTCTGCATTTAAAACCACTGGTCTGAAGGAAGTTAAACTCTCTATATTTCGTTTATAAATGAGTAGAAAATATTTATATTATTGTCCCTTGCAAGAATTAATGCATACACACACAATTATCAACTATAGCAACAGACTATACACTTTTGGAGAAAGACTTGGTTTCACTATGTAGCCCTGGCTAGCCTGGAACTCATAGAGATCTACCTGCCTCTGCCTCTGCCTCTGCCTCTGCCTCTGCCTCTGCCTCTGCCTCCTGCCTCTGCCTCTGCCTCTGCCTCTGCCTCTGCCTCTGCCTCTGCCTCTGCCTCTGCCTCTGCCTCTGCCTCTGCCTCTGCCTCTGCCTCTGCCTCTGCCTCTGCCTCTGCCTCCTGCCTCTGCCTCTGCCTCTGCCTCTGCCTCTCTGCCTCTGTGTCTGCGTCTGCGTCTGCGTCTGTGTCTGCGTCTGCCTCTGCTTCTGCCTCTGCAGGGATTAAAGGTGTACACCATGATACACAGCCAAAATAATATTCTTATACATTAAAGAATGTATTGAGACAAAGACCCAATATTTATGATAAATCCTTTGATGGTACCAATGCAACAAAACCAAGAATCTTCTTAGAATTTTTTTCTATATTGGGATGGCTGAAACGTAACATTCACTCTAGATTGTTGTCAAAGTACATCATCTCCTGTTTGGTATATGTGGGTCTGGCCCATTTCAAAACAGAGTCAGGCAATCTCAAAGAGATCCTTGTAAGCTACCAATTATAAGAAATCATTATCGACATTTAAATTGCCAAAGGATACAGAAAGATTCTCTCCTCTCCTGTCCTATAAGAACAAGTAGCTAGAAAATTAAACTTAAAGTCAAGTCAGCACCTGCTTTAAGTCAACAAGCAAGGAATAGGAGTGTGTTTTTTTGCCAAGAAAGCATAGACCACCCCTGCCTCTGTAGAAACATATATTTTTCCCTGCAATGAGGAAACATCTTTCCGCTCTCAAATCTCACATTACTAATTTTATTCCCATATTCTTTCCGTTGTTATCAATAACCAGCTCATCAACTCATCAAAAAAAAACATTATTAATACCTGAGCTGAGAGGCGAGCTTGTGTGGCATACAAAGTACTCCAAGCATCCAGATTAAACAAGCAATTATACAAATGCCCTTTAGTGCACATTGGCCAGCATGAAATCTGCATGAGGGGAAAAGAGCAGTAAGCCAAAGTTATACACTTCTAAACACAAATTCATCATCTGAGTTGAAAAGAAGAGGCTTAATGAAAATAAGCAGAGCTTTAAGTAAGAGATTTAAAGCCTACGTGCAGCTTAGGACAAGTTGGGACTTTTCTATAGCACACAGGCATTCCATCAAAAATGGCTGTACACTCCTGAAAGGGCTGGATGGCACCCCCATTGGCATGCATGGCAACAATACTCTTTAAGAACTGCGCTCTAAGTTAAAAAAAAAAAGAAGAAGAAGAAGAAGAGTTGACATTACTTCCAGCAAAAAATTTCTGTTAGGCTCTCTTTATCATATAAAATTCTATTTTTCTGAGAAATTCTGTGAAATAAGAGCTTAAAACAGGAAGAAGATAACCTTTGGTCTTGAATAAAAATTAACAACTTGGGGGCCTGGAGGGATGGTTCAGTGATTAAAAGAACTGACTGTTCTTCCAGTAGATTCTGGTTCAGTTGTCTATGCCCACTTGCAGCTCAAGTCTCAGGGAATCTAAAATCATCTTCTTACCCCCAAAAGGGTTCCTACGTACAAGTGGTAGACTTTCATACACATAAAAATAAATAATTTTCTGTTAACAAACTAGAGCTGCAATATAACTCAGTAGTAGAGCACTTACCTAGCATGTGTGAGGTCCTGGTTTTGATTATACACACACACACACACACACACACACACACACACACACACACACACACACAAACACACAAAAATAACAACATAAAAACAACACTAACCACAGTTATGAAAGTTTGGCGAAAATTAAGAAACTGCAAAAACAAAATAATAGCCTTAAAAATAGATGTCACAGGTCAATGTGCCTCATCTACCTTGACAAGACTGTCCCCTCTACAAGTAAGTGAACACTCATAGAAGAGAAATGGAGCAAACTTACCAAACAACTACAGAAGGTTTGAGCTTTACTGAACAACTAGTTTTATGTCGCAAAACCTTTTCTTGGCTGGGATATTTTCTGGTGCCCATTCCTATCCCCCACCGGCTCTAAATTGTTAGATTCCTCCTTATAACCAGATGTCTGATGATGCAAATGACAAAAGACAGCATGAAAAGGTGATGTCATCCCAGCGAACACGTTTTAAAGCTATGGTTTCATTATCCTGAATAGGTGGATGTTTAACGTGTCCATTCTCATATGTATGGAATGCTGAGCATGCTCAGTGGAGTCGCCTTAGGCGGGAGAACACAAAAGAATTCTCCTCATCAATTTTCAGAGCCCTAACTTCCCCTTGGAAACACCAGTATCCTGGAAAGCATGAGGGGATGGGGAGGGTCGAGGCTGTTACTGTGGAACTCAAAACGTAATAATTTTATGATTAACAGAAACATAGAGGATAAAAGTTCCTACTGTTGTGCAGTGCCTCATCAGTCTGAAGCTTTATTTTATTGGTTATTTTATATATTTATATTTCAAATGTTATCCCCCTTCCCAGTTTCCCCTCCACATACCCCTTATCCCTTACCCTCTCCCCTCTGTTACTTCGAGGGTGCTCACCCATCCACTCACCCACTCCTGCCTCACCACCCTAGCAGTCCCTACGCTGGGGCATCGAGCCTTCACAGGACCAAGGATGCCAGAGAAGGCCATGCTATGCTTCATATGCAGCTGGAGCCACGGGTTCCTCCATGTATACTCTTTGGTAGCTTTTAACTACTGCCTTTCAAACTCTTGTCATTTTACCTGTACTTTCTAAACTTAGAAGCAAATTTGTCCACGACTTCTCTTTATAGGCCACTCACTTTTTCTCTAGAACTTTCTAAGAACTTCCAGAAGTTTCTGAAGGAGTCAGAGATTAGAAAAGAAGGCATGGAAGAGAGTCTAAAAGAGAATAGCAAAGCAGAGCGAGGAAACCAGAGGATGACTAGGATGGGGGGTGGGGGAGGAGATGGTGTCCGTCCCAGCTGCACCCTTTGCCCTTCATCTCCACTCTTCACGGATACTAAAACGTCGCCGAGGAAAATTGCCTCTCAGTGCTTACTCATTGAGTAGTGGCGGGTCCCATAAAGACATTTTAATCCACTTGTTGCAACTTCCCTGTAGTCTCCCGTTTCCCCCAGACAGTTCACAGGATCTAGGATTAACATGCGATAGAAAGTACATATTTATCTTTCGGAGTCCAGTTTATTTTGCTTGGTATGAAAATCTCTAATCACACCCAGTTTCCAAAATAACAGTATAGTTTCAGTTTTTTTATGGTTCAATGATACTTCATCACACACTACAGCACATTTTCTTCAACCATTCTTCTTACAAACACCCAGGCTGTTTCCATATCTTGACTGTGGTAAATGGTGATAAAATAAACATAGCCTTGAGGCTACTTGTGCTGTGGGGTGGAGATTCTTCAGGTTGGATCAACAGCAGCATTGGATCCGACGTGGGTTCCACTGAAATTTTAGAACGAAGTACAGAACCTTTTAACTAGAACCTTTCTCTCAACTCCGTGGCTGCCCAAGCTGGCACCCAGCTCTCTCCCGGATGAGTGAGCTTCCAAAACCAAGTACAGTCCCAGATGAGATGGTAAACATCTCTTCCTTGCATCAGGGAAGGAGGAAAAAAACAGCTTTAAAATTTAACGTCAACATACTGGTGCTGCCATGAAGTCCCAACAGAGCCGCCGCCAACTAGATAACGGAATTGTAATCTATTTCTCATCCTGGAGATTACCAAAGTAGGTATCTGCTCCCCAATCCCTACCTTTAGCCAATCATGCTCACAGCGCTGACGTCTAAAAGGCCAAAGCATTTGAAACCCAAGCTTTGCTGTTCCACAGGCTCTGTCCTGAGCTGTGTTCTTTTCTGCCCTGACCTGGGTCCCCACTGAAAACTGAAATGCTGAGCATGCCCAGTGGAGTCACCTTTCAGAGAACCCGAGTCTCTGCAAACAGCCGTGCTCTGCGGACAGGTACCACCAGAAACACAAAGATATGGTGCTCTGAGGATATGTAAGTCCCGACAGGAAACATTTTCTAAGACGGAGTGCTCTGGAGTATCTGCATCCGTAGCAAAACTAGGAAAGCCTACAGAGAAACCAACTTTGTGTTCTTCACTTAACATTAAGGTTTATGCCAGGGAGGCAGAGTCGATGAAGGGCAAAGAAATTGAGTTTTCCCTTCACTATAAAAGAAGTTAAAACAAACTGGGTACATGCTAAAGTATCCTAGAAATGTCCATGAGTTATTTCATCATCCTCATGAGAATTCAGTCCAGTTTTCTAGTTGGCAGCAGCTCCGTTGGGACTTGATGACAGCACTGGTGTGTTGATGTTAAATTTTAAAACTGTTTTTTCCTCCTTCCCAAAGTCTTGCCATTGCCTAAGGAGATTCCAGCATCTTCCAAGTTCTTCGGGAAGAAGCTGTGATCAGGTAACACGTCTCTAGATGGGCATTTGCTTCCATACACAGTTCTCCTGAAATAAAAAGCCAATGTTGCCTACAGTAATGAACGCACCAAAGAAGTTTCATTTTTCACTTTATATCGGATAAACTTTTGTCTTTCAAATTAAGTAGAATAATATGAAATCGCAGTGTATGTGGCATTAAGTGATCTGTAGATGTGCTGACTCACCTTGTACCTAAGTGACGTCAAAGCCCGTACCTTCGTGGCTAAATACAAACCCTCCTATTGCTTCGCAGAGGACAGGGTGCTTATTCTGAATTCAAAGGTTGAGAAGGAAAGTCAGGCTTCCAGAGAGACCAGTTAGGACAGGTGTAAGGAGTGGAGTAAGTCGTGAGTAAATGTGTCTGTTTGACACGAGCATGACCCCAATACCTTAAACCCATGGGGATGGCAGTCTTCTCCTGATCTAGTGTTTGGGGATATTGACAGTGGATACAGAAAGTGTTGACTGTGGCTTTCTACTCCAGGAAAGAGTCTTATCTGAAGGGCTTTAGATTGAAGAAGTACGAAAACCTCCACCAACACCCATCACCCATCGTAGGTTAATAGACTGAGTAGACAATAAAGAAAATATGGTGGTGAAGGTGCGAGTGGAGACAGAAGACGGGCTGCTGTATTTGGAGGTAGAAGAGAAGGCAGAATTGGTAGCAGGAAGTGAATGAGGCATAATTGTATGTCTGTGGTCAAGAAAAATACACCGCATCACTTGGAGGGAAGCTAATTACGTGGGAAAGAGCCTTTGCAATGTCAATATCTAAGTTGTCAAGTGAAATATAAACTCTTAAACAGTACAGAGTAAAGGACAGAGCACAGGAAGAAGATCAGGAGAAAACAAACACACCCAGAGGCTCAGCATGTGCTCAGTCAGTAGGTAGCCTGCCTTAAGTGGATAAAGACTTGGGTTCAGCCCCCAGGACCTCATAAACTTGGCATGGTGGCACATGTGTGTAATCCTGGTGGTTGAGAAATAGAGGCAGGGGCATCAAAAACTTAAGGTCAATCTTAGTTACACAGAAAATTTGGTGGCAATATGGGATATAGGAGACCTTGTCTCACAAAGTAATGACAATGAGGAACTTCACAGAAACCAGATGTGGGTGGAAGGAAAATGTGTTCAAACCAGTAAGACATAGTATAGTAATGAGTAAGAATGTAACATTTCTTTTAGGTGTATAATGTCCTTTTAAATCTTCAGTGAAGTGAGATTTTAAAAAGCAACAGAAGGCTCGTATGACTGAGACGAAGATGTACAAAGAGAAAGGGCAGAACCAAGTCTCAGGAATCTTGACTACAAAAGTAGCCGCTGTTCCTTCTTGGTATTCCTGAGATAGACTCTGTGTCCACAGGGGTTTACCAATCCAGATGCTATGATGAGGAACCAAGGCTAGTCGTATATAAGAAAAGGTTAAATTTATATAAATGTATATGTATGTATTAAAATATGTATTAAAACATGGATTAAACTTGTATATATGTGTATATACAAAAGTATTTATATATTCAGTATTTTAAATATATATTAAAATTGCATATATTATATATAATAAACATATATATTATACATATATTGGTTAAAATATTGTTTACGGGACTAAGACAACAAGCTCTGATACACGTGAGAAGCGAGGTGAGTAGAAGAAGGTAGCTATTTCATAAACTAACAAACAGTGCAAGGCAAAATGAAGGGACTTATAGATGGCTGAATGGTTATTAATGGGAGGAAGGGAGGAAGGAGAGAGCCGGAGGTGGAGCGTTCATGATAGAAGCGTTTTGGGGACTCACAAATCAAAGGTGAATCTTGGGACTGGGGATTGCTTTGATGAAGTCAAGTTGGAGGGACTGAAGCAAAGAGATGGACTTCATCCCCCAAGATAACAATAGGAGATGAGGCGCAGAGAAAGGACAAGTCATGAGCCTGTTTCCATAGTGATCACTAGAGACTGAGAAAAGGAGGGGAGATAAAAGTTTCCGAGGTGTGCTTATACTGAAAGGACTAGTTCTACTAAGAGCATAAAGTAGCTACAGACTATAACAACTTAATGCTTCAAAGCATCTCGGAACGTCTGAGGCTCCCACATACACCTATGATAAGTATCTGAGGAGGTAGAATTGCTATTTGCCCTGATTGGCTAATATATTGCTTTCTTGTTTAAGTATCATACTAATCTTTAACCTATATAAATATATTAAATTTAAAACATTAAAATATTTAAAAAGAATTCTGAACATGTTGCTACATTTTAACTAGAAACATTGAAAGAGGACAGAGGTCCCTTTGAACCTGCCTTGGGTCATGTTTCCCATCATCTTTCCCTCCTCCTGTGATCTAATTCCAAGACAGCAACTAGGCTACTTATTTCCCATTATCTTGTATGTATCCTTCACCTAACAATAGGCAAAGCCTTAGACTTTTTAACTATGTGAGGTATCGTGCTCTTTTCCTTAGGTAAAACACACTTTCACCCAGATCTCGTTGTCTTACAGTCTTTCCTATTGCTGGGAGCACCTCCAGTTCATTCACATCAAGTCTTTTGAAGATTCTGCTTCATGATGCACGATCACTGACGGATCCTAAAGACATGTTTTCCTATTGCAGCAGGTGCTGGGCTAAGTGTCTAAGTGTTTCCTTTATCTTCTAATCACATCTCTGTTCTCTCATCTTTTGTGAAACGTGTCTGAGACTCTCGGCACCGTTCCATTTACTAGAATGTCAAATACTCTCTAAAGCACTTACACATACACAGCACACACACACACACACACACACACACACACACACACACACACACACACACACACACACACACACACACACACCACACACACCACACACACACCCACACACACACCACACACACACACACACACACACACACACACACACACACATACACACCCTACCCACACACACACACACACACACACACACACACACACACAGAGACAAG
This sequence comes from Rattus rattus, assembly GCF_011064425.1. Taxonomy (NCBI): domain Eukaryota; kingdom Metazoa; phylum Chordata; class Mammalia; order Rodentia; family Muridae; genus Rattus; species Rattus rattus. The sequence goes on along the minus strand of NC_046156.1, from coordinate 30,447,086 downwards.
AGCGCACAGGAGCACCTACCACTGTGCCCATGCCCATACTCAGTATTAATTCATGCTAACCCAGTGTGTGTGAAACCATATTTTATTGCTGCTTATTCTGTGTTTCACAGCTCAGCATATTCAGCCTGGGTTTAGCCACATTAGTCTGTGTGATTCCTATGTGCTTTTTGTGTCCTTTGCTTATTTATAATAATGTTATTTATAATAATAAATAATTATTGCTTATAAATAATATTATTTATGTGCATGAATTTAATGTGTCCTATCTGTGTGCAGGAGACTGAAAAAGCTAGAAGAGAGCATCAGATCCCCTGGCACTGCCATGACAGGTGTTGGGCGCTACCTCAACGGAATGCTGGGAATTGAACTCAAGTCCTCTATGAGGGCAGTAGGTAGCCTTAACTCATGAGCCATCTTGCTCACCTCTTCCTGGTCTGTGTTTATATTCAGTTATGTATGTTTTCCCTTTCAACTTTTAGAACTTCTTTATAGGCTAAAAATCAATTGTTATCACACAAACATGCTGAACATCTCAGAGTTTTTTAATTTACTTTTTCCTCTTTCTTAAAGAATTTCTTGAAATACCAAACTTTTACATCTGAATATAATAAAACACATTAACATTTTCCTGCATGATACGTGTTTTCTAAACATAAGAAATACACTTCTACCCAGATATTCCATTTTCTTCCATGTTTCTGCTTAAAGAATTAAACTTAATTTTTACATTGAGATAATTAATTCTAGAATTCTATGAGTGTTTCCTCCATGTGGCTGTGGTCTGGGAGCACTTGATTGTTTCCCCACAGACCCTGAATTGGGCTCTGTTTATTGAAGAGGGCTCTGTCTGGTCTGTCTGTGGTGGGCTGCCTGTCTACCTTATTTAAGTAGCATTGGATTTTGGTTAGATATTAATGGGCACCCAGTTCCTCATCATCTCCAGAAAGAGTTCCGGTTATTCTCTGTCCTTCTCTCTCCCATGTAAATTTCAGGAGCAATATATAATCCTCCACAATCCCTTACTGGAATTTTAAATCAAATTGTATCTGTAAAGTTCCTGAACAGACATTCTTGCCTCTCCTTTTCCCAACTACCCCACAAGATGATCGAGTTACTATTCCAGCTTAGAGACAGAAATCTATATTAAGAAATAGTTGAGACTTTGCTCTGAACCATTAGGAAGAGCTCAAATAGAAACCTGGACTTCTAAATGGTAGTGACCTTTGTGTTTACTGTCTCCATTGTTTTCCTTCTCCCATCAACTCTGCACTGCCCAGTCCCCTCAGTTGGTGGAACACAAACACACACACACACACACACACACACACACACACACACACACACACACGCAGGCAAGCAGGCACACTCGGTGCTTAGGTAATCTTGACCACAGAGAAGAAAACAGAAAGAAATGCATGATGGTTGAAGAAAAGAGGAAAGAGTCCAGCATTTTCTCTACCTGAACTTACATAGCTGATTGGTTGGTTGGTTGGTTGGTTGGTTGGTTGGTTGGTTGGTTGGTTGGTTGGTTGGTTAGTTGGTTGATTGGTTGGTTGATTGGTTGGTTGGTTGGTTTTGCCAGTTCTGGTCTCTGGTCCCTTCAACTTGACACTCTTATTTACATTTAATGGGGCTTATAAAAAAAGACATAGGTTAAAGAAATGGCGGAGCTGGCTTCTCTGTCCTTGCTGTGTGTTTAACTTGTGTGGGACTTTGTGATAACAGCATACAATTCTTCACGTTGACTCTGCTACTGTTTTTTGGAAGATAGGCTTAGAAATATTTGAAGAATTTCTGCTTCAGGAGCAGTTTCATAGAATGGATAAAGAAAAAAGTGAATATTCATTTCTCAGCAGAAGCTGACCAAGAAAGGAGAAACCAAAACAACATGCTAGTTTAAGTATTTTGCTTAATTGAAATATCTTCCGGTCACAATTTGATATGTGTTTCACAAAGATTGCTTAAAGGCTGTGTTCACATTCTGCCTTGCTTTAATTTTAATATTTTTTCTTAGTAAAATATACCCCCTTGACAAACATTATTTTATTTTAAACAAAGGAACTGTTAATAAATATGTAGTCTGATAGTAAAGTTACTAACCAAACTATGAAACGTAGCTCTGAAAGAAATTAAAATTCCATTGACTATACGGAAAAGCTTTATAATTTTGATACTATGTAATGTAATGCCTTATGGCTCTGGAAAGTGTTAATTAGTTTGATTTTTCTAAAATTGTACTTCTGCTGCTATTTAAATAATGATTGTTTCTTGAAATAGAAAACAGATCCTGCGTATATATGATTGTCCCGACAAATAAAATCCTCTGCAATTGGAAAGTTAGGTGAGCACTGTACTGTGTGAAAGTGAGTTACCAGGGGAGACAAAGGACTCAGGCCTCACCTGCTTGCCCACTCTCATCACCAAACAGAGCCCTAGGGTCTGTAGGTGGGAACACTTCCAAGAAGCAAACCAAACTTCACTCTCCTAAACGTTTCCCCTAGTCTAGAGCTATGGGTACCTCAGGACAGAATGAAGAAAGAGAACGGGAGACAGGAAAGCAGGCAGACAGCTGGATTAGACTGCACTGTGTATATTAGTGATGGGTAGACTTCAAAAGACTTAGAGGTTCATTTTGGACAGGTGCCCAGGGATTCTCTGGCTTACCCAAAACCTTCCATAACTTCTGATTTTAAAATTGAGCTGGAATTCTTTTGAGACCAGACTTTAGGTCTTCAGTCATATTCCATACCGATGCTCCTTCGAATAAGTGTAAGCTAAGAAACTTTCTGATCTCTGTAAGAATGAAGCCCTTATTTTAAATACTGTAAAAAAAAAAAGCATGCTTTTAAAAAGTAAAACAAAAAAAAATGATGGCTTTTTTTCTCTTTCTGAAAGAGATGTTTATCTGATATTTGAGTCCAGTTTTAAATGATTTGGCAATAAAGCTTGGAGAAGGTTTAATAGATAGGTAAAAATCTTTATTCTATTCAACTTCCCCATGAGGATTGGAGATGCTGAGTCCTCCGCTCATGTGAAGCTTTAGCTGATGTCCAGGAAGTGGGAGCCTGAGAGAGAAGCGCTCAGAGTGACTATTTTACCCAGACTGGTAGAGGGGTGAGAAAGCCCATCTGAAGAAGTGACAGGTGTGCCCGTCATTCTGAACATACAGATGTCGTGAACAGCAGAGCATAAGCTATTGCAAGACTGTGAACATTCTTTGGTCTTAATTATATATCTAAATGAATGCCTTGCAAATATCTGTGAAAGACGTATTATTAGCAACAGTGCCTACTATGAAAAAATGTACATTTATAAGAGAATGAAACAATGATTTTTGAAAGCAAAAAGATAGTTTCTGGTGTCAGCTTCTCGCACCTTAAATAAACCATTCTGGTGTTTATTAGTGTGATTGCCAGTAAGGTCTGGTTTCACTCCTTTCTACAAAAAATAAAGAAATGGATATGGACTGAAGATGATTTCACGAAACATATCACAACCCTGTCTCCGGACCCAGCTTGGAGAGGTCATGTTTGCATGAATTTACTTATACATATATAGAGTCTAATGTCAACATCACACAACAGGCAACCCAGTAGACAGCCTCTGAGGCACTGGGTTTGCTTCTCTATAGGTACGTACCAATAACAACTCCACCAGAACTAAGTGCATTAACAAACACATCTACAACTTGGCATAAACTTTCCACTTATTATCCCGCAATTTTCCATCCCAAAGGTTTTAATCACCAAGGGCTAGAGAACAGCTAGCTAGCTGAACGAAGAGTCCGAATTTTTTCAAGCCCTGAAAAGCTGTTGTCATAGTGCCCTATGTCAGTGCACATTATACTTGAAAACATATCATTCTTTCCAAAATAGCAGAGCTCACTTAGATCTTTGCGCTCTACTCTAATAAAAATGTAAAAATGAGGAACAGTTGTTCTATGTCAATCGCACGCTGAAAGCAGATCCCTGGCAGATATGAAATCTGCAATAGGACTGTATCTCTCCACAGTTCTGCCCTAGGAGTTTTCTAAAGCAGACCTCATTTGATATTTCAGACCCCTTCTAACTAAGACAGCGTTTGTAACTTGAACTGTGTTGTATCGTTTTGCCCACTTTTTTTTAAAGCTTCTCCAATTGTTCTTCTCTTTGTACTTAACTTGATTTCAACCTCCTTAATAAGACAGTAAACATTATAGAAGGAAGTATCTTCTAATTGCCCCCATTTGGTTGATATGTGCAAAAGGAGACAAATGAGGAACACTCAGAAATTCACTTTATTGCCAGTGTATACACACTTTGATCCCCACATTTTCCAGGTCTGTTCAGATAGAGTTAGAAAACACCCAACCATGAGCCTGCTGTTCCTCCTAACTTAGCTCTGAAGACTGTGACTAAGAAATAAGACTGAAAAGTAAAAAGCAAACAGAGAAACAAAGCTGCAAACTGTTCTCTAAATTATCAAGAAAACTGTTATTATATAGCTAAGATTTTTTTTGTTGGATAACCATTTCTGGAATGTTCGGCTTTTACCTCACAAGTTTTTCTTGACCAAATGTAATTAAACTCTTTGTGCATATTAAAATGAGAAAAATAATGTATGACAGCTTTCTTACCATATACTATAAGCCATGTTCCTGAGGAGCCAGTAAGGCTCTCACTTTTAAAAAACAGACAGTCCTGATGTTAGCCAATATCCTCCCAAATACATGGATATTTCCGAATCTGCTGACACACTTGGCAAAAACTAGTTCGAGTGTTTTCTCAAAGGGAGGACATAAAAATGTTCTGAAGACGTCATTAGGTGAGTTACAAAGAAGTAAACAATTACGAGCTCAGATCTTTACCCCTAAATTCCTCAATGAAGAAATGTCATAGTCTGGTGTTTCCTTTGACCAGCCAGAAGCATCATGTGCCCCGTCAGAAGGCTTCTTGGAGATTTTTCCCTGAGACAGACAACCACACAGAAATAATCAGCCGAGTGTATCCAAACCTTGCATCAGTGTTTATTTTATTGAATAAGTTCCAAAAATCACACGTACCGTGTTCTTCCTAAAGCACACAGGCATATAAACTGCTTTGGAAATTGTGTATTGACAAGATCATCTCTTCTTACCTCTATATATTTAAATTAAGACTTCAATAAATAAACCGGTAAATGCATTTATTATTAAAAAGAAATTTCTTTAAAAATTCAAATCTTAACTTATTAAAAAATATAATAAAAGACTTTTTGTACTTTAATATGCAAGAATTAGACTGCCTGACCTCTGTTTTAATGACTTAATTAGCTGTACTAAAGCCCAGCTGGGCCTCTGCTGACAACATCGCTAGATATTTCAATCAAGCAGTGTTATGGAGAATAAGTAATAAATGCTACCTTGTCGCCATACAGTCCCAAACCATAGTGCATGCTGGTAATGCTAAATTTGATCAGTATGCCTCATATTTCAATTAGTCGTGGTCTGAATCCTTAAAACTGTGTAATGTGTATGAATTCCTGATATCAGATACAGAGCCAAAGGCCCCCACCGTTAGAAGCCATTGAGTTTGCTTTTATTAGCAGCCAATTAATGGCAAGAATCTGCATTGCTTTTAAAATTTATAACCTCCCTTCCAGCTGCATCCACCGCTCCCACTCTACTGTATACAACCAGATCCGTCTCAGTGTCCCGAGTCAAACAGCTGCAAACTGTACTCTGTCCACAGAAGGGGAAAATCCTTTCCTACAGAAGCTTTTCCAACCTCTTAGAAGTTCTTTTCAAAGCTGTGCAGCAGTAGGCACTTCGCGACAATGAGCGATTTAATACAGAGAGAGAGGGAAACGTACACCAAGGCAACCTCTTGGGATGTGCTAGGTTTTCAAACGAAGTGAAACCCTACCACTCCCACACCGCAGAAGGGCGAGCAAAGCCACTTCTCCTGACCAAGGCTAAGAAAATATAAACATATAAAACCTGACCCTCGCACAGAGTTAACCCTTGAAGTCTATGTAGTCATTAAACAAAGTAGTATTACACAAGTTTAATAGGACATAAAATTCCGGTATTCAAATTTGTACGTTCAGACCTTGGATGCTTGTCTAATAAAATGTTTGTGGGGATCACAGTCCCCATCAAGGAGAAGTTTATTGCATACCTCAAGACCTCTAGACATTGTTTTTAGGAGCCGGACTCTTTCTGACATGTGCTAAGACAGGAAATTTCAATGCCACCAGATTTAGTAACAAAGCATAATTGCTTTATGTATTGTTAACTCTTTGCTTTCAAGGCTATGAGAGGCAGTTTTCAGCTTTATGGTATTAAACAGCCTATGTGACCTTATGCCTATTTCTTTGTAAAGTATGAGGTATTTTGTTATAGAAAACTCAAATTATTGTTTTGGGGAAAAAAATGAAGTTTCTCCATTTGGTTTTCTAGAAATTAGCAAAGTTCCAAATATATATTAAATTCACCCTTACAAATATTTCTTTTTACTCCTCTATTTTATAACATGGGGACTAATATAATTTACCTATTAAAAATGCGTAAAATAAACCCTAATGCTTGACAATAAAAATGTTGTGTTAAGATAACGCAAGCTGCTGCCGTGGTTGTTTAAAAACAATAAAATCCCATTTTACAAATTTCAACTGCTAATAGCCAACATTCTTTCTAACTGCTTAACCAGTGCAGTAAGACTTATAATGCCACTGTGTAATCAGAAGCTCGCACTTCAAAGGTATTGTATCTGTTACAAATTTAATCTTCTCTGCTTTGTCACAACTGATTTCATCCCGGCAACTTGGATATGTGACATGACAACATTCTCGCTGTCCTAGACAACCTGAACCAAGTTGTTAACTACCTGCCTGGTACCCAAGAATGATTACAATAATATTGATGATGGAATCTCCAGCAACCGCCCCAAAATGGGCAATTAGTCTGTTCCGGTTAATAGAAAGAGAAAAGGATGCTCTGCTATGTTCACAAATTGTAGGCATTTTAATGACAGACAGAAATCTGGGCTCCATATTATTTGAAAAACAGAACTGTGTTCATTGCCTTTAAACAATCTTCTTCTTGTAATACTTTAAATGACTACATTTCACAATTATATACTGCATGCTAATACGGATTTTCATCTCAAGTACATTTTTTTTGCCTACATGAGGAAATAATTCTTTCATGAAGTATTACATTTCTCAGAAAACTGATCCTCACCGAAATTCCATCTAAACACGGTGCTTTTTGTCTTTGAAAGAGCAATTTCAAATAGGTGGCTGGACACAAGTGCTCATGGCTGCTTCTCGGCTGCACAGGACACACTGCAGGCAGGAGGAGCAGAGACACTGAGGGGAACAGCTAAGCGCATCTGCGTTCATGAGCCGTTCAGCCAAGAAGCTAATGGAGCAGGGCACTGGATTCTCCCCGCACACTGAGGCTTAATTACTAACCACGAGATTAAAATCAACTCGGTCACGATGAAAACTGTTAACTGTCAAGGATAACATTATGTCTAGCAATGAGTCCGTGGGCTTGGCAGTTAGCTGTTATGTGTGGATGCGTGTGCATCTGCATACAACCATGTCCTGTAGCAATGTTGCATGGAAAAAATGATGGACAAGACAGCTTTGTATTCGAAATCGTTTATATTTGTGAATCCAATGCTCTGCTCCCGGATCCCTTTAGCTACATCGTCTATCTACATCTTTTAAATAATGCTAGAAAGCATTTCTCCATGAATATTTAATTGCATGGTTCCATGATTTAAATCTGCCAACCAAGAAAAATAAATGCATAGAGAATTAAGGCTGTTACATTAGTGTAGAAAGCACTGAGAAGGCTGGAGTTCCAGCCAAAGGCCACTGTTCTATATTCGATAAAACACAGGCTCAAATGTAGGTGCCAAACAGGAATCCTATGATCTGTCTGCCTCCAGCAAATGTGACAGCCTAAATTAATGCCACAAAATAGCATCAAACATTACACAGCTTTTTTCACAGCAATTCCATTCATAAAAATAACACCCAAAGATAAGAAAACAGGGTCTGCTGGCAAATTTGAGAGAAAAGAGAATGTACTGAAGATAAATATTCTGTGCTTTAAGGCATGACTGGCTTTTGCCATATGTTTTAATTCCTTTAATAATTTGATTGGGCCATGCCCAATGAATTAACTACAAATCACACATGATGTTTAAAGATACTCTTTAACCAGCATGGTTTTGACACCGTTGATGGTATATTAAGTTGTCCCTATGCAATTCACACTTGTGACTTTTCTCTGCCATTCATGAATTATGCAGTCACGCCTAACTCATGGAAATGAACGTGCAGGAACTGCCCACTGCCATGCATTGTCTCTTTCTATGTCCTTGTGCACACATCTCCACAGTTCATTATTCATAGAGGCATCCATGCGAGTGCAAATGCACACATATAATGTGGAAATAGTCACATATGAGTCACAAATAACAATCACACACACACATACACACACATATATATATACATATACATATATGAATATACATATATACATATACATATATATATATATTCAAAGTAAGCAAGTCTGTCGGAGGGTAGCTCTATTGCTTTTTATAAGTACCAAGTGGTAAACAGTGCAAATATAAAAGATATAAAAATTGAGGGAATTCTTCCATAAAGCTCTACAACACAGAAATTATGGCCTTCACCTTTGAGAGGTTTTAGATGATCTTTTTAACCATTAAAAAGATTCTTGCTCATATCCATTAAAATCTTACCAAAAGACTTTTGAAAATGCCTCACATGTGTTTCTAATTGTTCCTTTTCTCCATGTATGTTAAGACATGATGATAATTCACTCCGGGAAGAGACGCTTGTTCGAAGGAAACCTTTAGGATAAATGATCACTTCTTTGCTTTTGACTGAGAACAGGTGTGGAAGAAACAAGACTTTGATATTTTGTTCGTTAACTGCTGTACTAGGGTGATTTCTCCCCCCTGGACTCTGACAGTTTAGTGCTGGTGGAAAATATTTCTTGGGAAGGTGTCCTGGTTAGATAACACTGCTGAGTTAGTCATGAGCAAGAATCTGTCATACAAACATTTAGGCTTCCTTCTGATTGACATCATTGGTAACATAAACAAAATGGCCCCGTTACAATCATTCTTTCTAATTGAATATAATGAATTTTATCAGACATTTGGGTTCTAATTAGTTTGTAATAAAGATCCTTTAAGATGTCACTTCGGGGGAATAAAAGCAGGATTTAATGACATGCAAAAATAAAATACTTTTAAAGTATAGATTCTAATTTGATTGTAGATCATCAAATGTCCATGTTTAAAATTTCCTATGAAAGTTAATACTACAAGATAACATATTCAATGTAAATCAGATCTATATAAAACTAATTGGAGCATTTGACAGCAAAATTAGTACTGTATAATCATCTACTCTCTGTTAAATAGTATTTAAAATTAAAGCAGAAACAATATGGGGTTCATAAAAACATTTTGTTGGAGTTACACACTGAGGATGAGTTATACACTTAATGTTACAAACTATACAATATTTTGCTGAAAATCACACCTTTTCTTTATGGCTTTATGATTTCTTCTTTTTTTATTCTTTTCCAGAAAAATAAAACAGCTATCGTTTTGTGTCTTCGTATTTAAAAGAAGCTTATACAACTACATGCAACATTGTTAAATATTTTAAGGTGGTTTCGCTGTATCTTAAATGTCTCTGTTTCTCAATTTACAAGTAAATTTCATGATTCTCAAATTTTATAGAGATTAATAAAATGTAAGCATTTCACACATCTTAATTAGACACAGTGTAACTGCAAAGCTAAAACACTGGCAGCCAGATCAATTTCAAAATAAAAAAACAGTAAAAATAAACAGGTGGGAATAGTCTATATTTTAAGTTGCATTGTATAGAAAATACTTTGTCTCTGGAAGAAACTTTTCCAAAGATTTGGTTTCCACTAAAGTAAGACAGAAATAAAACCCGTCAGTCCCCAGCACACCATATTTTTACGCCTTAATGTTTTGATTCGCCGAAATCTTTTTTGCCGAGTCAACAGACGTACCCAAAGACAGTTTAGGATAAATACATTTTCATTGCTATACAATAGGTTCACATCATAAATGAGGTGTGACCAGTAGAAGGCACTCTTACAATAAATATATACATGCAGCAGCTCATCTGCCAAGGGGGTGGAAATTCTGATAAGTTTTACAAACTGTCCACAGCACAAGGACACCCTGCACGGAGACATCAAAGTGCAAACTCATCCCTATGTATGTGAAGAAAAGCTCATTATAAGTCCTTTCGTGTCATTTTTACGTGGGGTTCAGCCCATTTGCAACTTTATGGCCCTCATTTCTTAACTTCCTTACTTCACAAAAAGAATCGTGTGCTCACACTTACCCTTTTCACCACTGCATTTAAAGGACGGTGCTCTCTTGAGAAATGACTCAGACTGTTGAGTTAGTGATTCGCACAGGCTGCTTCAAAAACAAGCGTCTAGTTTCATTCTTATTAACCTTTCGAGGTTTGATCATAATTTGCTAGTGGTGCATGCAGGATGGTCTTTCTGACGGAGCTCCTTGGACGGTCGAAAACGCCTCTAATTAAATCTCTGTCAAACGTATGGCTAACGATGTTGTTTAGTTTGTGTTCATACACAAAATCTCTTGAACGCCTCTCCAAGTTTACAAAATCCATGTTAAAGGAGCCAGCACGGGGAGGAAAAAAAAAAATGTTACGGCATATGTTTGGATTTTTGTATTTCAGAGTCCTGACTACTTTATCTGAATTAGATTTAGAGCTTTGTTATGTGTGATAGTTATGATAATATGATCACCGAAGGCATGGAGACAGGGAGACTCAAATCCCTGTGAAAATCCCTTTCTCTATTTTCTACAGCTGCTGCGCGCTTTAATATCTGCTGGAATGATGAAGAAGAACAGGCCGAACTCCGGTTTTAATAAAAATTTTAACAGGTCTACATATAGTTATGAAAAATGTTATTTGCAATGCCGATTTTTAATAAAATTTTCTTAAACCAAAGAAAAAATCCCCAGGGGGAAGCTGCTGTGAATGTGTTTTTCATATGTACTATTTAAGGCTCTTTAAAGGTTAGGAAAGTGACAGCCAAACTAAGTTCTGCTCCACACAACACAAACCGGGAGGCGCTTGCACTCCTGCATTTCAGTCAAATAAATAAGCTAAGCTCTCATTTTGTATATGGGATCAGAAACAAATATTATCGTATTGCATAGTCAATTTTATTATTAGCACGAAAAACTCATATCGTATCGTTAAAGAACAGTTTTAAAACAAGCTGAAAGCCCGGCTGCTGTACGCCAAAGTGTTCTGTGATGTATGGACTCTGTATGCCAAACAGATAATAGATTTTTTATTTCAAGAAATTGAAATTTGGCTTCTGAAAGGGTTTCTTGAACTTAAGAAAACACAGGAAATTAGGGGCTTTTATTCTTTTCCCGTGGAGAAATTGAAGACAATGGTATTTGTATGGAATGAAGTTTAATTGAACCTAAGAACTTTAGAACTTCCAAAGCGTCTGTCTAAAGTGAACCACACCAAATAGAGCATCCCCCATACAGTGGTTCTCCGCGCTCTATAGCACCGAGCATGGTAACACGCTACAGCATAATCGCGAACCTCAGAGTGTCTCTCGTTACAGAAAACAGATGTGAGGTATGACCAGGAGACCAGAAACAAACTCTAATGGACCAGTTTAACATGGACCAGATGGAAAAAAATAGGAAAACTTCATAACTTCCAACATGCAAATACAAACAAGGGGTTGAGTTTTAATCCATGGATGTGCTCAAGTCAGGCACCGATTGGCTAGCAGCACCAGCCTCCTTGTCATCTCTGAAAGGAATGCTTGTCTGCGCCATTCACCATGGGAAACACGCTAACTCCTATTAAAAGAATTTGACAGACTTGTAGAATTCACACTAGCTTGCACTAAAGCTGGAGTCAGACGGGGCATGCAGACTTCAGCTCCAGGTCTTTGTTTTGTCACACATAAGTATTTACTTTTGAAACCATAAAATTTAGTACGAACTGAAATGAAGACAGCGGCGTCTGAACAGGCCATCGCCGCCAGAGGTTGTGGTGTGGAGCCCTCTCGTCAGCTATCAGGTCCTTTGCTCCTTTCACCAGGGCTTGACAGGCGTTGCCTCATACTACATCTCACAGTCTGACTGATAACGATCTTTTCGGCGACTTTGCAGTTCTAGAGGCAAATCCGAAGTGCTCCCCAACTCACTTAGGTCTCCCCGTATGTATTGTTAAAGGACACCTCTCAGTTGTATAGAGCGGTCAATGACCTTATTAGAGGGTTGAAGAAAATTGGTAGAATGAATGAAAAAGCCATTTATAGACTTTTTTTCACTCCTGATCTCTACGTTGGGACTATGGTGGATTATCTCCAACCGAATGTTATCAGGATGCTTTAGACACACTGGGTAAGTTATACAAATAAAATTAATCTCTGAAACCATGGAAGTATAAGCACTTGTTAATTCAACTTATAAGTTTACCAAAAACAGGGGGAGGGGGAAATTCGTTATGAAAATGCTGTTTCGGCATTAAGAATGCCTTAAATTTTTATCTTTGGAAATCTTCATTAGATTTGCATTCAGAGTACGTGTTTTCAAAATATCGACCAAGTACAAGATACAGCTGTAAACAGAGCTCAAGGAATCTTGCCGTTTAAACTGCTGTAAGGCTCTGTAAACTAAACTGGGACTTACACCCCAGCAGCTTAGACAGGAGGGAACACCACCCTCGGATTGTCCTAGACAACCGGAACTGAAATACTCCATACTCGCCTGCTGCCCGAGATTGACCACAGTAAGCTTTACAATGTCCTTTTTTAAAAAATATAAAAGAAATCTTCACCTTTAAAACTGCATGTAGCTGGGCTGTCTTGTCTGACCTTAGTGGGAGAAGAAGCACCAAGCCTTGCAGAGACCTAAAATGCAGGGATGGCGGGGGGTAGGGGGGGGTGGGGGGGGTGCAGGGGACCTCCATCTGCTCAGAGGAGAAGGGGAAGGGGAGGGGGAGGATTGTGGGAGAGGTTGAACAAGAGGAGTCAGTGAGCAGGTTGAACAGTAACTAGTAAAAAACATAAAATTAAATTTTAAAACAAGCATTAGAAAATGGAAGGACAAAGAGATGCATGGTCAATCCTTTCATGGAAGGGCTCATAAAGGAAACACGAGACTAACCACAGTGCCACATCAGAAGACATAGATCTCCGCATAAAAATTGCTAGTCTACAGTGGACAACACTAGTTTTTTCAAATCAAGTGAGTCCGAGTCACATTTTAGTGAATTAAATGAATTTCATTCTCTTAAAGCGAGAAACTATTCTACAAGCGATCTTTCTCAATTTCCTACCCCAAAGTACTGTTGAAATACAGTAAACGAAGTTAATTTCCATTGGAACCAACACAGAATTAGTATGCTACTTTATGACATGTATAATTTAACATTTCAACCAAGTCCTCCCCTTTACCTGCAAGCTTCCCCTTCCAGTGTTTCACCAGTGAGTTTGGGGTTCAATTTCACGCAGGGCTTAAATTAGATAATCTGTGCGGGAACGCTTCTCATAAATATTATGCACGTTAATTTTGATCTACACATATATATCTCAAAACATTTCCAAATGCACAATTTAATGAAAATATTGTAATTACATAAATTCTTAGGTTGCTAGTTTTATTATCAGGGAGCTAGAAGAATATTAAATGTTCTCTAAGTCACCTCACTGCTTGATTTTCTCTTGACTTCCCTCGGGTCTCTGTTCAAGCACTAGCCTGACCGGTGACGTCTTTCTCTTCTGAAATTGATGGTGGAATAAATTACACTAAATGCAAGCATTTACACTCCCTCTCCGTAATATCCTTATAAGTAAGCACAGTTGTATAAATGTGGAGATAAAGGAGAAAGGAGAGAAATAAATTCCTCAAATACTACTTTTCCCCCCACTCAGAAGTAAAGATCATGACCTATTTGTCATAGGCTCTATAACAAATTAGTATGAGTTAAGGAATTCCTGCAAATTGTACATATTCATCAGGAAGTAAGGCTTTTCTCCTCTCATTGAACTTCATCTCTGTGGTCCTAGTTCCTTATAATCTCATCGTCAAGTATTCACCTTTTTGCTTTTATAAATGCATTGTTTTTTTTTAAATAATCTTATAGCCTTTTCTTCAGGATTTTCAAATGTCAAGTGTGGCTTGAAGGTGGGATTTCTGGTTCCTTATTCCAGATCACAGCACCCTACAGCCTGGGAAGCCCATGTAGCATGAAAAGCAGGCTCACTGGGAAGTGATTCTTCATGTCACAAAATAATTCTCAGATGGCGTCATGTAAGCAAGGAGCACTCTGGCTAAGTGTTTGCTTATAGGTCCCTAAATACTAGACAAAGAAGCTTCGGGGACAGAGGAGAGGAGAGCTTAAGAGCTGAAAGGCATAGCCAACTGGAGACCAATCAAAGCTAAAGAGAGGAAGGCAGCCCCAGAGCCAGCCTATAACTTCCAGACAGAGGAAGTCACAGCCTCTTTCCCAGTGTATATACCAAATATGAGGACGGACACACACACACACACACACACACACACACACACACACACACACACAAGGGATAACTTGAACATAAAGCAAAAGATTCAACAAGCTAGTTATACTAATCAAGTTTATTTTAGAGATTGTATAAGATTCACACATTTATTTAAATGTGTGCTGCTTTAAAAAATAACCATCCGCATGCAGAATGTGTGCATATCCATATGTACAGTGTCTCCTTTAAAGTTGCATAGTACGGTAAGTAGTTGACCTAAACCTAATGTATGTGTACAGATTGAGTGCATTCTCAGCACAGAGACGTTGTTACATTTTCTCTACTGTGTGAAAGGCATTTGCTAATGTGTAACTATTGCTCATTTTTAATGTTTTTAATTTGTCGTCATGAGATAAAATATACACTGGCATGCTTCTCCTCTGTCCTATGTCTAGATATTTTCTTTTACAAAATGTTAAAAATACAGTGAACAATTTACAAAGTAACATCTGTGCCTTACAAGACAACAGAACATAACAGACCTGAGTCTCAGTCATCAGCTAAGACTACAAATGTGAAAAACACAAGGGTCTGTGGACATAGATACCACGCACTCGCTAACTTGGAAGTTGATCCTCTTTCTCTCGCTTATTAACTTTGAAAGAAACTAAAATGTACATGGCACGGAGGTAAAAATATCTTTAAAGAAACATAAATTCACATTATTTTGGAATGGGATCTCAGATGTTCCAGGCTTTTCCTGGAACTCATTATGTAGTGAAGAACAACCTTCAACTTCTGGTTCCCTGCCTCCCCTCCCAACTCCTGGCACCACAGGCCCAAGCCGCCATATTGAACGCTTTGCTGTGGACTGAACCCAGTAAGTTGTGCCAACTGGGCGAGTGCTCTACCAGCTAAGCCTCACCCTCAGCCCACAAATTCTCCTTAGATACCCATTTTCTCAAGACAAGTGAGAACCCCTCCTATATAAATCACCAATGACTGCCGAATTTCACAGTGCATGTTCTCTTGGAGTTCTTTGATATAAGAAAGTAATTCTTAAGAGTGGAAAAATGGTTGCAGACCTCCTTGTGGGGTTCAGCTCATCTGTCTACATTGCAGTTCATATTGTAACACTTTTCAGCCTGCCCCGTACTGAGGGAAAAAATATATATATCATATATACATACATATATATATATCATATATACATACATATATGTTTATATGATATATTTATATCATCTTATATTTTCACCTATATGATAATTATTCATTCTTTAAATGGTATGTGACTAAGAAGCTTAGGAATATTGTTAACTGTCTAAAATAGTTTCCAAAACTTTCAGTGTTCTGTCTTTATAACAAACTTTGATCTTAGCAAGCCATGAGCTATACAGGGCTTTACAACCAATATGGGTCAACCGGAATAGAGGGAAGTGTTAACGAACCATTAATTTTAAAGTATTTAAATCAATTTTCCACCAACATTTTAGATATAAGTTTACATTGCTACGGCACTGTTTCAAAGGGAAATCACACAATGTAGAAGGGAGCTGCCCTCTCTTTCAAGTGAGAAACAAGACATTTCATATATTGCTTTAAAGGCA
Organism: Rattus rattus; assembly: GCF_011064425.1. Taxonomy (NCBI): domain Eukaryota; kingdom Metazoa; phylum Chordata; class Mammalia; order Rodentia; family Muridae; genus Rattus; species Rattus rattus. The sequence goes on along the minus strand of NC_046156.1, from coordinate 30,430,898 downwards.
AAGCCATAGGACTTCATCTTGAGTCAGAAGGAAAGGTTGAAGAATAGAGCAAAATTGCTCAGAGTAGAGAAAGGCATAAAGGCAAGAAAAGAAAAGCAGGCTTCTTATTACAGCTAAACTATTCCAGTAGGGGGAAGGGGGTGGATTAAGCAGTAACCACTAAGTCAGAGTACAAGGCAATGCAAGAACAACACAGGGAATAAAGGTGGTGACTTCAAAGCTGGAAATCAATGCATAGCTAAATTTTTCATCTCCTCCGGGGTAGTTATTCCAACTCGACATCTCGTCACCACCAGGACCATCCATTCAACAACAGTGAGTATCACTAACTTCCTAAGAGATTCTAACAACCAACAAGTTACAACTTATAAAGCATGGGCAGTATTAAAACCTTGGAGTTTCGAGCTTAGTTTTATTTCTGCTTCTCAATGATAAATCTACACTTTGGGTACGTGCATTGTATACAGTTGTACATAGCCTCTGTGCGTTGTATACAGCTGTATATAGCCTCTGTGTTTGTGTCTCATCTTCTTGCTTAGGCACACGCAGGTAGAATATTAATAGGGCTTTATATTTGAAATATGTTTACATTGGGACAATCAATATATATATTACATATATTATATATTATATATTGTATATTGTATTATATTATATATAATATATCTTATATATTATAATATTATATGTATAATATTATATATTATATTACATATGAGACAAGAGCAAGAAGCTCATTGGCTCATTTAAAAAAACATGCTTCATATTTTGGGACAATACTTTAATTTTCTTTTGTTGTCTGTCTTAAAATTTTGTAGTAACTACTTTTCACTGCATGTCATTGAAGAATGTCTGTGATAAATGTTTAAAATACTAGGTCCATGAAAAGCTCTGTCTTCAGCAATGTCTGGAATTGTCTGACTTGGATGTCTGTACCTGGAAATACTCCCATTACAAAGCTCCTACCAACATACCCTTCTGCCAGAACTGTCAGGGCCTGGAAAGCCCTGTGTCAGCTCAAAGATAGGAGAAATAAAGAAATTGTTACCCTTTGATATCACTAAGACATAAACACACAAATGAACAACTCTGAGGTTATAGTTAATTTACCTAATACATTAATAACATGATTTTTAAAAATTAATATTAATGATAAATATTGACCGATCCCACTTAAAGACATGATTTAAAACAGATTTTTTTAAATTTTACCATTCCCAAAACAAGGTTTTAGAAGTTCAATTATGCATAATTGAAATTATGTTCTAATTATATAATGTGTTTTTAAGCAATACTCATAGAAAGCTAGAAAATAAAATATTTTCACATGCATTTTAAAGTCCTTGAATTTATTTTTTTTAAAAAGAGAGTATTTTTCAGTAGCATTCTTTCAAACAGCCCTGTTTGCACTCTTCTCATTAAACTTCACTCTACAAAGTGAACAATGTTTGTTCCCCAAACTCCTTCTATATGTCTGCAGCTAAAGACCAACATCAGAAAATGAGACTACACCCTCCCTGACAGAGGCAGCGAGCCATCACTTTGGTCTAGACTTGTGTCATCTCACAGGCATTACATTTAGCTCTGAGCCATGATATGCCACGTTACAGAGCTCCTCTCTCTCTGAATTGGTGGCACAAGAAGAAAACAAAACAAAACAAACAACAACAAAACAATTCAATTCAATCAAAGTATTGAATTCCAGTAGAATGCTGTTACTCTTTAAAAAGCACAAAAACAAAAGAAAACAAAACAAAAACAAAAACAAAAAAACAAGTGCAGGTAACTATTCTGTTCACATTTGATTATTAGGGTGTCTTCAGGAGAATTGTAATTCCTTATCTGAAAACAAAATTTCATCATCCTAAAATGTTCCAATGAGTTGCTATAAGGTTTAATGAATAAAATCACTAGTTTTTTATAACCTATTTGATAAAGCACACGCTTTCAGACATAAACATGTGCTAGAGGAATTTATATAATATCATCACTTAATTTTGCTAATAATATTATCTCTTTATTCCAATGCATACGGTATTTTAATTAAACCTAGTTTGTGACTATTTTTAATATCCAACTTTGGAAATATCAGATAGGCAGTTAAAGTTGCTTTTCAGTATCATAGAAAAAAAAAATGCCCTTAATGAACATTAAGGCCACGCTAACACCAACTGGCTCAACATCTGAATAGAATGCTGGAAAAGAACACTCTGTATCATTTAAGTGTTGTGAAACCTTCTGTCATCCTGTGTAAATACTTACAATCTCTTATCTGAAGAATCGTTCCAAAATGTGAGGCAATTAGAGAGGCGGTTGGTGAGAGAGCCAAGTCAGGACCAAATGGGAGAAACCACAGTATTTGGAGCCACTAAGTGTAGCGATGGTAAATCATGTCTTGTTCTTCTCTGTGTACAAGGATGTGGAAAGCAGTAACTACAACAAGCCCTGTAACACTATCTGTCAACAGGAGGGAGCATCACCCCAACTGAAACCGAATTAAGAGATGAACACTTGCAGTATGATTAACAGAGAGGTAGAAGGATTAGATAACTCGATTTGATAGCCAGAAGGGCTGATACAAGGACGGGTGCATAAGTGGGAGGGTGGATGTATAGAAGGATTGGTGGACCGAGAAATGATAGACAACATATATTTAGAAGTCTCGAAAACACTTTTCAATCACTTTTCTCTCTTTTATTGTAGAACCACCTGTTCCTTCCTCATGACTTCATTCCAAGAGTTTATGTGATAAAGTAAAAAGTATCTAATCATGGAATAATACTGAACGTCCGAGAACGGAGACTACATTTTTACAAGCTGTCTCACTGAGATCTCAGTTACTATGAGTATTTGGCTAACAGAATGGCATTTGTCAACTAGGTTTTAGAGGATTCTTCATACATATATTTTATCCCTTTGCATGTTCAAGAGAATAATAATATAGTGACATTCAGGACAGCAAACATTTACAAAATATCAACAAATTCTTTCCAAATTTCAAAAATGACTATTTTCAAAGGCCAGCTCTTAATTGTTTTGTAGAGAAAACTGACATGAATGATGTATTAATATATACTTGGATGCCTATGGTATCAGTTTTATACAGCTTCCCCTGTATAAGTCAACTTGTAAGACCTGCTAAAGTCCTCAAAGGGGCGAATGCTACCATTACAAAAAGTCTATCAGCTGGCTTATAAAATATTCACTTTACAGTGTCATAGATTTTCTTATGAAAATCATCACTATGATTTTTACACTGAACCTTGCTTTGTGATAATTATCTTCAGGGCCACGCTTATGACAAATATTCATAAAAGTTTCTCATTTTTAATAGCACAATGATAGGGGAGCGTGTTTTAACATTTTGGCTTTCTCACACGTAAAATATAAAGCAATTAAGACTAAACGCCAGCAGGCACAGTCTGGTGCCAAGTAGTTCTTCTAAGAAGTTTAGGGGACACAAAATCTCTAGGCTTTACTTTGTTAAATAGGCAAACACTGGATTACTGTGGAGGAAAAAATGTGCTGTGAGAAATTATGGTTAGTCATACAAAATGATGATCTAAATATACACAAATCTTACCCTCAATTTCTTTGTGTTTTATTGTAAATGAACATTCTTGAACCAATATTTTTCTAAACATTTAAGGTTTTAAAATACTTGGATTGGCTGAAAAAATATCTTTTTCTACTTAGAAGCATAAAAATGATTACAATGGTAGAAAACTGATATCAAAGAATGCACATTTCCTGTGATGTGACATTAAATACTGTTTCTAGCAGAGTGTGGGGCTCACTGGTAGACGGCTTGTATCACTTCTTCAAACTCCGGGATTCAACTCCCAGCACACACACAAAAAGACGTGTTTCAACTCATAGACATAAATTAAATATCTATAGATTTCAGGGCCAACAAGATGGTTCAGTGGGTAGAAAGTACTTGCTGTGCAAACAAGATTAACTAAATTCAATCCCAGAATGCAAGTAAACGGTGGAAGGAAAGACTCCACAAACTGGTATTCTGCCTTCTATAATCCTACCAAATCTCCACCCTTACCTATTACACTTACAGTAATACAGTAATAACATCAAGAAGTACTTTTTTGAGATAGAGTTTCTCTGCTTTAGCTCTGGATATCCTGGAACTCACTCAGTAGACCAGGCTGGCCTCTGATTCATAGAGATCTGCCCGCCTCTGCCTCCTGAGTGCTGGGATTAAAGGTATGTACTACCTAGCTACCTAGCTGCAAAATTGTTTTTAAAAGTAATGATCTTGAAAGAATAAGTATATATTAGCAGTATATGGTTTGGATATAATTTTAATTAGAATACATTCTGAATAATATTTTATCTACATATATTTAGGTCATGCACTAAATGACTATCAAGTGATGGTAGATCAAAAATCAATTGAGAAGATGTAAATATCCGTGCTGTCTGTACTGGCTAACTTCTATGTGTGAGGATGCAGTAAGGACATAGAACTTGAGGTATTTAGTATGTGACAAGGGATAGAAATACTTGCTTTGATTCCCTCTCCTTCTAAGAAACCATCCATGATTTACGAATAGTAGGTTGCATGTTTCGAGATAAACATTATATTAAGAATGTTGTACACTGAATATGAAGTATACCCAGAGGCTCAAATGCTTTAATTCTCAGTACTCAGCCGACTGCGCTGTTTGGCAAAGTTGCAAAAACATTAGGAGGTGGAAAATAGAAAAAGGAAAATCAATAGGCTAATCATAGACGATTCTACTCAGCTCTCAGTTCCTATTTTGCAGTTGTTTCCTGTCTGCAACGAGATGTAAAAATTCTCCTTTCCTCCAGAATTGTATGTTCCCACCACCATTGTGTTGTGGCCAGGCACACAAAGCCAAGGGACCAGGGACTAAACTTTCTGAAACTGTGAGCTGAAATAGAGACTTCCTCCTTTAAAGTATGCTCCTTGGGCAAGAGCCAGTGCTCATTCTCACCTCCACCCAGTATGTTATAGAAGAGAAATCGGTGGAGGAGGAAGGGGGAGGAGGAAGGAAGAGAAAGAAGCAGAGGAGGGGAAGAAAATCAGAGACTATTTTGAGCACTAACCCATGTTTAGGTTATTTTAAGCAGTAACCTATACCACTAATGTTTAAGCCCCATCATTAGACTCTTAGTTATGAAAAAGTTACATCTCGTACGGTTTCATTTATATGACATTCTGGACATGACAACATTATGCAACCTGAAAACAGATTAATGGCTGCCAAGAGTTAAAGGCGGGAGCGTGAGGAAAGAGCAAGCATGACGAGGAAGTCATCGTGATTGTGAAAGGTGCTCGCCGGGGTGGAAGGTGTCCTATATAGAAGCCTCTTCCTCCTTGTTAGCCGAAAGGACTTAGTCATGCCATAGTTAGCTTCAGGTGTCAATTTGACATAGCTTGAGTCACTTGGGAAGAGAAAACCTCAACTGAGAAATCCCCTTCATGTTATTGGACTATGGAGCACTTTCTTGCTTTACGTTGTATCAAATACTTGACCTGGCCATCACGTTTAACCCTAATTATTAATATTTCATATGAAGGACATTTGTTTAATTGTTCATTTACAGTTAACATGGGTTCGTGCGCATACACATTTCCATGGGAACATGAAGGCCAGCAGTCCAGAGTAGGAATTGTTGAGTATACTTTGTGACACAGGCTCTCTCACTGAACCTGAACCTTACCAGTTTGGTCAGGATGACCCTCCAGTGAGCTTCAAGGATTTTCCTTTCTCTCCTTCCCCAGTTCTGGACTCACAGATGTGGACTGCTGTGCCTGGCTTTGTACATGGATGCAGAAGAGCCAAACTCATCTCAGGTCCACATTGAAAGCAAGCACTGCCTGATTATTACCTAATACCATGAAACGTTACATTACTAAGGTTTGCAGTTTAAAGTAGGATTATTAAAGAAGTTTTGCTCTTCGACACAAAATTTCCTTGAACAGAAGAAACAATTAGGCCTCTTTAAATTTAAGTACTGCATTTTGTCTAGGTCTTATGTAGTTTTGAAAAAAATCTAGAGTATTAAATTAGATAAACAATATCCCCTGTGAAACAGCTGGTTTATCATATAACTATGAAAATAAAATTGTAAGTTTGATTACAACTTTTATTAACTTAGTTTCCTATCTCATTACAATTAACTATCATTAAATAGTAATCATAAAATGTGGAATAATGCCAAAACTCCCTTACAAACTCTAGTCCTTCAAGAAATTGATGAGACAGTGTGATGTTTACTCTTAACTGTCAGCTTGGAAGAAGCTAGAACAATCTGGGAGACAGACCACTGGGCATGCCTGTGAGAGGTGATCTCAGTCACACTGACTGATGTGAGGAAACCTATCTGTGCTAGGACCATTTCGTGGGCAGAGGATACTGGACTGTGTAGGATGGAGAAAGTGGGCCAAGCACAAGCACACATTTGTTGATTCCTATTTCATGACTGTGGATGCCATGTGACCAGCTGTTTCAGACTGCTCCGTCCTGATCCCTATCCATGGCAGAGACTGTACCTCAGTCTGTGAGTCAGAATAAAAACTTTATTCCTTAAGCTGCTTTTGTCTCATTATTTTAGGATAGAAATAGGAAAATAAATAAAACATGGCGTATTTCTCAAGTTGTTTTACAACTTTCTCTTGGAGATTATTAATAATCGGGCAGGATATTTGTTTCCTACAGAAATTAATTACTGATATTGAGAGCCACATGATATTAACATTTATGTGAACCATGCTATCTTATAAAGTATATAAAGTAAAAAAACAAAAATTAAAAAATACACACTACTCTGAAGCGCAAGCAACCCTGCCTAATTAAAACAGCCGAATTTTTAAACAAATTCTTTTTCTAGAATGTGAAACTCAACAATTGGTTTTGTAATTATTCATTTTCATTTTCTAGCTTCTAGCACTAAAACCTTCTTTTAGTATATTCCACTTATTTGGTCTTGGTAAGAAAAAAAATAAAAAGTATTCTGGTTTTCTTTCCTTTGGTAACTTGTTACTTTCCCCCTTCCTGTAGATGAATGGTTTAACTACTATCTAAACTGCGAGGTCTGCAAGCTACATTTTGGTGTTTGCTTTGAATTTTCGGAGAGCCCGTTATGTAGCTCAGGTTTACTTTGAACTCATGACCCCCTTCACCCTCATTCTCTGGAATAAAAGGAAACCAGGCAGGTGCCACCATGCACAGATTGCTAAACGTATTTACCATCTAAATAACCTAGAAATTTTATGAGTCTTCCTTATATTGTGACAATTTTTTTAATATGTGGGTCAATGCAAATGAAAGCAAAATGTTCTCTCAAACAAGAGAAAAGAATGAGTGTCAGTGGTCTCTATCAAAATAAGAGACCTCTCAGATCTCTAAGCTTTGCTTGAAGACAGCAGAGGAGGAGGGGAAAAGCCATAACTGACTCTCATGGTAAGTAACAGCTAACCCATGCTATGTTCTGGTTTATCCACCTTCGGGCAGAATTAAAGTGTTGCTCCAACCCATAGCCTTCCTCTTTACTATAACAGCACTATGTTCCCCAGAGAAAATAGGAGGAAGTGAACTGGAACTGACAAGGAAGCCTCCCCAAGGACTGGCTGTTGTAGTAACTGAAGGTGTTTCGCAAACTGGAAAGGGAGAAAAGCAATGACTAATCCTACACAGGTGCAGAAACTGTGAACCACAAAGGCAACCTGCTTGGAGGACATCTGCAATGGTGCAATAGCAGCACTATTGTCCTGGGGATAACTGACGGCTGTCTAATCAGACCAACAGTCCATTAAATCCATGCCTGATGCAGTTAACCTCGTATGTGATTAGGATGACAATGCACCCCTTATGTTTTTACACGTAGATACTTAGACTCAGTTGGTGGACTGTTTGGGAAGGATCGGGAGGTGTGGCTTTAAAGGAAGGGGTGTATCACTGCATGCAAACTTGTAGGTTTCAAAAGATTCTCACTACTCCCAACATGCTCTCTTCCTCCAGCTTGAGAATCTCGATGTAAGTTCTCAGCTTCTTTTCCAGCAATCTGTTTTATCCCCAGCACTGGGACCTGCTTTCAAATACCTTCAGAACATCATCATAGACTTTAGCCCTGAGAAACTATGAGTCCAAATGAAACAATTTCATAAGTTAACTCGTTCATGGTGTTTTATCACAGGAATAGAAAAGCAGTTAAAACACCTATGTGGTTAGTGAGTTCACAGAACCCAATAGCCCCCACTATAACCGCCTATTTTCTAAACCAAAAAAAGCATTTACTATAATATATTGTATACTTTATATGTACATATGTATATATACATATAAATGTATACAGACATATATAAATATATATATATGCATCCATCCTTAAACCTACAGGTAATTCTGTCATCTTTCACAAAGCAAGCCTTTTTATATAGTAGATGGAGGCTACAACAAAGACCTACAGCTGGTCTACATCTAGGGAATAACTGGCTGTGGTGTGCCCTTACCCAGCTGGTTTACAGCATAACCACACATCTAAGGTCAAGGAACATTCTAGAAGAGGGGCATAAAGACTGTAAGGAGCGCCAGTACACCTGCTGCCGGATGGTATCTTCTAGATATAACAGGGATGTTTAGCCTATAAAATCTCAACAATATGTTCACTAAACAAAACCTGTATAATGATACGCACACTCTATACGCCAATACATACCCTCCCTTACGTGAACTAATAACAATTGATAGCTGCCTAAAGAGAAAGAATCAGTTTTCTCCAGGAATGAACCCCGGGGTAGGTGACCGGAACCCACTTGTCAACCCTAAATGTATCATCAGGTGTCTTTCTACCACTCATTCATGATATCTCCAGCACTGGGACCTGCTTCCAGATCCATGAGATGTGCAGCTTCCTCTTGCTTACAACCCTGCTCTTTTGAGAGCGCCCATGCTCTTCTCTGACTTGTCTAACTTCTCCCTCAGCACGCTTCTAACTTCCACTAAATAGCGTGCTGTGGGGTGGGTTCCCTGGACCACCACCTTCCTATTTCCACACTTCCACATTTTTGGTAGCACCTTCCTTAATCCAATTTGTGATTTTGTGTTTATTTTTATAACCTGTTCTTCTCACACTAGTCTATATGTCCAATAAAGGCAGGAAGCATGGCTGGTTAAAATACTGGCTTGGCAGCAAACCACTGAACTGAGAATGGTATCCCCATTGAAGGAATCAGAGAAAGGACTGGAAGAGCTTGAAGGGGCTCAAGACCCCATATGAACAACAATGCCAAGCAACCAGAGCTTCCAGGGACTAAGCCACTCTACCCAAAGACTATACATGGACTGACCCTGGCCTCCAACCTCATAGGTAGCAATGAATAGCCTAGTAAGGGCACCAGTGGAAGGGGAAGCCCTTGGTCCTGCCAAGACTGAACCCCCAGTGAACGTGATTGTTGGGGGAGGGCGGTAATGGGGGGGGGAGAGTGGGGAGGGGAACACCCAAAGAGGAGGGGAGGGGCAGGGGTTAGGGGGATGTTGGCTCAGAAACCTGAAAAGGGAATAACAATCAAAATGTAAATAAGAAACACCCAAGTTAATAAAGATGAAAAAAAATACTAGCTTGGTTGGTTGGTTAGTTGGTTAGTTGGTTGGTTGGTTAGTTGGTTAGTTGGTTGGTTGGTTAGTTGGTTAGTTAGTTGGTTGGTTGGTTAGTTGGTTGGTTGGTTGGTTTTATTTTGCATGTAGGCACAATAATTTCAACACTCAGGACAATCAGTAAATGTACTGAATAAATTAATGATCGACTTCTCCTAATCTTAGATTGTGTTTCTTAAAATACTCATTATCCTTTCTGGTTCCTCAAATTTTGGGCTGCATTGGCTTCTTCACCTCCGTTTTGAGCATGTAATTCTCCCATCATGGTAGCACCTGTTCCACAGTCTGCTTCCTGCCTCTGCCTCACATGCCCCATACTGAATGACACCTCTTCCTTTCCACAACCAAGTAATATCTTCTACACAAGTAATATCTTCCCAAAGTCTCTACTTATTCTTTATCAATTTGTTATTTTTCATTTAAGTTTTACTTTTTAGTATATAATACTTGAAGATGAAATTACATAGACTGTCAGTCAAGCAACCCATTTCACAACGGACACCACCCAGAAGCTCAGCACTGTACAGACTCATAGCTTCCATGTTCCCTGTTTACATTCAGCTCTTATTACATGCATTCGTTCAGTTGGACTTAGTGGTAACTGTCATAATGTAGTTTAAAGTGTTATTTTAACACTATAATTTGATATACAAGAATATCCATTTTTGATTTCTTTATGTGGTATAATTAACCTATTACTTCTATTGTTTTTATTTTCTCACAATTAAGAAAGCTTAGGAAGACTTCATGAACTTAATAGTTTGGTCTCAGGTTTTATCCTTAAAATGATTTTCTGTGCGTACTTTGAATCCTATTGATACAAAATCAAAGGGTGAAAAGTCCTTCCTGATTTTGCTGTATCTTTGCCTCCCCTGTGGCGTAACCACTGTGACCTCACCCCCACTGTTCCACCATGACTCCTTCTCTGTTGCCTGGGTTTTCATTCTAAACTTCTCCTCTCTCCTGGACTTTCAGTCATTCCTCCCATTCTCCTCACAGAGATCCTTCTAACGTCATGTGCTGTCATGGTCTCCAACATGGACGTCACCGAGGTTGGTCTGCTGAGTTTTGCCAGATGCGCTTTCACTTTGACGCTGCTGTTTGGAACCCCTGTGGGAGCAGCTTAATTGTTTGCTGCTCAGTTCATCATCAGTTATATTAACTTTATCCAAGTTAACAAAATGTATAGCTAATGAAGCAATTCCACCCAAAGCAGTGATGAGTTGAATGGCTAGGAAAGGGAAAACCTACGTGGTTCTCTTGCATCTATAAGGGAACATATGAAAACAAACTAAACATTTCCCATTTAATTGGGACTCCCATTTAATTGAGAGTGAAATATGCATGCATAGATGTGTGTATGGAAAACTGAACCGTTCTTTTTGGTTGCCCTGTAGACACTGGCATTTAGTTTACAAAACTACTCAATATTAAGACCATCGCCTCCCTGAAATCATGGAGTTATGGAATATTTTGCATGCTCTAGCTGAATGAGAATGGTTTACAACCTCCAAGACATGGCTTTAAAATTCCTAGCAGATTAATTCTACAGACTGAGTTCACCGACCAATACATGCGCGCAGAGAACTTAGCCATAAAGTGAGAAACGCAGAGCTTAGCACAGAGCTGAGGAGACAGATGCAAAGCAACCTAATCCACACAGAGGACAAGCTACAGTGAAAACAAGGCACGGGGGACCATGCAGAGGGTCTTAAGCCCTTCGCAGAGAGCGTGTGAGAGAGACATTCAGTCGGAAAGTGAAGCCAGGGGTTACAACCAGAGCAGGAGAGAGAGCAGGCAGTGAGGATTTGGACACTGTGGCCACACATCTTGGATGATGCACCATGAAATTTCTAGGACTATCTACCCAAATCCCCTTTGCCTCAGCCTAGGTCATGCGTTTCTCTTTCTCCTCGTGGGCTCTTCCTAGGAAGCGTGTACACTGAAATACATTCACACGTTTAAATAATTTATAGGAAAGACCACGTTATCAAGAATAATTAAGATTGAAAAATGCTTATGATAGAAACAGAATATGAAGTGAGCTGTGTGGAAGTCACACAGACCTGCGCACGCGCGCGCGCGCACACACACACACACACACACACACACACACACACACACACCACACACACCACAGCTGCAGCACAGGTGACCTCACAACCCAGAGGTTGACAGGCACAATGCCGTAGTATTCACACCATTACAGGTAGCTCAATTCATTTGTTTCTACTTTTTAACTTAATGAATTAAAAGGTCATTAACATTTTGAGCCTTTACACTTGAAAATCTCCCGGGCCGTGCATATGCAGCCATGGGAGACCAAGGGATACAGTCCTAATGCAACTAATTATGCAGTTTATGTAGCACTCATACTGAGCTGACTTCAAACATTATATGGTTTCGTGTTGTACTTACTCGTTATCATCCGAGATTTAATGGATATGCACCACAGGACGTTAAGCACAAGCAACGCACGAACCGTAAGGTTGAAATTCAAGCTAATAGGAAAGTAAGCAAATAGAGGAATAATATTCCCAATTAGCATCATAGTGGCCTCCCTCAGATCCATACACTAAATGTATCTGATGAAGATATCTCTTGTTGCATGCATGAGAGGAAAATCTGAAATGATTACACCAGATTGACCTTTGAGATCTTGCCTTTCACTTTTTTATTAAGACTCTCTATTATCATGTGTTTTGAGTAGTGCTTAAAAATATTTTCATTACCTACTCCATTACTTCACCATTTTTATTTAAAAACAGTTATCTTGAAGTTGAATTTAATTTTTAAAACTTCAAGAGCAAAAATAAAGAGGAAATATTAGCTAATGAAAACATAGCTAATGCATTGGTGTTTTTGGTAACATAGACAGGTTTCAATCCATATTTTAATAAAGATTTGTTCTCAAAACTATTTCATGAGTTAAACATTTGTCAACGAACATACTCGTTATTCCCCAGAGGAAGTCAGTTAAAAGTTCAACTGCATTTGACTTAGAATGTGGAAACTGGGCTTCTCATTCTTTAAATGTAGACAGACAGAATGGAATAAAATTAGATAATACTCAAAGGTTTCTTCCTGACCCAAACTTTCCAGAGTTGAAATCTAGCTCATTCCTGTAATTTCAGGAGCTGATGCAGGAGGATGTAAGTTCAAAGCCAGCCTTGGCTAAACTGTGAGAATCTCATCCTTAAAATAAAAGTAACAATAACAACAAAATTCCAGAGCTATTAGGAAAAAATACTCAACCTAGTAAATTCCCATCTACCTATATCATAAATAAAATTCCATTTCTCAATTCCTTTCTCTCTAGAGGAAACATCTCTGTAGACCGAAGTCATAATTATTAAATATCAGTGAAACACAGGGAAAGCATGGGGAATTAAATGCAAATGCTATCCTACACAGATTTGAATGTAATTTCTACTTACTTCATTTGTATTTAAAGTGAAATTTTTTACAAACACATACAATATTAACTACAGATCAAAGAGACAAACAGCCCCTGATCCCTTTACCCCAAACCCTACAGCATGAGATGGGAGGGAAGGGCTTCTTAACCCTTGTAGGCGAATTGACAAACACCTTCCTATGTCTAAAAATTAAATGCTTTTACTTTGAGTTTCCAGCTGCAGGTGCTGTCTATTGACATCTGATTAGAAGACTTGGTTTTAGCTTTCTTTGCTGCCTACGACTATTCTCTCTTTTAACATGCACATAACCTTTGCCCAGGAACATCTCATACCATAATGGGGTTCTGGATATAGAGGCTACCTGATGGTATGAAGCTGGGAAACCATATACTCACAAAGGAAAAACAGAATATACTATGATCTGTTTTAGCTTTCTGCAAAATATTCTGTCTTCCCAGAAAGGCACGATGATTGACTTTTTTTTGTGCACCTGATTGATTAAATTAATATCCAAATGCAACATCAATTATCAAGTTTATATATATATATACACATATATACATATATACATATATATACATATATATACTCATACTCCAATCTGAGCCACATATTCCCATAGACCCTCCACCTTTCCCTTGAGATGGATGCCTTTTCCCCTGTTTCACTTGTTAAGTACAAGTAGACAACAGAAAGATAAAGATTGCATAGCCTCTATGTAGACACAGATAGCTTGAGGCCATATCTGTCTTCTATGCATGAAACATAATGACAAACAGATTAACCATTTGGTCTTCATTTGGTAAATGTCCACTGTTGATAATTTTTTACTTTATTTTCATTAAAATATATCTCATGTTCTCCTTTCCTTCTCTGTGTATATACACACAAAATCATTAACATAACCTGCCAAGTCTGCTCTTGTTGGTTGTGTATATATGGTCTCAGGGCTTTGTATCGAATAGTCAATCAGATGGTTCATCTCTGGGAGACGCTAACTCTTCTGCTCTTGGCAGTCATCAGCTGCCTGTAGTTCCTTGTTCAAGGGTGGGACCCAATGACATTCTTCTCCTTTCCATATCTTCCTGCCTATGGATGTTGCCATTGTTCTGGTCTTATTTATGCAGCCCTTTCTGGGAGAAACCATTTCACAGCCCCCTCTCTTCTGCCATGTTCCCTAAGTCGTAGATGGAGAAACTGTGGTACACATATATCCACTAGGGCTAGACTCCATAGTTCTGATGATGCTTTGTGCCTAATAATAGTTTTCTGTAATAGTCTCCATGTTCTCTTAAGGGAAACTTTTTTGATCATGGGAAAGTCACCTTTATCTGCATGTAGTAGAAGAGAATACACTACTACTGCATTGCTAGATCAGCCAAATTCTGAACTACATAGTAAGTGAAGACGTTTTAATGTGCCAGTACGAACACCACACTTCTTAATTGCATAAAAATCCATTTTTTTCATCTCAGCGTGTGGATTTTATTATGGCTAGTTTGAAGTTTTAACTCTAGTAAAATAATTCAATACGGTAATAATCTATAAAACTCACTTCTCCTGGATATATTTAAATGTTTAAGTCTTTAAAAACCCTTTTTAAATTTGTAAAAATTTTAGTTGAAATACCTTCTGTGCACAAGACAATTACCTGGAAGCAGAAGTTACACTCATTTTAAAACCAACAAAAGATATCAGGGGAAATATTGGTAGCAGATAGCTAAATGTGAGATTTTTTTTTCTTTGACGTTCTGGTTTTCATTGTCAATACCAAACGTGGGATAAAGAATACACAGAGCCACGCTTAGGCAAGCATAGCCCAAGATGTTTTCAAAACACCCAGACTCATTTCACTTGGTCACCATAGCAACTCTTCAAAAAAAGTCAAAAGAGCTACAGCATTCTTTATTCTGCAGAGGCAAAACTGAAGCCAAAGAAAGAAGCATTCCCTGGAACCTCGGTAAGCCACTGTCAGGACAGGAGCCAAACCTATGTGTCTATACCCACACCAGAGACCCCATAATTCATAAAGTAATAATTGTCTGTGTATGCTTTCATGTCTTTGTTTGTTTTCCTTGGTTTTTCTCTCCTTCTGTCTTTTCAGGTTTCCCCACACAGTGTTACTCTTTTCTCCCTGTTCTAGAGAAAGGATCTTATCCTTATATCTTTCCACATGCTTCTCCATACTGATGTAAACACAGACACAGGCATGTGTATAACCAAGCACACAAACATGTCACTCACATGGAGGAAGGTTCAACAGCAGAAGATTCCCAGCTCGGAATCAAGCTTCACAACACCCCAGTCTATAGGTAATTAGTGTCAGTATTCATTGTTATTTTAAAGGTGATATGGCTTCAAAGTCCAAAATTATCTACAAAAATAAATAAATAAATAAATAAATAGAAGACTCCACAGAGTTGCGCAGAAATTGGAGTCATCACTATTTTCAAATGTAGCACTTACTCTTTGCATTAGTTTTTAGAAGTTTCAAACCTTAGACTGCAAGACACTTAATCAGCTGGAACAATGGCCTAACTATGTCTTACCTAAAAGCCTTTGGCATTAGACTTCTGTGTGTCCCTTGTCACATGCTATTGTCACAGTCTTTGACCGATCCCTTAACTTCCATTTCAGATGGAGGGAAAATGGCAGCATTTTCCCCATAGTGATTGCAGAGAGGATTTTTAAAACTGATCGGAGCTGGAGAGATAGCTCAGCGGTTAAGAGGACTTACTGTACTTGGCAGTGGACCTAGGTTCAGATCCCAGAGTCCACATGGTCACAACCATTATAACTCCAGTTCCAGGGGATCTAACCCCCTCATCTGTCCTCCTCAGGTACTGTAGACATGTGGTGCATATATATATATATATATATATATATATATATATACATATATATAGTTAAAACACATATACATAAAATAAAATAAATAAATAAAAATACCATAATCATATAATGTATACAACAGTGCACAGTAAGTGTTCAGTGGGTGAGTCACACTGTTAACAAGGTTACAGATGTCGTTTTGGATACACTGTAAGAAGCCAAGTTTTTATACGCTTTTTCAAGCAATAAAACTCCAATGAAATTGTTTAGAATGACTAGCAGTGTTTCACTCTCTTTGACTGTGCATCCTGGAAGGAACTTTCAACATCCAAAATGGCTTATAATTCTAAGTGCGTAAAATGGCTTCCCTGGCAGCTTCATAAAGGAAAAGGAAGAAATCCCCAAAGAGACCCAGAGTTTTCAGTGCTCCCACTAGAAATGAAGAAACAGCCACAGTGCTTCCGTGACAGGTTAACTGTGGCTGCTAATGGCCAAAGAACTGGATGTTGTGTTTACATCAGATGTCATTCAGCAAATGAAAATTCAGCTGGCAATAGTTGCTTTGGTGATATTAATGGAACATGTTATTAATTGAACATGCAGTACTTTGGTAAAATAATTCCCACATTTGTGTAACAAGTGTACTAGAATATTCCTGTAAAAAAAAAGAGAGAGGGAAACACCTGTTTTGGTATTAACTGTCTAAAGTTGATCAGCTTTCAAATACCTGGCAACCAAAAGGCATCAAATTCTCTATCACTCATGATAGAGAACTCCTGTTTAATAATTAGGTCATATAAAATATGTCCTTCGTTTATAAAGTACAATGTCACTTAAGGTTCATTAATTACATACCACTCCAAGGATATCCAGGAAAATCTGGACCACTCTGGGGCCGCAAATATCCTTCCTATGTCCCTTCCTGTGCACTCAAGGCGAGCTACTCAGACTCAATGTGTCTCCTCAGGAGATTTCTGGACGGAGAAAGTGGCCGTCACTGATCACCCATCAAGATGTTCATGTTCAAGCCCCGCTGCCTTTCACTTAGCACTCTGTCGACCAACTGGAAAATAATTTGTTTGAGCCAGCGAGGCTTACAGTTATTTATTCTTTATCCTTGATTTTTCAGAGAGCGCCTAGCAGCAGCACTAGTGACCCTCGCTGGAGGCAGACAGCATCGGAGAGGGACAAGATTCTGATGCTGTGCTTACTTTGAGCAACTGTAGCCGAGCTTTCTGAGCGCTACCCCTTGATCCTGCAGCTCATGTAGGCTCAGCACTCGGCAGTGCACGGCGGCTTTCATCTAATTCTCTCTTCATTTTCCCCTGGCTTTCGTCTCAGGACAAGTCTTAGAAAAAAGAAAAAGAAAAAAAGATGAAAACCAAAAGAAAGGACGTCACGAGCCTGGCATGCCATTGCGGGATTGGGGGGGGGGGGCAGGGGAGAGAAGCGTGCTGATTACCACAGCCATAATTCCAAACCAAAATGTTCGTCTACTGTGACTGTTCTTAGGGGCAGTCCCTAGTGTCTACTTAACCCTGTTTGTCTCTCTACCTCTTCAGCGAGGTTCGGTCTCCCCAACATCAGCCATCTCTCCTTGAGAATCACTGACTCAGACCCAAGGGAAAGAATCCCTTGAGAGGCATCCGGATGACCAACACCTTCTCAGGGTGCTCCAAATGGGTGGGGAACAGATCATGACTTACAAAAGATTAAAAAAAAAAATCAGGTGTCCATTCTGGTGTGTGTGTGTGTACGTGCGTGCGTGCGTGCGTGCTTGCGTGCATGCGTGTGTGCATGCATGCATGCGTGCGTGTGCGTGTGTGCGTGTTTGCGTGCGTGTGTGCGTGTGCGTTTAAAACCACAATAGAGGACATAATAAGATGGCAGCCGTTTAGTATCTTTCCAGTAGTAATCAACTCTTCTCAAAGGAAGACAGGTTTTTTTGGTCTACTTTGTGATGAAGATGATTTCACTGGTTGGACACATAACATTTGTCTCATGGGAGCTCCACGCTGTGCTTGGAGGCATTTGCACACATGTGTTCAATCTCTTTACATATTTTATATAAAATTACCATCCATTAGAAAGAAATGCCACTACCAACCACAACAAAGCATGAAACCAATGACTCTCCTACAGAAAGAGCCCCTACTAAGCATAATAAAGTAGCAATTTCTGGTTTTAAAAAACCTAAGCCTACAATGTATCTCCTAATACGATTTAGCAGAAAAGTGTTGGGGGACGGATCTTTGTGCTTAACTTGTATATGCCTGCTCTATCCAGTTTGTTCTCAGCTTTAAAAACTCCTCTCTTTTAGTTAATTTTCAGAACTGTTGTGTATATAAAACAGAGAGAGGGAGGAAAAGAATGTCTTTACAAATGTTTCTAGAAATAAATCTATACTGAGTAATTCCACTGCTCAAGTTTGGTCCAAGGCACCAGCACCTTGGGCTTGGTTAAATACAGTAATTCTATAAAGTTCTCCCTGCTCATATCCAGTTCTTGTACCCTGTCTAACTGCAACACAAAACAAAGGACTTAAATTTTATGGCCCAGGAAAAATGAAAACTCAAAACATTCTACTCAACAAAAGAGGCATGCCAATGAGGGCACCCAACATCAATGGTCTTCTTCATTCATGGTCTGTTTTTTGCGATCAGTCCTACATGTTTTCATTAGTCATTTGATATCAGGCTTCTAAGAGACAAGCAGGCACAAGTGAGGTGAATACAGTCCTCACAGATGGAGGAGTTGAGCCTCACTCCATATTTCACAGAGCAGTCCCACCTGCTGACGCAAGCCACTATCAACAGAGTACTGATGAGAGGCTAGGACCTGCCCATGGGATGGACCCCAGTGGTACACACAAAGAAGCAGACATTCTCTGCATCTATGCAAAGGAGAGGAAGAAAGTACAAAAAAAGCCAGGAGAGACTTGATTAAACTTGGATGTCATTCCTCAGAAGCAACTTAACATTTCTGCCTGGTGTTTTTACCATTTTCTATCTAATTTATTGTTCAATCAGTTATTGATTTTCAAATTAAAATCTGTCAAAATTTTGAACAATAAAGAAGAAAATTAAAGAAATTATAGCACTGATGGTGAAAGGTAGAAATTTTTAGAGAATCATTTTGTGGTAAATTTTACTGAAGTTCTTTGAATGATTCTAATGACAATGCTAAATTCTTCTCAAAGGTTATCTACTCTTAAAAATTAGCTCAACAATTTCTGTGGTATTTCCTCAAAGACACCCTTTTGTTAGATGTAGATTAGAATTGCAAGTTTATAACTATTCATGCAATATTTTGAGACAGTTATATAAACTTTCAGCAATCCCTTAAGCCACTTAAGCACATGTCAAGTAAAGAATAAGGAAGAGAGGGAGGAGAGAGAGAGAGAGAGAGAGAGAGAGGGGGGGAGACCTTGTCAGGATGTCCACACATAGGGACCCCTCCTTCCCCTCCCCTACTCTAACATCAGATGATGTCCCACAGATGCATAGAGTGAGATGCTGACCTAGGGAACACCAAGGACAGAAAGACACTTTCTAGGCAATGTGGGTGATGAGAGGAAGAGAAGAAGAAAGCCAGTCCACAGTCCTTGGAGTCCTTCAAAAATGATTAGTTTCCAATGAAAGGGTTTTCTGAGGAACAAACATCCAGGAAAGGAAAAGGAGTCTTCAGAGCGATCATCAAAGAGCAAAGAGCAGCCAAGGGGTCCAGAAGAGAAAAATTAGGGACACAGACAGAAGGACCCCCAGATAGGATGGCAGACAACAAGAGGAACAGGGGAGGGAGGAAGAAGAAATACAGAGGAAAGGAAGGAGGGAAAGAGATGCTGAGCCATGCATTAGACGTGACTGTCTTGTGTCTCTTTGTAAAAACCAATTTGCTTTCATTGGCTTTACTGGCCTCTGGGATGTTTAATTTTTCCCATCCCACCAATTTCTACTCACCTGTTTTAGTAGCAGAATATTCACAAAGCATTTGTGAACTTCAATTCTATAGCTACATGAACATGGACACACTTATACTCCCAGAGATATCCATATGTATATAAATCAATGCTGGGAGTCAAACCCTAGGCCTAGAGAGTGGGAAACAGTCTACTACTGAGCTACATAGCCCTAGACCTTTTCACTGTATATTCAGTTTCAGGGAACACAAAAAAGTGAGGTTCTTATTTCTAAATTGAGATTTTGCTTGTGATTTAACATGACCAATGACTTTTGCTTTTTAAATATTAACCAGAAAAGTTAGGCTGAGGCTTTGAGTCCATCAGTAATGTGATGTTTCTCACATGCATGAGGAACTGAGTTGGATTCCCAGAACCTATGTTTTGAAAACAAAAGCAGGAGTGGTAGTGCACACTTGTAATCCCAGCACTGGAGAGGTGGAAACATGTAGACCTCTGTGGTTTACTCTCTATCCTGCCTGGCCTATTTGATGACAACCATTGAGAAAGAACACCTGAGGTTACACTCTGGCCTACACACATTGTATATACACATACCAATATATGCAAAAATTAGGGGGGAAGAGTAGCCAGAGACATCAAAGAATTAACCAGGGCTCATATCTAGTAGGCAAGACCGTCAAAAGGGACAAGACAACATTCCATGTATATTCTGTAAATCTACTTCTACAGCTTACCAAGGCTGACTGAGTGTGGTTAGCTAATGCAGAGAGAAGGCTGGAGTACAGTGGGTAAAACAAGAATGGCGTAAGTAAAAAGACATTGTCCGGGTCATTGTAACCTGAGATAAACTCCACAGCCATAGCTTTGCCTGCCCTCTTCTGTAAGACACTGAATCTTGAGACTTCAAATAAGAAGACCCACACCCTCCTATTCCTTTAGCACATGTCTGACATGAAATAAATGGCAACACTTTAAGTGAACGGTAAAAGAATAGATTTGGCTTCTCAGTTCGTTAGAATTTAGGACAATGGCTGAAAACCATATGTGACTATCTAAGCGAGTGGACAGATGAATAGAGCTCTCATACAGTGAGGCTCCACAAAAAGGAACCGTGAATTTCGGACAAACAAAAGAAATTGTCAATATGTACATTTTTTTCTTCTCTATATACTATATAAAATATTCATTAATGTCACTCAGAGCAGTGTTTGAATCGCTGGATCCTGAAGAGTCCCTAATAGACACTCTATTTCCCATAATATTCTAAGCATAAATAAGGAAGCCTATAGTTGTGTGTTCAGCCTAGGGCTTCATCAGCAAATGAATAGATGAGAAAGTGTGATATGCACAAATATTGGCATAGTATTTAGTCATGAAGAAGACCAAAATTTTCAAGGAATGAACATAACCAGTGAGCACTATTATCTTTTGTTAGGCTTTCTGTTGCTGTGATGGACACCATGGCCAACAATAAATTGGGGAGGAAAGAGTTCATTTGGCCTACACTTCCATATCATGTTCACCTTGAAAGAAGTCAGTATATGGCAAGAACCTGGAGGCAGGAGCTATGCAGAGGCCATGGAGAAAGTGGTGCTGCTTACTGGCCTGTTCCCTAGGACTTGCTCAACCTGATTTCTTATAGAACAGAAGACCACCAACCTAGGAATGTCACAACCCACAATGGACTTGACCCTCCCCATCAACTGCCTTATAGCTGAATTTTATAAGCATTTCCTCAACTGAGGTTCCCTCCTTTTGGATAACCCTAGCTTGTATCAAGTTGCCATAAGGCAATCCACTACAATCGCGTTAATTGAAAAAACTCCAGACTCAAAGAGAAGTCACACATGTTTTATTGTACAAACGGAAACTGAATAGAAAAGAGAGAAGACATGAAAGTATAAGGAGACTATCAGGGAACGAGAAGATATCCAGTGTGAGGGGAAAGGGAGGGCAGTAGAGGGTGATGGAGGGAGTTACCCAAATGTATTTGCATTGTATGAACGCATCACTATAAAGCACACTATTCTGTAAAATGGGTGCATAATTATAATGGTTTAAACTTTGCAAAAAATGCTTTCCACATGTTTTGAGCCTAATTTAAGGGACAGTGAAGATCATAAGATGTCATAAAATAATTGTTAAGGAGAACCTCATTTTGCCTTGAGAAGAAAAGGCTACTTGGAGAAATGATACTTTCATGAAGGGCAATTAAGGTTGGTAGTGATTTCTATCAGGTAAATTTCCTGACTAAACAGCTGTGGGAAATTCATTTCATTTCAATGCCACTAAAAAAAGGTATTTTAAAGCATTTCCTGTTTTATACATGTTGAAACATTTTTGCATGTTCAGATGTCAATATGACTGGGCCAGTCAGACAAGCAGATGTAGTGGTACAGTCTAAGCATGGAGTACTGGTAAGGCATCACCAGATTTGAACACACCATTCCCTGTCTACAAGTTCAGCTGACAGCAATCTCCATGTAATTGGATCTTCTGTGAACTTGTCACCATACCTGCGAGATATTTCTGATGTTTCAGTCAACCTTGGCAAAAATTTCATCTGAAAACACCCAAGTTTTAATAAGCACTAGTACTCCTGAGAAGGAATTAAAACAAAAACCCATAATGATCCAAACAGCATAAGCTTTGGTCTGTGTGAGGTCAAAGTGCCTTCCGTTTCCCATGAGGAGTTAATGGTGTTCAATTGGAGGAAGTGATCAGAATGCTCATTGATAAGACAGATATCAACTCCCATTCTAACTTCCAGTGAAAGCAGTATGGAGAACACTCCAGATACATGACTAATCCTGTTTGCCTCGGAATTTTCCTTCTTTCTTCCTTCCCTCCCCTCCCTCTCTTCTCTTTCTTCCCTCCCATTCTCCTTTCTTTTTATCCTGTAAGTTCTTGGGTTTGCCCCAACTCCCTATACCTTTCAATGCTGGGGGATTTGTTTTCATCAAAATGTGTCCAAAAATTGGTTCATCCGTCCTCCAAACATGCAATTTCATCATGGGGCTTTTGCTTCTGTCCTGTATACAGCACGGGGTCTAATTACTTTTCTGTTGCTGTGACCATAAGCAATTAAGGAGTGAAGAGTTTAGAATTACAGTTTCAGAGAGCTAACGTTCATAATGGTGGTCAAGGCACTGTAAGTCATCAAGAGTAGGAAGCTTGGTTACCACTATACAGCCATACACAGGAATCAGAAAGAACAGCACACTGGGCAAAGTCCACGCTTGGTGATAAAACCTGCTCTAAAACATCACTAAGTAGGGACCAAACATTCAAATACACGGGTCTTTGGGGGACATTTCTCATTCGAACACCACAGTCCTGTAGCAAATAGACATGCAAAAGTCAAAGGAATGGGGACATGCCAAGAGAAGGTACTGGCTGCTCTCTTACTTCATGGGATTTCTTTTCTTTTTTTCAAGTTATTTTTATTAGCCTACGATAATCACATAAAACAAATTTCATCATAACATTTGCTTAGCATGCATGTATATAATACACCCTGCTTATATTCACCCCCTGATTTCCTTCTCTTGCTCCCACTTCCTTGGCTCT